>NC_044011.1:46230456-46566914 GCF_900496995.4 Aquila chrysaetos chrysaetos
CTCCGGTTTGGAGGGAAATCACTCGTGTACCCTTCACACTCGTTGCCGTCTCTGCTGCGTTGCACAAGGAGGACGCGTGCAGCTCCCATACCAACCCAAGCTCGGTTTTGGGGTGAGAGTGGATGTTTTCCTTTGGGCAGGGGCTCAGCACAGCATCTTCAGAGCAGCTTTCCTGAGCTGGAAAACCAGAGACAGTTGTTAAAAGGCAACATTTTTGTTTCTGTAAAGGCCCCACAGCTAAACGTGTGTACGTGACTGCCTGCTGGTGAGCGTGTCTAAGTTGAGAACTTTAGCTGCTGTAAAGCGTTGCAGATTTGCTTCAGCCAGCAGAGTAGGGCTTCTTTACTGGGCAAAGCAGTGGTCATGGACACACACTTCCAGAGCTCCATCATGCACGAGCTGCGGGAGGTTAGGCAAGAAATGACATCAGGCAGGCTTTGCTAACAGGCTGGATGCGTCTTTATTGGCATCTGTGTTATCTCAGTGCAAGTCCGTACACGCTGACGCGTGTTGCATCTGTCTCTATGAGTGTGAGCAGGTGAAATGAAGATGTCTTGCCGTCCTTTCTCATCAACAGTGGTGCATTTAAGATCCCACTGATAGGCAGAGCACTGTTCCCTTCCCTGTCCACTTTGATTAATTTGGTGCCTCACTTCTGGAGTCTGTGAATTTGTCTTGGTTTTGCTCTTCCCCTTGACGCAGAAGTTTCTCCCCCTTCTTTTAATCACCGTTCTGCTACAAAGCCCTACCCTACCTAGGCTGGCCTGACACGGTGGGACCAGCAGGAGATGATGTGCTAAGTCCCTGTGCATTACAGAGCACAAAATTCAGCCGCGAATCCTCTTTACAAGACTCCAGAAACCACTGCTAACAGCAATGCATCGGCCAGAGAACCGGCAAAAGCGCTGCAGCTGTCAGGCACTTCAAACCCGGCGATATCAGGAGGGCTTTGGGCTTGCACAAAGTACTTTCAGCTTTAACACAGAGTAGGGAATAAAAGCTCAGCAACAGCGAAGTCCATTGGAAAGGTCTCTTGTGTGTGCAGTAAGATAATATATGGTAATGAGGACAGCACCGAGTTGCTGTAAGTTACAAGAACTTATCGCTGCTCTCTGCTGTTTGCAGCACGTTCCCGGGATTCGGTCTCGCCAAAGCAGCGTGAATAGATTTATTTTGTATTGTTAGACTGTCAAGCCACTGCAGAGCAACAACTTCCAAATGATAACTTCTCCAGTGTGCAGAAGTTGTGAATTACATGCTTTTAGTCCCTGGCAATCAAACCGGTGGGTTGACAGCTGCTCTGCAGAAACCTTCCTCCCACTCCCTTTCTGTGCTTGCCACGTATGGTCAGCGGCTTGGCGTTAGCTCCCTCCTACCAAACCCAATGGGGCTGTTATTAAGAATTATATCAATTTATTTCTAGCAGCAGAGTGTGCCAGAGCAACCGAGCATGTAATCAAGGAGAAGAAGGAAATGCTTTCTTACCGATCCCAATGTGATCTTAGCTGGACAAGTTTGACTTGGTTGGGTTGGTCTGGAAGGAGTTGGGTTTGAAGAAGGGGAGGTGGCCCGGGCCAAGGGAATGTGTTGTGGTGAGGCACCTCCTTTCCTTGCCTGGTGGATCAATGTCTCTCTTCTGGGGCTTTGGCCGCTGTTGCTGTCCCTGCGATGGAGATTTGAGTTTATAGGTGTTGGGGATGACTTCAGCGTGGAAACCGTCTAGCTCTGTCCGCCAGAGCCAGGCCATGCGGAGCTGGAAGAGGTACGGTTGCGGGTGGTGTTTAATAGTGTCATTGTCCGTAGCTGTAGGTGACACCACGAAAGCGTACCCATCGAAGGGGTAACCTGCAGCAGGCTGGGTAGTTCAGCCTTTACGCAAGCTATGTGGGCAAGGGGATAACTCCTGCAAGAGCAGGAGCTCCTCTTGGATGTGGAATAAAAGGGAAGGATTGAGAATTGGAGCCACAGAGATGAAACACGTAAGGAGACTGGGAGGAGAGCCCAGGCTTTTGTATAATTGTTCTTGAGCTTTCATTTAGTTCTGAAAAGGTAAAAATACTGGCTGGTCCTTGGTGTTCACGACTGAGTTGCCTTTTTTCCCCTTTCCTTTGGCTCTTCTGAATATCTACAGGAGTTTATTTCTTCTTGTGGTGGGTGTTGCACACATAGGTCTGGTCTGCATGCCTTTTTCTGGATTAATACAATTATTGGGTAGGAGTATAACTTCACAGAAACCAGTATTGCACTGCCGCCTACCTCGTGGTACGGAGGTACAGGCACTGGCTCATGAATGCAGAGCACTGTGCAATAGCATTTGGGCTGGAAAGTATTGCTGTTGTTTTTTTAATATTCCAGTAGAGTTTGAGACTGTATCAAGAAACTTCTTTGAAAAGGAAATAAACCCATAAATTATAGCATAGTCTTTGCAGAAAGGCAAAAGGAATACAAGATTGTTTAAACATATTATTTGCTGACCTTGACAGTTTACTTGTAATGTTATTTAAGCATTTGGTTTTGCAGGGCGGTGTTCTTATTTATTTATTTAATAAGCTGCCAGCTTACAAATTGCAAAACTTTTGCAGTTCCTCTTATCTTCTGCAGAACCACTGAGATGGCAAAATATATTCTCTGTCTCAACAATTCAGTCTATATTTGCATGAGGAAATTGGAAAGCAAGTTGTTTTTCTTCGTTTGCATGACAATACCCAGAGCGCAATACAATTCACCATTTAATTTGTGATAGTTAGTGTGCGAGAAGAATGGGCCCAGCAGTTTGGCTCAGTTTTGTTGCTTATGTCGTCGTCGTTGTAATTAAAATTGATTTATAAGTAAAGGCAAAGAAATCCAAACTACCTGTTTATTCAGCATATTGTCGACCTGCGGAGCACAATAGTTGGGGATGCCGAGTTCAGATCTCCTACCGGAGAGAGACGCTGGAGGAGTTTTGCTGAATTAAGTTTTCAGGGTTGAGCTTCTAATTAGTCAGATATTTCCAAGTGGGTGATGGTGGAAAATATCAGAGTAGGCAGCAACAACAGCGGCAGCTGGACCTCCACCGGCTTTGCAGGACCAGATTGCAGGAGCATGAACGAGGAGTCCATTGGGACATCCTTCCCAGGATGCACGCACAGGTTTTATAGCATAAAACTTAGTACCAGGAGTGACTTAATCCTTGACTTGTTGCATAAATTGGGCTACAGCAGTACATCTCTCCTGATAACAGCTCAGGGCAGTTAATAAGCACTTGATTGGATTGGGGAATCCCTCACATGCAAGGAAAACATCTGAAATAAAGCTCTGAGGTAAGGCATCCCTTGCAGTTTGTTAGTATTTTGTGTCATGCTGGTATTACTGAAGATGGTTTAATGTTTCAGGTGGGGTCTGAAAGTGTGAGCTATGAAGCTTGTACTCCCAGGTTTGGGTTTTTTTAGTCAATGGAGAGAAACAGGCAACCTCAGCGGATGATTTGTCTCAGCTGAAAATAGGCATTTGAGGAGACTTGCCTGCTAAAAGTGCTCATTTCTCTCTTTTGACTGTAAGAAAAATCTCAGGTGACTGATTCATTCTTCAGTGTCTGACTTTGAGATATCTGTCCTGCTTCCTTCAAACAACTTTGAAGCTTTTCGGTGCTTTCTGAGTATTTTAAAAGGAATTGAATTTCCTGACTTTCGCTGTACGTCACTAGATTAATCCTTGAGCTGGAAGCAATCTGTTTCAAGCGAGACAGCGCGATCATAATTATGAAGCTGTTGAGACAACAAGAAGTGTTTTGGACAACTGGTTTGGTCACGAAGGAGTTTTGAAAGGCAGATTTAGGCTGATGCCAAATAGGCTTTGAAAATCCCACTATTTACTCTTCAGAATATGCAGGAGCAGAGATTTTATGAGTAATCCCTGTACTTCTTCAGCACAAAGAAATATTAACATTAGATAGCAATCATCTGACTTTGTAAAAGAATAAATAGGGCTAGAAAGATTGAATGGTTGGAGAAAACTGTGTAGCAAATGAAAATCCGTTTTGCTTGCCCTCTACAAGCATGGGCCAAGGTTGGAAAAAGGCTGAAGTATTGGTCTTTTTTAAATACGGGTCACTGGGGAGGAGCTAGAGGAAATATGTGTACACATCCTTAATGACTGTAGTTACCCTGAGTGTGGTTTTTTTTTCCTTGTGTTCAAGTGCTAGGGGTGTTATAGATTGAAAGTTATATTTTGGGGAGTGAAGCTTATGATGTGAAAGAGAGAAGACAGAGCAACCTAAGAATAAAACGCTCTTTCAGTGCTGCTTCAGAGATGCTGTTGAGGCTCATAAAAAATACTAATAATCTGTGATAAGAGGTTCCCCTAAAAGAAGGGATTTCTCCAACCCTAGTGCAGCTACTACCAGCAGGATACAAAGCGACCCCAAGACATCTATTTTATGTTTCCCTTAAAAAGCAGCCTGTAAAGATGTCAGAAGCGTCAGGAGGTCGTGGCCACCTCCTCCCCTCCATCCTACAGAAAGGAGCTGGAGCTGGGGGATGCTGCCCATCAGACCCTGCTCAAAAAGGGGAGCTCCCAGTGGAGAGAAGGTAGCGAAAAAGCCAAAAGTTTTTTGCATATCTGTATGTAGCAAGCAATGTTTGCCATTTATGATATTTCAGGGGAGACCTGACTTTATAAAGCATTCATGAGCTTGGCCTCCCAGTATGCATTTTTTTTTTCCCTGGTTATTAGGAAATATTCAAATATTGCAAACAAATGTCAGTCTGTAGAATATTCATGAAGTCTCCTGTTCAACTCGGTCCCCCAAGTCGCTGCTGGCTGGAATACATCAAGCTAATGCTGATTGCGTACATTTTAGGGTTGAATAAAGATATTCCACTAAATAAGTGCAGAACTGCTTTTTCTAGTTTTGAGACTCTGGGAATTGAAATGGCTCAGACGAGTCCCAGTGTCAGAGAGCTACTAGCAGATGTTGGTTTTCTATGTTCTTGACCATCCCTTGATATCAAGGGTGAAACTCATCTCTTCTAACTCTGGCCATCTTAAATTCCTGTCAAAATGTTTTATCTGGGCTCCCCTCTTCAGTCAAGAACAGCAATTAGATCCTGAAACACGACAAAGCGCCAACATTTTGCAACGTTGTGAAAACATCGTTTAAAAACCAAACCAAACAAAAAAAAACCCCTCGCCCAAACAAACTACTTCAGATTAGTTACATTCTTTCATTTCAACATATGCAAACCATGCTAAAATGATTCTTGCTTACTTTTGAAATAACATCTCATTTCAAAAGAAAACAGGGAAAGTTTCTGGAACAAAATTGCCAGAAGAGGATGTGCCACCACTTTGAAAATTACTTTGTAAATGCTTTCTATTTTGGTCAAGCTGGAAACAGTTTTGCAAATAAAATAAGTGCTTCAGGCAAAATAACATTAGGTGGTGGGGAATCATTTGGACCAAAGAAGAAAAAGGTAAAGTTTAGCGCTTGGCCTACCCCCATTTTTCTTCCTGCTTCTGAGTTTGGATAACAGACAGCAGAGGTGAGAGAAAGGGACAGCTTGATCCCAGGAGAGCAAAATTAGGAAGGTGAGTGTTTTAGTCTGGCCATCAAAGATGTAATAAAACCCAGTAGGTGGAAGGTGAAGCTTCCAAACAAATTCAGGCTAGAAAATAAGCAATGCCTTTAATGGGGAGGCTAATTAGTACTCGGCACAATGCGCCAGGGGTTATCGTAGATTCTTTGTTATTGGCAAAGTTTCAGTGGAAACCAGATGTTTTGCTAACATCCCGGTATTGTAGTTCAAGCGGGCTTTAACATGGGGAAGCCCTCGTGTGCTGCTAAGGCCAGAGGTCAAAATAGCTGATCACAGTGGTCCTGCAAACCTCAAAAATCAGTGGATCCAGTCTCAGGTAGTTTGTGGACGCTGCTGCAACGCACGTTTATAATAAGAGAGCGTTGCAATATCTTTCTGTAGCAGCCACTTGCTTTTTAGTAACCATCTTTAGCATGCAAGCCGCAGGGAGAAATAATTACATTTAATAGAAACGGTGGGTTCCCAATGAAGATGTACGGTGCCTGTACACAGCGTGCTCCTAATGAACAGAAATGTCAGGCCAAAATAATAGATGAGAAGGATTATATTCTCTGAGGTGTATTGTGTTATTACCCTGCCTTTTTGTTAGGTTGTCTGGAGATAACTGCGCTACAGCTAGAGGCAGGTGTTGGCCAGGAAAGACCAATGAGTTGATCGAAAAGAAGGGAATCCCACACTGCCTTTAATAGATGCTAATTAAAGGTTTTAATCTCGATTTGTTTGCTAAGCATCCCGAAGAGGCACCAGGAGCGGCTGGGAGGGGAAGATGCCTTTGTTTGGCCACCACGATTCCTGAGTGGAGATGGGGAGAGCAAGCTCTCCTGGGGCTGGTGTGAAACCTTCAGATGGTGGGAAGGCAGAGCCGGTCTCCCTCGTCATACAGCCCAGCTCCCCTTTTTATTGCCTTGGTGTCCCTCAGCTGTGGGAGCTCGCTGGAGCCTGCAGCGGGACCGTGGGAGGCTCTGTGCTTTCTGCAAGGCAGCTCTTCGCGGTCCCTGTGTTTCCTCCTGCTGCCCCAGCTCGTGATACTGAGGTGCTTCACGTAATCTTCAGCTTGTGACCCTGTCTTGCTGAATTTTCATGAGATGCTTTGCAGGCTGCTGTTCTTCAGCCAGTGCAACTACTCAGAATAAAACGCAAGAGACCTTAAACCTTGCTCCTAATTTTTCACTCCTTGTTAAAATTGCTGCATAAGGGTATTTGAAGAAGTCATTGCCCCCTGTGGATATTATCACTTAATCTTTTTTCCTCTTAATAAAAGCTAGGCATGAAAGTCGCTAGCTGAAAACAACCGTGTCCTGTGCTGCTGGTGTCTCACAACAGTATTTTTTAAGATCATAGCTCATAACCACAGGGAGAGGTCTCTGTGGAGGGAGTGAGAAGTAACTTTCTGTTTATAGCCATTTACCTTCGGCTGTAATGTATTTAAGAAGGAAAATTGCCACTTACACTTGCAAAGCAAATTGGCTTGTGTTCAGTAATAGCTTTCGAGCGTCTGTCTAGGAAAGGTCATCCTGGAGACTTCTGCACGCTGCAGAACTTACTCTTGATGGCCAGGAGGGAAATCGGGTGGCCCCAAGCTGTAATTTCTTCCATATATGAAGACCTCAGCACAATTATACTCAGGTTTGCCGGGTTTCTCCATCATCATCGCGTCCTGGCTGGGTTGCATATTTGTCCTTGGTGTCTTCTTCTTGGAGCAGGACCCCCCCAACATGAGAACCCCCGACTCGTGTCAGACGGAGACCCGGTGGACTGCCTTTTTCCCTTCCCTCCATCATCTCCCACGTTGCAGATGCATCAGCCTGCCGTGTCCTGCTGCAAAAAGGGCCCATGTTCCATTTTAATGTTGTTAGCCATCGCCTTGGCAACAAATATAGATGTTGTGTTTGCAATAGCACCGTTTCACAGGTCCCTGAGGAGTCTTTACCCTTGAGTGCATTTAGTTGATAGCGAAACCAAAGCGAACGTAAAACAAGCAGGTTGGAAAAGAGGCAGTGGCCTTTTTTGCTCCAGTCAGGCTCCAGAGTGCAAATTATCAGGTCAGGTAATGTAGCTGACTGTCATCCTGCGTGTAAATCTCACCCACTTATCTGTCCTCGCAACTGTAAAGCAAGCAGCGTTACCAGCTAGTAAAAGCCGCTGTCGTGGCAAAGCTGGCAAAACCATTATCTTAATAACTTAATCAAATAGCAGCAACACTAATAATACAACTTTGTGTTTGTTTGTAAGTATTCTCACCTTTATCAAGGCATCAATTTTGGGGAGCGGCAGGAGATAGGAGAACAGGTTTTGTTTTCAGTGCGTGAAGCAAAACCATCGCAGATAATTGTGGTTTGGACTGTGGGCACCCGGCCTCCAAATGCAATCCAGAAATTGCTGCTAGCTGCCAAGGCACCTGGTGCAGGGATGTTGAGCACCTTGGAAAGGAGACTAAAACATCTCTGAGAGCCATAAGGCGAGGACAAGAGGGTGGTGAAGGGTGCTTAGAAAGAGACTCTGGCAGATATAATCTTGAGAATGGGGACCAAGTCACGATGGCAGTGGCAAGAGCTCAGATTTAAAAGGAGTGCTTGTGTTAACCACATTAACTGGGCAGGAGAAACTTGCTTCCAGTGGTCCAGCAGTTCATCTCTGCCTTGGGAGAGAGCAGTCTGCTTGTATTTCTCACTTGTCTTAATGACGCTTTGCATCTTCCCAGTCCCTTGCTGAGTTTTCCTCTTGTCCCGCGCCATCTACTTAAACCAGGTGAAGCAAATACTGGCATTACCTTTTATTTCCATAGTTTCCCTTGCAGCGATACCCTGATTGCATCTGTCCACCTCAGCCTGAACGACAGCGAAAGTGCATTTCCCAAGGCGTGCACTGGCAGACCATGGGATGGCACTCTGCTTTAGATGTTTTATTCCATCAATTCATCATTCGCAGCGCAATAAAAAGATCTCTCTGGTCCTCTGAAGCCCATTGCATTGTTAAACTCGAGCATGATCAGGCCTGTGCAGCCAAAGGCTGGAAAGGGGAGCTTCGTGGATGGTCCCTGCAAAGCATCGAGAAAATGCCCTTGTCGTCGGCCAGAGGAACGAGTTTCAAGCCAAAGGTTCGCTAATGGACCCTGCTAAAAAGATGCCTGGGGCTCATTATAGTGGAAGTAAAACTTGAAGGTCAAAGTGGCATGGAGTGATGTTTTCGGGCTTAAGAAAGAAAAGAAGAAATAAAATGTATTGGAATTGTCTATTGTCTGTTTTGAGATCCTGGGCACGGCAGGCTCAGAGGGCAAACTTCTCATAGGAGACATGTTTCTGATACTCCACCACAGCTGAATCTTAATCGAGGTGATGTTTGTTCCCCCTGGCAGATCTTCCCCATCTGTATTATATTTTTCAAACAAACATCCTAATGAAATTTTTCCATTTATTTCAGGTAAACTTTCTTTTTTGCTGTCTTGTGGTCTGTGCTGTGTTTTTGTTGCGAGAAGAGTGCTGCCTTACCCCTTCTAATGGGGCACAGGAATAAGAAACTTGTGCTGGGGTGGGAAGAGGTGGGGTATATTTTATTTTCTTTAGCTGCAGAGAGACTGGTCACTTTCCTTTACCCAGCCTCTTTTTATGTCTTCCATCGTTGTGGTGGTGGGTTTTTTTCTTATTTCTTTTTTCCCCCTTAACCCTGAGTCTCATCGTCCCTTGTCAAGTTTGCTTGAGATTCACCAGGGAATTCAAAAGTACTTACGAGACACTGATTGATGGACCAACAAGGCTGTCAAAACAGCTTAAGAAAATGAGGCTAAAACTAAAGATAATAATTAGTGAAATCGATAAGAAGGAAAGGGGCTGGAAGGCTTTCTAGCTGCAAGACCTAGTAGGGATCATAAAGGCAATCCGGCACCTGAAGTAGAGACTGTTAGAAAATGAGCTCAGAGGTATTCTGCTGAAAACTTTGAGGCAGACAAAGTTTGACATGGTTTTCATCATATGCCAAATACTTTGGGAGGCGGGGGGAAAAGGCAGAATATTCCGCTAGAAAACACTTTGATTGATGTACCTTGAGGGTTGTCATTCAAACGTACCGTACCTTCATTTTCCTCTGTAAACGGGTCTTTGCTGCTGGCTTCTCTCTTCTGCAATGCACGGGCTGTCAGTGCTATTAGGAAAGTAATGCAGAGGGTAAGGGAGCCCCAATTCACCCAGGGATTTGTGAAGTGACATGTGAGACTGACAGGTACGTTCCTGAGGACGGTTAAAAGGAAAGGTGGTTTTATGTCAGACATTTTTTCCACCAATTGGTTATGTTCTGATCAAGGGATGAAGGAATAGAAGATAGCCAAAGGCAATACAGGTTGTTACATCCACTGCAAGCTGATGAATCTGAGGTCTGTAAAGACCTGGGGAGCCTGCAGCAGGTCCGAGTGGTGTCTCTTCCAGCGAATTTCTTTCTTGACCGGCTGAACGTCTCCTGCTACATGTGGATGGATAGCAAAAGGCTGCATCTGTCTCATAGATCTTTAAGGTTAAAAGAAACCTAGCATATGGTGCATGGCCCAAGGGGTGTGAAGTAAGGACTGTTTTAAGTAAAGACAGGGGTGAACTGGCAGAGCTAAGGTAAACACATGTAGGAGTAAGGAAGGAATAGCTGGGGACAGTGTAGGAAGATGCCAGAACGAGGAGAGCCCTGGTTTGGGGCTTGGATGCACAGGCAGGGGTCTGCACAGGCTATTTTGGCGTTGCTTTTCCCCTGCGGCACCGATTAATTATTTTGGTTTCTGTGAGCGCCAGATGCGAATACCAAATTCTTGGCAAAGTTTTGTAGGAGGAGCTCCTCCTGCTCTTGTGGTGGTGCACGACTCTCTCTGGTGATGGGCACATTAAAGTAGGTAATGAGCATGATGGAGTGCCTTTACACTTGACACCCGTGTTTATAAATATGCATCTACATGCAGAGGAATTGTCTCAAGCTGGTCAAAACACAATTATTTCATTTTCCTTCCCATTCAGGATTGTTGTTGTTTAGGAATAAATTGCTGCTGCTGCTGCTGATTTACAAGGGCAGGAACGATGGCATGAAATGGGCTCAGTGAAGTGATTTCGAATTTCCACTGCAATTACTCTTCTCTTCAACCATATGATTCCCTTTTTCTTGCATGCACCAGCCAGGTCCCGATTTTGTTTTGCTCGCTGCTGTGTGCTGCTGCCCTGGGAGGTTTGCCTGCCCTTACTGTGCAGCGAGCCCCGGGGCTAAGCATGCAGCAACAAACCTGAAGTGCTAAATTGCACTTTAATAAAGGAAGCTGGCAGAGAAGGTACGTCCCAAAATCCCACTGCACTGGTACCAAGGGATGTTGATGCTCTGGCTGCAGTGGTGAAATCAAGAGTTAAGACCCTGGATTTGTGTATACCTGCATTGTATATACCTACTAACTACTGGGGAAATTCCTTCTCAATTTGTCTGCCATTACATTCTGGCTAAGGTCTTCTGGCTCCAGACTGAACTCCTCAACAAGTCCACGTGCTCCTCTTGGTGATCCTCTCAGGAGGCTTTTTATGTTCAGGCAGATGGGTGAGACTGCGTGTGTTACTATTAAAGCTCTTCGTGGCCCAAAGGGCAACCTAGTTATTCCAAAGGTGCTGTAGGCTTGGTAGAAGTTCATGTCCCGGGGTCTTTTGTGGTCTTCTCTAGCTCATTCAGCTTCCCCAGGGTCACAGCTGTAAATGGGCTAAAAATCATGGAATGGTTTGGGTTGGAAGAGACCTTAAAGATCATCTAGTTCCAACCCCCCTGCCATGGGCAGGGACACCTTCCACTAGACCAGGTTGCTCCAAGCCCCATCCAACCCGGCCTTGAACACTGCCAGGGATGGGGCAGCCACAGCCTCTCTGGGCAACCTGTCCCAGTGCCTCACCACCCTCACAGTAAAGAATTTCTTCCTAAAATTTACTGTAAATCTACCCTCCTTCAATTTAAAACCGTTACCCCTTGTCCTATCATTACACTCCCCGATAAAGAGCTCCCTCCCCATCTTTCCTGTAGGCTCCCATGTTCAGGCTGGCAGTGGGGGATACTCTCATGGGTACATACATTACTCAGAGTGAAGGGGCAATTTAAGTGAGCAGAGAAATAATTTGGAGGAATTCAGCTTTCTCTGCCATTTCTTGGCTTAGTTTGGTGTTGGATGAGAAGCGTGCAAGCATGACCTTTAAGCTGCGTGTGTCCCTTTGCATCACTTAACCCTCCTTAAGTCTTTCCTTCTCCTTTATCGATGTCTGCAGGAGCTCTGTATCCCAAAGCCACCCTCCTGACCCTTCCAGGGCGCTGGGATTTTTGGATGGCGTTACTAATTCAGGGCTGTTTTCCCCATCTTGCATTGTTTTATGAATGGTATGTGCCGGGGACTCCAAAGTTATTAACAAAGATCTGAGCTCTGATAACGTAGTGCTAGTACAAAACCACGCCAGCTACGCTGAGCTCTAAATAGTGTAATAAATGTGAACATCTTGGGTAATGTGATTTATTATTGGCAGCATGAATAGGAAAATAATAAAACAATATAATGATTCTGCAAGAAAAATGAGGGGTTTTATTATTATTCATACTTCGAAGCTTGTTTACAAGGCAGGAATGAGGTCAGACTCTTAAACAGAGCCACTGATGCCAGATCCTCAACTTTGTGCATATCAGGAGATGTAATCCCCTTTCCCCCAAGTTCATTTGCATGGGGAATTAGGCTCCCCAGTTTCATTATCGCTAATAGACCTTGCTTGTTTCTAAGTGGCGCAGTGTATTGGAGTGCCGAATTGATAACTGAAGCTGCACAGCTTGACGGGCAAGTCATTTTTCCACGCCTGGCAAAGGGACCGAAGGTGTTTGGAAGTGGAATTTGTTGGTTTAGCTGGGTAGGGCAGAAGCTTAGGCTCAGAGGTGGGGTTTGGTGGGGCTGGGGAGGAGAGCGCCACAGGTAGAAAACGAGGGGTATCCAAAATGCTTTAGCGGTTGAAATTATTTTGCTGAGAGGGAAACTGAGGCAGAAAGGGTTGATGCAGCCGATTCGGGATAGGGCTGTTGGCAGGACCTCGGGCTCCATTCAGGGATGGTCCATCGGGATGCACAGCCTGGCATGGGTGTTAGTAGGGCACCGCTGTTGACACTGGCACCCCCACCACCCCCTTTTTCTTTCCCCACCAGTTACCTCAGCCAATTTCCTAAGATCCTCCTGTTTTCCCAGGGATAAATGAACCCATTGCCTTTCCTCTGTAGTGCATAGTGCATCCTGCAACTTCCCCAAAATGCCTTCATCTGTCTTTTTATTTTGCATTCCGCTTCCTGCCCAACACGGCAACATTTAATGGAGACAGGGCTAAGCAACACTTACTTTCCTCTTTATTTTGCATCAGCCCGGGTGCACTCAAGACCAATTGGATTTTCCATTACTGTGGCAGGTTACGATCCTTTGGTTACTTTTCCTGTAATTTTCATGTTTGCCTTTTAATATTTCTTATGAGATTGAAAGCTTCGGATAAGAGGTGGTAAGCTTTTGCTCAGCATGTTACAGAGGAACTGCTTGAATTTGAATGAGGTGTGAGGAGGGCTGAGAGATACCGGGGGTGGCGTCTGCTCTAAGGCTGTGCAGATGAAGTGAGGTGATGGAGCTGAGCACAGGGAGGCTGTAGCACATGAAGCAGCATCTACAAAAGAATTTCTTAAGGCCCAGCAGTGCTAAATCTCTGCACCTTTATAATGACAACTTCTGTTACCATCAACATCTCCCATGTTTTTCAGTGAAGTAATTCTTTTAGATGCCTTGTATATAGACAGATTTTTATAGAGATGTATTTTTTATTTATATAAAAATAGATATCTATATCTATTGTCAGCTGGTATTAGAAAGAGCATAAAGCACATCTCTGGCTTCTGCATGTTCAGCTCAGTTAGGATCACACAGCAGGTATGAGAACAGAAATGAGCCACCCCCACCATTTCTCCTTCATGGGGAGGACTTTGAATGGCTGTGGGATACTGCTGGGTTCTGTGGGATTTCAGGGAGTTCTAGTTCCTGGATGCTTTGGTAGAGAACAGGTGTAACTGAGCATTTATCACACTTTACTTTCCTCCATATGGAAAAAAAAAGCACTCTGGGCTTTTTTCTCAAATAACTTTTGCTGGAGACTGCCAGCGTCCTTGCCTGCATCCTTCTGGAAAACACGGGCTTGCAGAACTCCTTTTTATCAGAAAGTTAGATAATGCCAATTATCTTACTTAGATGTCATTAAATGTTGCCAATGACACTCAGCTAAACTCACCTCCTGTGGTGTTTCACAGGTGGTGGCAGAGAGCATCATTTCACTTGGCTGGAGAGACCAAGCCACAGAGGGATACGATGTCGGTCTGCAGGAAATCTCTGCCGTGGGACCCAGATATTGCATTTAGATGTAGTTGCTTTCATTAGCTCCCTACTTTATAGCACTCATCTTTTTCCCCTGCCAGAAAGTCTCAAATGTGCTGAGGAATATTCAGGCCTCTTTTGGCAAGCATCAGAGATAAGTGGATAATAAAACACACCTTGAAAATATTCTCCATCCTATTATTAGCCACTTTCTTATTATACTTGCAAAGAAAAAAAAATTCAGTTATAAAGCAGTACGCTTTTCTATATTGTCAGTCCATCGTGTCCAGACGCTTGCAAAGAAAGTCTTTCAATAATATTCTCACTATTGTTTGTTGATTGGCTCCATTAATCAGTTGTTCATAGCCTCAGCTATGTATTTCCATAAGCGTGAGCCTTTTAAATCCCCCTCCCTCCCCACAGCCTCCTTTTATGCTCCCATGAAACTTTGAAAACGCCTAAACCACTGCTTCAGCAGGAATGAGAGGAGTCAGATCTGCAAAGATACCTGCTCTCCTTTTAGAGAGAACAAAAGCTCCCTGGAATAGCAGCTGTTATTTACTCATCTCTCATCAGCAGATTTGACCTAATTTTGGTCTCCTCTAGCCTTTGTTTCAAACACCTGGTTGCGGCATCGCCAGCAGATCCGACTCCTTTATGGTGGCTGGTTTTATTTGATGGGGGAGGCGGGGGGGGGGACAGGCAGCTCCCGTAAAAGCTGAGCTGCTGTGATTGCCGTGCGGCTGCCTGTGGGACTGAGTGAGCGTTGCAGAACAGACCCCACCACCCGACCGATTTAGCTTTTGGGACCCCCGCCACGAGGCTTTCTTTAGTATGTCGGTATGCATGTTATAACAGGTTATATTATAACAAGTTATAATGTTGTAACGGGTACGTTATAACCCATGGCATGCGGCTGACCATCTGGTTAATGGTGACTGCGTCGGCTTTTGCTGTCTCACCAAGCTCAGTTTGTTTCAGGTGACGGCACCTTGCTGGCCATCTGCTCCTAAAAATACGCCCAGACTGCTTTCTCTAGCGAGCCCGGCTAACGTAAGAGCCGAGTGCCTGCTGATGGGCACCCGAGTTGCTTTTGCATCAGCTCACGTGGTAGGAGATACGACTTTACCTCGGAAGCTGCCCAGCTCTCTCCAGCACTGCCCGAATGAATGCAGCTACAGATTTGTTATGGCTTTCCATTTAAAATAGCCTACAGCCCTCCTGTGCTGGCGAGGAGGCAGCCAGGAAGGGAGATGCACTGATGAGAAATGCAGGGCCCCTAAATTCATTTTTCAAAGATGGCAAGCAAAGCCGGTGATTTATCTGCTGTCGCTCCAGTCCGAGCAAACCTTCCCCACCAGGTGAGCGACGTAGGAAGGGTAGCTCACCAAACACGAAATACAACGAAGCCCTGTCAAGCTTCCTCACCTAGAGACGACTTTTATTTTGAGCCCTGAAAGTAATTAACAGCACTGACTTGAAAAAACAGTAATGAACCTCTCTCCCACACGGTCTCTCGGGTCTGTTAGCCAACTTTCCTACCTGTTTGCCTCACGCGTTCCCTGTGAGTTTTCATGCTGGTAGGTCCCTCTGTCGTCTCTGATTTATTGCCTTCAGAGTGGGACCTTCATCCCCAGGGCTCAGCAGCTATGAACTGGCTTTTGAGAGACCTTTGGTGTCATTGGGAAAGACCCACTACCTGGCGCAGCGTTACAATTTTTGGAAGTATTGGGTCCCACTGGACTCTCTTGAGGCTCCCATCCATCCTTAAGGCAGTCTCCTCTGGGGGTGGCTGGTCACAAATGTTTCTGGCAGACGTTTCAGCTATTTTAGCAGAGTTGCGTGCCATGGGAGCCACCTCTCCCTTCATCTGTTTGGGAACTATGCGATATTATAGCCAGTACCGCCAGGCAGTAAATGCGCTTCACCTCTGATTTACGTGGGTCAGCGAGCAGCCCTACGTGCCCTCAACCATGATGTGGGATCAACCTGGGAAAGCAGGAAAGCTGGGGTGAGATCCGCAGTCCGTGCAGCGGGGAGGCACTTTCTTCTCAGATCAGAGGTTTTGGGGGGTTACGAAGCCTGGTAAGCATCACACCACTTGTGAGGCTTAAAAAAAGGAGGTTTACAGAAAGGAAGGGGAATGTAGCAGAAACAAAACAATGTCTTGTTACGATGCACGTATAGAACGGAGAGGGACTAAAAGGTCCACAGCGTGCACACGCACTTAAATCCTGTGGTGCAGAGAAGTCCAACCTTCTTAGAGGCTTAATTCTGCTTTAATCTTGTTAGATCTGCAGAGGTTGTGCTAATGGCACACGCAGCGCATTGTATGTCCTTCTCTCCCCATGGTCCCTCCAGCAGCGCTGAAGCTTTTTGCAAGCCATCCTCAGGCACGATGTGTAAGGGAGGTGAGCCACATCTGGGTGGAGGTTAGCACGTTTAATGCACAGCATTTCTGTCCAGCGGTGGCGAGAAGGGAAGGTTTAAGGTGTGATTATGCTCTTGGCTAGTTGTAATGTTGAATTATGAGGGGATACAGGGTGTCTGGAGGTTCTAGGCAGCGTACTGGACTTTTAATATTAAAGGTCTTCTTCAGTTGGTCACGTGTGCTGGAATTAAGGTCTGACACCCAGTGCCTGGGTTCTCTGGGTTGGTGTCTCTTGATGGCTTCATTTTCTTAAAGCAATGCAGATAGACCAGCTGAGTATGTAGCTGGAAAATAAATGAATAGGTAGCGCACACCCAAATAAAACTAGGGGTCTTTGCTCCCACACCGTTACCATTTTCTACTACAGATGCAAAGAGCCTGTGCCACCTCCCAGGTCACTCTTTGTGTACGTGTACAGAGATCACTCTTCCTCGGATCGGATGGGAGCAGCACGAGCCAGGACTGCAGTCTTCACTGGGTCATCCCTGGTCAACAGCTTAGCTGGGAAATCAATCAGAGAACTCAAGATGCTGTCAAATAGGGCTGGTAATTGTCTATCTCTGTAATACATAACAAATAATGGGAATTTTTATACATACGTGGTTGGGTTTTTTCAACCAAAAATGGGAAAGTAATCATCTGCCTGCCTATGGTTTGAAGGAGCCTCTTCCAGAAGATTGAAGGTGGTGGCCATGGGCTCTGGTCAAATTTTAGATTATTTTAACCGCATTGCTTTTCCCTAAATCCCTTTTTTTTTGGCGGTTTCAGATGGCTGAGTTGTTCTTGACCTCCTGCCTTGAATTCTCGTGGTTTGGTACTGTTCATCGTTAAAGAGCCGCTGTGCTCTACACCAGAATCAATGCAGTTCAGGACTAGGTAAATGAATCCTGTAGATAGTCGATTACAAGCACTTCAGGACCCTTCTGAGTGTAAAGAAGTTATATAAATGCAAGCAGTTATCTTGTCATTTAGATAGTGAGATGAACAGGCTATTTAGAAGTACCCAATAGGTATGGATAGTTATTGCTATTGAAAACCTTCCACCTGATGCTTGGTTTAATTATCAAAATTATTTCAGAAACAAGTTCCCAAAGACCTCCTTTTTTCCTTCTCAATGGCAGCACAACCTGGAATTGGGCCGTGCCGTTACGGCTGAGTGCCAGAAATCTTACTATTCAGTATCGTTACAACATCTGCTGAGAGGGCAACCTGGTGGTACCTATGGGAGGAACAGCCACGTGTACACTGTATTTGCCCAGATTTAATGGAAATTATAGTTATGAGACCTGATTCTCTCTGCTCTCCCCTTTTCTTGTTGCATTGAGTGCAAAGCCTGCACTGCAACTTGGGTTTCCAAAGCTGATTTGGGGTCTTTATTACCCAACTCAGTCAAACACCTTGGACAACCCTGCAATTTCTCATTACCTTTAACATAATGAAGCGTGTGAAGTAGTTGCTAATTTATTAACATTCAGATCACTTTTATTAATGCTCTTAATGCGCTGGTGATAGGGCTAGGACTTTGGGAGAGGGGATTGTTTGTAGATAAAAGAAAGGCGATATTTTACTCTGAAAAGAAACACAAAACACTGCGAGACTCGTGATAAATCATGTGCTCAACATCGCCGTGGCTGTGATTGAAATTAATGGGAGTTGCAAGGCAAAATTCCCCATCATCTCTTGCAAATCTCAACTGGAGTTTGCGTTCTCAACCGCCAGCTTCATGCATTTGCTGTGTTGAGCCCATGATCGTGTGCTCATTCTTCATGTAAAAAGGGCCCTCCAGCAGGCTGTAAACTTTATGATGTGATGGAACAAACTGGAGCTAAAACGTAAGCTTTTTGTCATCACCAAACACAGCCACTTCGGGGGCTCGGCAGGGACTGTCGGCTGCAAAAAGGAAGGAAAGAAAAAGCAGTGAGGTCTTCAATCACTTACAAAATATGCAGAGCAGCAGAGTCGGTTTGGAGCGAGGCAATAACCTCGGAGTTGCTCTCCTGACTCTAATAACCCAAATGTTCAAGGCACTGGGTTGTATCTCATCAGAAACGGAGCTCCTCCAGCAGCACAGCGTGTTCACTGCTGTGCTGGTGCACTGGAGTCAGTAAAGGTCCTTAACGAAGCATTATTTCATACAGCACTGCTTGCAGAATCTCCTGGTTGCATATGAGACAACACAGCGTATATCTAGTCAGAGGATTTTTTTTTTCTCCTCTTTTTCCTCTTTTTCTGTTGGTTTTTTTGTTTGTTTTTTTTTTTTTCTTTCAGGAAGGTACCTTCTTTGCAGGTAACAAATTGATCACAGGTGGCAAACTGCTAGATCCTGCCATGTCTATGGCTGCTGTAAAAAATTTAAGACATCAAGTTGTGTGAAACCGCCTGTAATGAAACATCCTCACCGTTACCTGCAAGGAATGCGATGCAGGAAGCTTTTTCTGTCTTGCACACATGCACACTCCCTTTTCTTGGATTATCCCACAGCGTCATTGGGGGTTTTAAGACCTCTTTGATTGCACCTTTCAGAACATATTCAGATTTCTTAAAACCTGAAGCTGGCATCAGGGCTCTTACCTGAAGAAGCACCAGCCCTCAAAAGCCATGGAGATGTGTGAAGCAGCATCATATTTTCCCGTGGGCTTTTGAAGCCCTTCTAAGCCAGGTGGTACCGACAGACAAGGGCACGGCCAAGCAAAAAGGGCTACAAATACAGCAAGGAGAAATCGTCAGTGGGGAGGGACGTAGGGTCTCAGCACGCATCTGGTCTGCTCAGTTTCTGTTATCGAAAGCAGTTCGGAGGGGAACTGGTTTTCTCTTTTCTGAGATTTCTTTTCACAGCTCTCTCTTCTGTAAGTGCACCCCATCTGTACATGCAGTATAGATGGTTGAATAAACTGTGGCATATAGGATTAGGATTTTTCCCCCCATAATAATGGTTGAGCTGATAGCAGATTTTGTTCTTTTTTTTTTTTTTTTTTTCCCCTCTCCCACAGAAAATAAGTTGGTTTTTTTTAGCATGGGCTTTTCAGCAGACACTGTCTATTTTCAATCAACCATTTGAGCGTATCAAAGAAAGAACATATTGCTAATTTTGGCCAAAATTTGATGGCTTGTATTTAAACCAAGCATTCCTCGCTCTTGAGACCTTCCAGCTTGCAGCGAAACGTTTGCAGAAAAAAAATGTCGATGTAGTGAAATCCTCGGCACCTCCATTGCTTTTTGCTGAGCTTTCTCGTGGAAGCAGATCTCCCAACTAGCTGTAAACGTTTGTTCCTGTTCCCCGTTCATGAATTATCCAGTGCTATTCCAGTGCCTCGTGGCAGAGCTCAGTCAGTGAATAGGCACTGTCATGAAACACTCCAGAACTGTAATTAATAGCTCAACCTGCAGAAAGAGCTTAAATTTAGAGCTGCAAACTCTTGTGCGCTCCTCCGATGCTCTGCCTGGAGCACGGACTTTGCCTCCTCCACCGTGTCTGCTGGGGGACCTGTGCCACGCAGCTTTGCTTTTCTTCCCAGGCGGGATACAGGTGAACATTTGTGTCGACTCACAGCCAGAAGATAGCAAGGATTTCTATTCAAATTCAATGAATACAAGGAATTTGTGAGAGGAGCAGCCAGGGAATGTGATCGAAGTGCTTCCACGGCAGAAGTTTAGGAGGGTCGGGGAATACGACACAGCCTTTTGCCTTGGTCTTTTGGGAAAAGGAACTGTTTTTCCTAAAAGCTGGAAAGGGGACACACTGGGAAGTGCCTGTTGGCTCATCAAACGCAGCTTTGTTTAGTCAGAGTCGTGGCATAACTCCCGCAGCCCGGTGCAGGACGCTCGCTGAGCATCTTGACCTCTGCCAGCCAGCCACCTCCCTCCAGCCCCAGCACAGCCCCCCCTGCGCTGCCAGAACTTTTGCGGAGTGACGAGCTGCACGGGGACCTTGCGAAATGCCCCTCACGGACCCCAGTTTGAGGATGAGACCAGTTTGTCAAGCGCACGGGGCTGCGCCTTTGGAGGTCAGGGTGCCGCTCTCCCTCCCCTCGCCCCGCCGTGCCTTGGCGGGGGAGAGCGTGCGCTTAATTCAGCCAGAGCCGTCATTGCCGGAGCAGCGTCGGCGGGTCAGCGTGATGGCACCAGAGCTGCTAACGCATCGTCTGCTGTGGTGTCCCACTGTCTGCGGCTATCCCACGAGCGGGCGGGATGGAAAAGAGCCTAGGAGAGGGGCAGGGGATAATGAGGAGGGTCAGGCAGAGGAAGATTTTGGCATTTCTCTGAGCTGGCAGCGTCCCGTTCCATGCAATGTAGAGGCAGGACATCCCTCTCCTTCCCTCTCACAGAGGATTTTCCTCTCTCTCTTAACCTGTGGTTCTCGTAATACCCCGTCCGCGGTGTCTCAGCAGCACTGTACCTCCTTCTGGCTCTGTCTTTTGCATTGTGATGGCTTGGCTGATAGCAGCCAAGGAGGTAAAAATGCACATTGTTTTTTTCTTGGGGGGTGGCACCTAGACACCAGAGACCCATTACACAGAAGGAAACATATAATAAATCCCAGCCTTGGGGAGCTTTCTGTAGCACACCTGTTTTGCTGTCCCCTCCTCAGCCTTTGCACTGGCCCCGTCCCCGTTATCTGCTCATCATAAATTGCCCAGAAAACATATGGGTGGGGAAATAATTCTTTCACCAGGCCAGTTGAGGAAAAACAGCTATAAAGAAAAACAATGATGCATTGGGTTTCTAGCATTTGTCTTTATTCCCTCTCAGGTTGGTGAAGAACAGGCCAATTAATCTGTTACAGGTGGGAGTTAGTTTTAATATTGTGTAGAAAGTCAACCGGGCTGTTCGGTTGCTTTTTCCACCATCTGACTTGGTCCTCCTGCCCTCTGGCCTTCGTTAGTGTGAGACAGTAAAGAAAATTAGAGTATAGCCCACTGAAGGCAGCTATATGGGAAGTTTTTTTTAAAAAGACAAGAAAGTAAATAACAGTGACCTGGCAATTACTGGAGCATTGTTTATTCCAGTGCTAAATGCAGAAGCCAGAAACCTGTTAAACTGTAGGAACGTGGAAACCTATTGTAAAGAAGATTAAAATCAGCTAGCCTTTGAAATAGGAGTTTGGCTTTATTTAAAGGTGATGCACACAGGATTGTTTCTTCCTTACTGTTGCTTTTAACTCTCCCTTCTATAGCATCACATGTAGTTTACATGGAGGGAAAGGGATGCTTGATCTGTGGAGGGACATACCCAGATAATTAGCTTAAAATAACCTTCTCTTCCTGCAACCTCAGGTTGGAATACACTGAACTGAATAATATTACTCAGTTTTACAAAGCAATTCATTAATGGGCGAACACAGGGTGATGGTGGCTTCTGGTGGCCGGGAGAGGTGGACCGAGGAGCAGGCGTATAGGTTGTGTCTGCTTGTTAGATTTCCTTCAACTGTGGGAGCGGGAGGTGAATCTTGGAAAATAATGAAGCGGAATTTATTCTAATTTAAGTACCTTTTTAATGCTTAAATGCATGAATTATCTTCCCGTTAATTGGGGGATTTGAAATATCAGTGAGCATACGCACAGCCTTACCTCGTTTTTTCCCTGGGAAAGGTTAGAGGCGGAAAATCCCTTGCAGGGAGACGGAGGGATGCGGGGATGGATGCGGCCGGTGATGCCATGGAGGTCAGCTGGAAATGGCGAGGGCTGCGGCAATAGTGCCCGGTCCGGGAGGTGCAGACATCGTGATGGGCAGCAGTGCTCATGCTCTCAGCCTCCCCAGCATCTCTCCGCCAGCCCTGGCTGACCTCTGCGGCTGGGGAGATGCCTTGGAAAAGTCAACCTTTCCTCCAGGGGCTGCAGATATGGTGAGGTGGGTGAGCAGGAGACCTGGCTGTCTTCTGCAAGCTCTGCGGCTTGAAATGACAGCTTCAGCAACGTAAATACAACCAAAGCTCATCTGCAGATTTAAGGGGGCTCGTTTCCAAGAGGGAAACCAAGGTTTGTCTAACCCTTACATTACCTTTGTGTAGAAACCCTTTTATTCAGGCTCCTGCTAAGGTTTTATTGCTTTGTCTGCTGGGGAGGAAAGGAAGACCTCCTCCTCGCAAAACTCTGCTCCTCGTGCTTGCTGGAAGGAGATGATTCCCGTGGCCAGAGCTGATGATTTTCCTCTGTTCCCTGTCCTGTGGATGTGTGGCACTACTGGCTCCCCCTGATCTGGGGACGATCCAGGAACATTTCCCCATCCGCTCTGCTTTCATTACTTGAGGTTTCTGTTCAGCGGCTGCAGCGAAAATCAGAGCCCTAATCTTTAGTAGCTCATTTGATTTTACTGGAGTCAGGGCCAGATTTTAATCTTTGTTGTAAGGGTGTAAATCCTTAGTTGGCTTCAGCGGAGTCGATCCAGGCTTTATAATAGCATGAGCGAGATAAGAGTCCTCTGCCATCCCTTCCTCCACCTCTGCACCCAAGCCCTTGGAGAGCCTGAGTCGATAGATACTCCCACCCTCATAAATCTGTATATGAACTTGACCAGCATTCCCCTAGGGTAATGCAAATCAATATGCCTCCCCCCGCCCCCCCCTTTCCTTTTAACAGGAGTATTTCAGGAAAATATAAATCTAAGTATTAACTTGAGCTGCCAGCCCAGAGGGTGTCATAAAATCAGGGAGAACAGTCCTGGCATGCCCTGTTAACCGGGAGCGCTCCCCGAAAGACGTGGGGAGGCTGAGGTCGGAGCGGGGGAAACAGCTGGCAGTGGTGTTAAGGCTCTGCCGGAGCCGGGTGTTTGCGTATGTACCTACTGCTGCTGAAGCTGGCAGGAGTCTTAGTTAAAGTGCCGATTTAACCAGTGTGAGGGATGCTCTAGACCAGCTCTTTCCTGCGCAGCTCCAAAGCGTGCAGGAGACGGATGCCTGTGGGATATGGATGTGTCAGGGGAGAGGTGTGGGGTAGGACAACACCCCTATGCGTGGTGGCCTTGGAAAGGGAAATGCACCCAACATGTTGGTGCTGGTGTGCACAGCATGATGCTCATGGGAGCACCTGGTACCTCCTGGGAGAAAGGCATCCACCAGCCAGGCAGATCTTTGGCTCTGCATCGAGACGGTCGATATTAATTTACCATCCTGGCTCCGCTGGAGGTCCCAGTGCAAAAAAAGCCTTAAGGTAAGAGCTGATGCTTGCTATAGGCAGCTCATGACCTGCACGGAGCAGAGGGAGGGGAAGAGACCGTTGACACCAAAGGTTTCCATCGGTGGTCCTTCCAGTGAACGGCTGCTGTCATAAAAACCATAATAGCTCCTATCAGCTCAATTAGCGAGTGCTGCCATCCACATTTGGAGTTAATAGTACAGCGGGAATTAGCACAGCCGAGGAGGGGGCTGAAAAGTACGTTTGTTTGTTTATTAAAGAAGCCATTTCTCCCTGCTTTCACGTGGATGAGTAGCTGAGCAGAGACCTTGAAAGGTTAAGCGCTTGCATCCCGGTTCATATTTTCTTGCTGTTTAAAAAAAATATCCAATTCATTCAAGTTGCGGCTTTTTCTGCAGCTAAAGCAGTTTCCCGGAAGAAGTTGTCACGCAGGCTCACAGTTATGTAAATGTGATAGTTATTTCTGACACCAGTAAATAATAGTTCTGTATGCACTGACACTGTTTTCTTACCTTATCATGCTAGGTCTCGAGCCATGATTTAGATGTTTGCAGCTTATTAGCTTTTTTTGGACTGTGGCAAGCAATTTGTACGGTGCGTTTCAATCTTATTTTATGCACACGAAAGGGGAAAAAAGTGATTAGTGCTCTTTGGAAAGAAATGTCTGCTAAATTGCTGTTCTGATCAAGGTAAATCAAGCCATCCGGTATAATGATCTGGTGTCATCTGCAAGCCAATCATGCCCAAAGCTACTCCACATTCACAGGAAAATTAAGACCTTGTGGTTTTTGTTTGTTGGGTGTGTTTTTTCGTTCCCCTTCTGCTATGGAAAGATCTGTTTCCTGTGAAATGCGTTACCCTGAACCAGGGAAAATAGGATCTAGCCTCTTTCATCAGGAGATTTCAACGCATGTTAGGGTGCTGTTACAAGGTTTGGGAGAGAAGTATCGTGTCTGTGCCATGTTCAGATTAAATATAGTCCTGGACAGATAAGCTTTGCTCAGTAACACCTGGCATAGGAGGGGTACAGGACTGAAGAGCCATGAAGCCTCTGCCATTTATTTGGTCTCTTTGCCATGCTGCCTTGCCAGTGGATGCTCTTTTATGCCAAGTTTTCCATGGTTGCACATGGTGGTGGTTCGGCTGAGCAGCAAGTTCATCACTGAGTCCGTCTGCCTGCTCCGAGGCCAGGACTTTTACACTTTTGTCACCCCTGAAATAGGTTTGTCTAAGCTGTGTTTGACGGCCTGCAGTAATGGAGACTGTGCAAAACTGCCTTTTTTTTTTTTTTCCCAGGAAGTTTTTTCTAATGTCTTTCCTAACTTTTTCTTGCTGCAATTTAAGCTCATTATTTTTTCTCCTATCTGCTGTGGACACGGACAGTAGCTTTCCTCCCTCCTGCCACTGGCTTTTTATGTGCTGGAAGATTATTCCTGTGGCTCTCCCCAGCCATCTCTTCTGCAGACAAAACAGCCCCCATTTGCTCACTTAGTCCTCTTTGGTGGTGTTTCCTCCTCCTCCAGGCGTTGTCACTGCTGTCACCTGGACACTCATCCCCGTCTCCTTTCATGTGCAGTGTTGCAAACCAGGCTGCTGCTTTATCAGAGCCGAGCAGAGTGCAAGGATTGCTTTGAGTCTCTTACAGGTTACTTGGCTGTGTGCAAAGAAAAAGCAAAGTCTTCATGGCAGGGGAAGATACACTTAATCTATTGCCAGCTTGCGCTGGAATGCATCACGTGCACGGGAGATGGTCGTGAGATTACACAGGCGTTGCACTGGGAAAGACCTCTTGGGGCACATCCAGTCCTCTTCTCTCACAAGCAACCACATCTCACGGCTGAGTTTGCATACTTACCAGTGTTTGGACTATAGCTAATTAAATTCTTTGCTAGCATCACCAGGCAGTACTCTCGAGATGCTCTTCCACCACTTCACCCTTCTCACAGTTCAAACACTCTTACAGTTTCCAGCCAAAATTCATGCGTGTGGCAGGATAAATCCAGCTGGGGCTAGCTCTCGAGCCCCATTTCTTTGCTGAAAAATTCAAGGACAGTGTGATGGTCATCAAGTATGAGGACTTCCGTGTCCTGCGTCTATATGATCATGCCGATAGACGGGAATGTAAAATTGACTTGTAGCTCTGACCTGGGCTCCTCTCCGGCTCTGCGAGGCTCCTCTCCAGCTGGAAAGGAGGAGCTTGGCGGCGATGGTTTGAGATGAGGGTTATTCGTGTAACCTGGCTGTCCTGTGAAGTTCAGCTCCCGTTCTCTGTCTCCCTTCAAAGCACCCCCCACCAGCTTTTTTGTTCATGTTTAGAGCCGCCTTGCTCTGACCTCGCGGCGGTTCGCTTAGCCGGCAGCAGAGCTGCCTATTGAAATCGCTACCCTCCGTGCCTCGGGTGCTTGCGTGCCCAGCACCCTTTTTGTAATTATCTCCAATCTGACTGCTCATTTCCACCAGAACTTTAAACATTGTTCCTTTTTATGTAGCACGGCTTTTTAATTTCCCTCCCTAACAGAAGCGATTGTTTATGTTGTAAATGCCACATTAGTCCCTGTGAAATGGAGATGGAATTGATTTTCATTTCAGAGATTTCACAGCTTGCCCCAGAACTTTTCTGCATGATTGCCGGTGCTCAGAGAGGCATGGGGCTCTGAGAGAGTCAGAAACGGCGTGTGCAATGTGGTATACACAAATACGAGAGTCTTACTTGAAACGTAGATCCCCCTGCTTTGCTTGCCTGTAATTTGACAGCCATCTCAAAGAGTTTGCATCTTCAAGTCTGCCATCCTGCTCGCCTTTGCAAGAGGTGGTTCAATCCGGGGCTGTCACTGAGCTTTCGGGACTTGTTATCCCACCAGCGGGCAAGTCGAGAGGTCAAGGAGTTGCCTGGTGATTTCTTTGTTCTTGAGGGGGATGGTTGGATCAACCTCTCCCTTCCCAACTGTGTCTTGCTGCAATCTGTGAAAATTAGGGTGAGGTGAGCCCAAGTCAGCCCATCCACATGACAACTAGTTCTGAGTGATGCTCACTTAGACTGCGGTTTTGCTTGGCCCGTACCAAGCCCTCGGTCCTGGTTGTTCTGTCTTCTAAGTGGGTAAATCGGAAGGAGGATAAGTCTTTTTTCATGGTGGTGTGATGGAAACTCATGTTTCCTTCCAGCCCAGCTCACCTGTGCTTGCAGGATAAGGACCAGCTTTGAGGAAAAAGAAGCTGTCTTGTGGTCTCCTTCCTGCTAGGTATCGTACGAACATACCGTACTAGGCATCGTACACATGGGATCATCAGTCCCCGTCATTTAGCTCGTGTCACCAAGGCTTGTGAAGACAGCTTGGAAGATCCTTGGGGAGGTGGAAGTCATCCACGTAGGGAGCAGAAGGAGAGCTACCTGATTTATGGGGCTGCAAAGACACCTTTCTCTCTTGTATATCAGCCAGAGTAGCGGGAGTTGTGCGAGGTCGTGGGTGTTTTCTGGTAAGCTGGTCCCCATGCTGCATGGAAGCTCCTCTCTGTCTGCTGCCGTAGCTCTTTCTCCTAATGAAGCACTCATGTTTAATCACTCTGAGCCCATGTATCAAAGGCAGACTCGTTCTGCGAAGGCAACGCGTGTGCCCTCAGCGATATCACAGTGAATCATTTGCGAGCAACCCAAAGGCTGAAATATGTTTGCATCAACCATTTCTCAAAGAATGCTACATAAAGAATCAGTTCATAAATAACTAGGCTTGAGCGTGGAAAGTTCATAAACATCAGAGCCTGTTGAACTATTTGCTGCCAATAATTCACTATTGTGGGGTTTTATAGAGGGCAAGGGGGGAAAGAAATGCAGAATTCTCCTCCCTATTACCTTATAAATGAATTAAAAGAGGTTGGAGAATAATCCGTTCTCTTCCCAAAATGTATTTTTGGAGCAGACTTCCTCGATTCCTGTGCAAATACGAACTCCCCTCTAGGCGATGGAGCAGGATACAGCTATGTGGATGCAGAAGGGAGGCAGAGGAGAATTGCGAGTAAGTGGCATGAAGACAATTTGCTTGGACCGGGGAGGAAGATGCGCTCTGACAAGGATAGATGGAATGAGGTTGTTGCCAGAGAAAATCTCGAGGAATTGCGAGCCAAGTTGGGGGGGAGCCTTGGATGCAACGAGCATGCAAATCTCCTTGTGTTTTTTGGTTTTGAAGCGGGGGGGGGGGACACACACCACAAAAATCCAAAGAAGCTTTGTCAAGTCTGACATTCCTTTTGCATCCAAAAGTGGGTATTGATTTTCCACCCGTGACTGCTATAAATGAGAATTTCTGTGTCGCGGCTAAGGCCTGCTCTAGTTGTGTTTCTTATCTCTTTAAATATGATTACCTGCACTTCATGGTTTCATGGTTAAAATCGTAATGAACTTTGCCAGCCGAGTCAGTCCATCGTCCCGGGCGCGTTTGTGTGCGTGATCAAATGAATTCTCTCGCCGGTTACTCACAGCTCTGTCTCCAGGCTACAGGTTTATTGACTTACCGCTAATTTTCTTGTCAGGATAATTCTTCCAATCAAGATTTAAAACAAACTGGGAGGTTACTAAAGTGCTGGAGATTCCAGTCCTAATGCTTTTTGATTTGATTAAGATACCTCTGAGCGTGGGTATTTATTTTAGGGGGGCAGGAGAGGGAAGTGGACGGGGGTGTGTGTACTTGATTTTGGTTTGGTGCAAAGCTTTTCTTGGAGGGACTGGGTTGTTTGTTTAGAGCAAATCCCTTCTTCCATGCCAACATCTGCTGCTCTGTATTTGCTCGCAGGGGAAACTAAAAAAAAAAAAAAAAAAAAAAAAAAAAGAAGAAAAAGAAAGAAATAGATTATTCCCACTGCATCAACCTACAGGCGTCTGCTGGCTGCAATTTTCTTCAATTTCTTGCCGTGAAAAGCAAGACCGTTCATTTTGTAAGTGCTGCTTTTGTGTGTGACCTATATTTTGAAAACTGATGGGGTCACCACCTCCCTCCTCCCAACCTGTTGAACCAAAGAGTGTTTGAGATCTGTCCTAGATTGTATTTATCTCTAAGATTATTTAAAAAGCAAGGTAGCTATTACTAATAAGACAGTGTTCTTCTGGTGGGTTTTGATCATTCCCCCCCCCCCCCCCCCCCCCTCCCCTTTACTCTCCTTTGGAAATGAAAATCCTAGCCTGGCTCCACCTGACCAAGAAAGTGCTTTCCTTCATGTCTCTGTCCTTCAAAGCTGATTTAGAAAGCACGTAATCTTTCTCCATTCATCATCTTCTGACCCTTTTTTTATTTTTTTCCCCTGTTGGTTGCTGTTAGGCTGGCTGGCAAGTTTAAGAAGATGTCATAGCTTGTCAGGTAGTTTTGAAGACATCATATTTTTGCATATGGATACACACAATTTCAGCACTCGAGTTGTTTAATGACACGTCTCATTCCCGTTTGATTGGAGGTTGAAACCAGTGCAGACAGAGCCAGATGAGATACGGCAGTCCAGATTCATCCATGTTCAGCACTTCTTTTGGTCTTTATTGAGTTTGGGGTCTTTTTTTCCCCATTGGAAGTTCCGGCCCCCCCCGCCCCCCTTTTTTTTTCTTCCCCTTTAATCTCACTTTCTATTAAAAGTCTTCCCAGAGCTAATGTAATAAATTTAGATCCAAAGCCAGATGCATAGCAAAACTTTTGGCAGAGAATACTCTATCAGAAGACATTGCAAATGAAATATGCTTTCCCTTGGGGATTATTCTACAGTTTAATTTAATTTGATATTTCAAATTAAATTAATTCAAATGGTTATGCAGTTTCCAGGGAAAACAGACTTCATTTATGATGTTCTGCCACCAAATTGTTTTGCTCCTATCATATATCTTACATTGTTAACCAGGAATGATAAGTAGTGACAATGTAGGGGTTTTTTGTGCCCTTTGTTTTGCAATACCCATCCTAAAGAGAATGGAAACATTTCCTTGTGCAGGGGCTTCTCTGTGTGGTTAGTCCAACATTTCCACTGAAACCTTTTTTTTTGGCTGAAAATTAGATTTTCATCAAAATGTGATTTTAAAAAAAAGTGTTTGTTTTGTGAAGGTTTTGTTTTTATGGAACTCCTACTTCTTGCTGTTTTTCAATTTGCAGATGAGAAAATAGTGATGCTTTGTTTAGGATTGAGATTTTGATACACCAGGCTTTATAGCACAGAGAGGACGGACATCAGGAAATAAAACAGTCTGAGCTGGTTTGCTGGCTTATTCTTTTGGTTTGGGATTCTCAGTTTTTCAGCAAGAAGTAATTTTTTTTTTTTTTTTTTCAAGGGCACAGTTGGGAAAATTTCTGCATTTTCCAACTAGATATAGCTTCAGCCATGTGCAGAATTTAGGTGGTTGCATTGCATTCGGAGGGGGTCCATTGCCTTTCATCCTTAATCTGCAGGAGGGAACTTGCCAAAAAAAACCCCAACCCCAAAACCTGAATAGTTCTGCTTCTGGTGTGCCCCCCATTGCATGGGATTACTGATGTTGTAACAGCCCTAAAACAACTGCTTCCCAAGACCTGTGTGGACTCCCATGGGATTTCTTTATCATCATCTTATACCGCTTTTGAAGTGACTGATTTATTTAACATGGCTTTTCTCCACAGGCTCTTATTATCCAGAGTCATCAAGAAACTTGCACCAAACTCTGAAGTACATTAAGACAAGGTAATTCAGGGAAGTGTTTGCATCTAGAAATATATGTAAGCACTTTCCTATCTGCTGGCCTGTAGAAAAGCCATTATTCTCGACAGGGGAAAAAAATATTGGTAATATCACAAGAGGCTTTGGAAGAGAACATAAAGCTAGTTTCATTTTCCAGTCAACTGAGATCTAATATTTCCTATACAAGATGTTTAGATGTTTTAGAAAAAGGAGCAATGTTTATTTGTCTAAAGCGACACACACACAAAAGTTCTATATTGTGCTTGTGGCTTTTTTCCATTGTAAATGGTTTTGCGGGGAGAAATCTCTTCCTCATCCATCACGGCCAGTAGATTAGAGAAATATAAATATCATCTAAGGACAATGGACCCGAGTCTACTAACGAATGCATGGGAGAAAAATAAGAAATGTAGCATCCCTCCTGATGGGGGAGGCTGAGTGCTGAGTCAGAGATAGCCTTGTTGTCTCCCCGACTTCTGGGGATTTATTTGCTTAGGCTATCCTGGGATAAAGGTCCCAGTGTGATATTTCTTCTCAGACGTGTGTTTTGGGCCCGTCCAAAACCATTTCATTGAAGCAGTCTGTCATCAGCAAAGGAAGATTGGTCAAAACAATTCCACCCCCACCCCCGGAAGTGCATTGGGTTTTTTCAGAATATTTTTCAAGTCCAGCAAGGATTTGTTCCAGAATAACATGTAGCCCTAAAGCACTCTGGGGGCGCGTGAGATTTTAGATGCCCCCATAGTCTTATTCACAGCCAGGAGCCTGGCAGCCAGGCTGATGCAGCAAGCTTTTGCCTTTTGAGCCATGGCTCTTCCCCAACCAGTTTTTGGTGTGATGGGAGGCAAGTCTTTGCCCCGGAGAGCTCATAGGCGGACAGACCATATGCGTGATGGGGACAGAACAAGCAGTTACAGGGCCAGGGCTTGGAGTAAGGGTTGAACCTCCCCCATCCATTTTGCAGGCTCATCCCCATCGCTGGGAGCGTTGGCACGTCTGGCTGCGCTTTGAAGGTTTTAAGTGTTGGGATATTCTTTTTTTTTTTTCTTTTTTTTCTTTTTTTGACTCCTCTTTTCTTTTTTTTTTTATTATTATTTGAGAGCAATTTCCTCCTCGGCGCTTCCCCGGCAGCGAGGAAGGCAGCCAGGAATTCTTAACCTTGAAGCTTCAGTGCTTCGGTTTGATCGTGTGCTGCCAGTGGTTTTAGTGCGGAAACCCCGCTAGAGCTAAAGTGGCTCTTTGGAGGTAATCAGGGAAGCAAACCCCAGTTGAATTAGCGCAAGGTTTAATGGGGTACGGAGCATGCCTCAGCGCCCGATACTCCATCGCGTCTCGCCGCTGCTGCTCCTCACACGGAGACCAAACCCGCCTCCCAGCACAGATTTTGCTCTTCTCATCTCAGTGATTGACCTTGCAATCCGTCTTCCCTCCCTCTAAAACCTCTCCGTCCCCCAAAATGCACCCGGGAGGCTGAGCGCATCGTCGCCGGCACGACAGCCTGAGCACGTGCTGGGGGAGAGGACTGGGCAGGCGCGGAAAGCCTTGGTGATGGGCAATGGTTGCCGTCTTTTGGCTTGGTTTCTTCTCCTTGCGAGCCTTTTCTCTGGCAACGAGGTGCTGTGTGGACCTGTGGTCTCACGGGCCACGTTTGCAGGGTCAAGCCTTAGGAAAGTAATTGCTGTAAGAGGTCCCCGTTACCCAGCGCTCCTGCTGTGAGCAGATGTGCCCGTCACCTGTTCTGCTGCCGCGCGCCGGAAAAAACAGGGGCTGGAAATTAAAAAGTGCAAGCGACTGCAGGAAGATGCCCTTCTTCACCCAGCCCTTATCCTGCAACCCCTTCGTTCTCTTTTACCCCTCTTCAGAAAGTTTCTCAGGACACGGTATGCTCTACGACACCCCTACTTCTGTTTTTTAATTTTTTTTCTGCAGTGGCGTTCTGTCTCTCAGCAAAGTCATCGTGTCAAAAAAGAGATTGCTTGAGCCCGATTCTGCTTTTGGGTGGTTTGTTTTTCCCGTGTGCCTGAGTAGCATCTGCAAGAAGCCTGTGGCGAGGGGCTGGGACCCTCCCCGGGTCACCGTGCCGGTGCGGCAGTGAGCAGCAATCTTGGAAGAGCTGATGCTTGTGAGCAGAGAGGAGCAGATGAGGGGGTTGTGTTTGGGGGTTTATAGATGGGAAATTGAGTCACAGGCTGCCGGAGGTTTTCTCGAGGTCATACAGGCTTGCTGGCTGGACTCAAGGCAAGGGGAGACAGCAGTTGCCTGTAAAGACCTGCAGAAAAACTGTGTTATGGGCTGGGTTTCCTAGGGATGCACATCTCTGTTCCAGGGGGTGGACTGGAGTAGGTGTCCCTGGGGAACAGCCATTTGGGTAAGGGTATTGCTGCCTGATCCCGTGGTCCAAGCAGCCCTTGGAAAAGTGCCTTTCTTGTGTCTCAGTTGTGGTACAGACTTTCCCTCCTCACTCTTGGGGTGAATTTTGTCGTGTGTTGTTGGGGGTGCCTGCTTTGCTTCAGAACAAGCTCTTTGCCACCGAGGTTAATGACCTCTGAAGGAAAATCCTTCAGCTGAGGGCGATGAAGACTATTTGTCCTGAGCATCCCTGGGCGAGGTGAAGCCAAGAGGAAAGGCACTTGTGCACACCCAAGTCCTCAGAGACAGTTGAGCTGCTGCGTGGGTGGCTGTGGGGACTGGTGTCTCACGTGTTGCATGAAACCCTGCCCCACGTGGAGTGTGGTCCCGTTGCCCCGACCTCAGGAGCATCGTCTCTTTTTGCTTAAAATACGTCAGTGCAGCTAAAACCTGTGATCTAGGAGGCCGTTTCAGCGTGGCTTCAAAAGCCCTTTTGGCGTGGGGCTGCTGACCTTAAGATAGTTTAGGGCTTTATTGATGGAATAACCTTTGGGGACCAAGTCTCGGCTTTCACAGAAACGAGGGAGAAGTTGTTGCTTAAATAACCCCCTGGGGACTGGAACTGGTGGTGACCCAGAAACAGTTTATTTTTTTTATTGCTTCCCATAACTTCCCCGGGCTAAAGCTGTCTCCAGTAAAGGAAAACCAGGTTGTTACTGGGGGAGTAAGCAAATTAGCAGACGAGGGCAAAAGCTTAATAGAGTCAAGCATCCAGGAGGCAGGAGCTGCGACAGCTGAACAGCACTTGTGCCGGTCTCTTTTCTTTTATGTCCCACTGATCTGAAGCCCCTTTCCCAAATAATGCATTTATTGTTTAATTTTTCATACCATTGTTTCGGTAACTCAGGGTAAAAAACAGATGTTGGCTCTTCACTGGATGGCAATTCCAGTTTCACCTGATGTGATGCTCAGTTGAAGCCAAACTGATTTCCCCATCCACTGAAGGATGTTGTCAGGAGGTTTATTATTCTTTGTCATTTTAGCCACCGTGTGGTTGCTTACTGGCCAGGCAGGTGTCTCCCAGCCCAGGTACCTGCTAATGCTGGGAAGTGTTGGAGGTAGGAGTGAGAGGGGATGAATATGCTCTTATTTACTTGTCACTTGACCTAAGGAGAGACCTCCACCATCTCTAATTATTGCAGGGTTGAATTTGGGGTTGCATTGACTTTTGGGGCACCCATCTGTCCGTTAGCCTCCGTGCCAAGACCTTCATTCTTGTTTTGTGGGACCTGCTCATCATCTGTGGGATGTACCAACTCCCAGTCTGACCCTTCCAGTAGCTTGGCCAGCAGAAAGGGGTTTGTTCACTTGTTTTGCTAATTGAATTTTGCACCGAAGGGCGCTGTTTCGGCTCCACATAACTGCCCCCGTGGCCAAAACCGGGAGCATGGAGTCGTCCCCGGGCCATCAGTACTAAAAGCACAAGCCGTAGCTTGGTGGGCTCCAGGAGAAACCTTGTCATATCCTATCAGTATGAGCCCTCACACTCTCCTGAGCACCAGCCACGAGCAGAAAACGTGACAAATGCAGTAGTAGCACAGATGTAGAGAATAAACAAGCCTTTGCCCACATTATTGGATTGCTAATGAGGAGAGACCTCATCAACTGCCCAGCCATCTAATTTCTCTTGGCTAGTATTACAGACGGTCAGGAACCGTGTGAGGCACGACATTTTCCGGCACAGAATGGTTCAGGGAGAGAGACAATTCCAATGGGAAAATGGCCAATTCTCCCTTTCCCTCCCGACTTTGGTATTGGAAATTTCCATTGAACCACACGTTTTCTGGTGAAAGACAAAAGTACAATCCTGACTGCTTGTCTCGATCGAGCTCCCGAATTTCCCAGCATCTCCCATGGCTGCAGCACTGTGTGCCTCCAGCAGCGTGCCAAGCCTCCGTGGGATGGGAAGTGGGAGAGACTAAATCCTCACCCTGCAGTCCTCATTTCAAGCACCTCACGATCAAGACCAGAGCATTTGGTTGGGTTTTTTTTTTTTTTTTTTCCAGTGACCTCACCTCCCTCTAAGCGGAGTTGTCTTGGAGTTCAGCCATGGAGCTGAATTCGCAGCTGCCCCTTCCAAAACGCGGAACAACAGCTCCATCCCCCTGCCAGGAGTTTTCCTTCTCCCTCCGCCACCTTGCAAAATCAGAGGTGTCCCATTCTACAAACTGGCCGCAGCCCCCGCGGCTTTGCACGTGCTCCTGGCACCGGTTGTGTTGCACGGATATCTATTGCTTGCCCAGCGGTGTCTCGACTCACAAACTAATTAAAGTTCGTGTCACACCGGGAAGATGTAAAATGCTCTCTGAGTGCTAGATGTTATTATTTTAAGCTTTTCTTCTTTTTCCTGAGGCACAGCAACTCCCCGAATCCCAGCTGGCACACCACATCCAGCCACAAAACACCGCTAATTGGGTGTTTCTCCTGTTGACCTCATTTCTCAAGCAGACTTTGGCTGGGTTTATTTCCGTGGGTTTTTTATTTTTTTTGCCAAGAGGGCTCAGAAACTAGATAAACAGCCACTTGATGAGTGTTACGGCCAATCCTTGGTCATACCTGTCCTCAAGACCCTGCCCAGTTTCAAGGTATGATTATGCTGCTCTTGCCCCATTGTCATCCATTTGACACATCCCAAGGAAAGAAGGGGTAGAGGGAGATGGGAAGGAAGAGATCAAGGGTGGAGTGATGTTTTTGGAAGAGGTTTCATTTAGAAGAGGTCTCAGACAGGCAGAACCTAGACTTGTGCTCCTTCCCATCAGTAAGGCATTATCAGGTCTACTATCCTTAAGATGTTTTACTGCAGCAAGATTTGGGTACCGAAGGGCATCTTTCCTTGCTGATTCCCCTTCAAAAGATAAGGTGACTTGTGCTATTAACGGTATAAAGCTCAGCCAGTCTCTCCTGGTACAACTCCCGCTGCCTGACGAACACGCCAAGTTCATTAGAGCCAGCTTTGTTCAAGTCTCCCCGACCTGGTTCGCCTCCCAAAGAATCCAGTAGCATCCCATTAATTCCTTAATTGCCTGACGTTATTGGGAAGGTGCCTCCTCCAGGAAAGGCTCGGTGTCACCTTGCAGAGGTGGCAGGTGGAAACCTCTCCCTGGTGTTCTTGAGGTAGCTCCTTTTCTTCCTTTGCACTGGTATTTGTGAAAACATATTTTATTCTGTGCCTCAGATTCTGCCCCATCTGCCTTTCCTGGCATTAATCCATTGTGCTGTTTCCCCTGTACCGTTCATTACCTCCTTAAAATTGAATGCAGAGCGAAAACACAATTAGATGCTGCTTTGGTTAAATAATACTTTGAAAAAACCAGAACAATGGTTTTAAAAATAAGGAGAGAGTGAAGATCGCACAGTTTGAACTAATGATGGAAATTACCTCAGGTTAAGTTGGATTTTAAATGAGAGGTTTGGGGGGATTTTATTTTTTTCTTTTCTTTCCAGTGAATTATGACAAATATAGAGGCCTGCTGGATGGATGATTAGATTTTTTTTCTCTCCCATCCGCATTGAAAAATGAAATATTTCTGTAATATTAAATCCGTCAAATTGATCAAAGTGCGGTGTCAAAAAATGTTGTAAGCGCTTCTTCTCATCCAATCCCCTCAGCGACTGCAAACCAGAGACCTTTTCATATCCCTTTCTGGAGGCGGCTGGAGGTTACCTCTACCAAAAGAGTCTGTGCAAGAAATGAGTCTGCATTTCTCCATCTAATTCCCATAGTAGGGACTTACAAAGGGCTGCGGATTTGGCACATGAAACTAAAACGCGCGGTCCTCAGCTTTGTGGTTTTGTCTCTATGTATGTCCGTAATCTGTCCTAATACCGTCTTTTCCCTCCTGCCTAACGGTGGGGTTAGGACTAGGCTGTTTGTGGTCAGAAAAGGGGGTCATAGGGGGAAGTTTTTACTTCTCTGCTTCAGCTTTATGAGTAAATGCTGGGAGATTTATTGGCATTTCCCCTCCTCTTATGTTTTTCTTTCCCTTGCTTGCTTTCGCTGGAGAACAAGAAAGCCAAACAAACCAGAAACCCCAAATATTTGGTAATTGTTTGAGGAAGCTAACACAGAGTGTATCCAAACATTTGGAGAGGTGGTAATCTGGGGCATTGCACGGCAGGATAAATGCAAAGCGTGTCCAGAAAAGAAAGATTTTTTGCAAAAGCTGTCAATGAGGAGAAGCTGAGCGAGCTGGGGGTTGCTAAGTCTAGAGAGTAAGGCATGGTCTTCATCAAGGAAAGAGGTTGTTATAGATAAGATGCTGAACAGTTGTCTTCCATTCAGAGCAGTGAACAGGTGAGAACAAATCAGCTTGGTTTCAGCAAGAAAGCTGAAAGAGGAATCAAAAAAACCCACCTGCTGCCGGGGTGCTGGATGGAGCGTGGGAACAGGTAATTTGGGGTGTTATGGACTCTCCTTTGTCGGCAGCTTTGCGAGGCGCAGGTTAAACAACTATCTGTCAAGGTTGCTTACGTGTACTTGGCGCTGTCTCTGGGGAGGTGTGGGATAGAGAGTGACCTGACGTCCCTTTTATTTCTATAAAGCTGCATTCGCAAGCACGCACCACCTACTTCTATCGCTATTAGTTCTGCTGCGCCGTTCGACATGAAACTCCGGTTGTCTTCAAAGAAAAACACTGGGAAATAAAAGGACACGGCTTTTGCATATGCTTGCATATCAGGGAAACGTGCTTGCTCGCTCTAGGAGGATATATTTATTTCTGTGGCTGCATGGAGATGTGCTCTGAACTTGCACAAAATGTGCAAAAAGCAGCAAGTTTTGCTTCATCTCTCGATGAATAGGCAGTGCTTTCTACATGCAAAGCAAGGAGTGAAAGGCTCCTATTCTCTTACTGAGTACTTTTCGTGCTTTGTGCCTCAGTGTCCCCCAGCTTCTTCTGTACGCGCATGTGAGATCAAAAGATGAAAATCTCCGCTCTCCCAGACATTGATTACTTTGCTTTAGGAGCTCTTTGTGCTATCGACTAACCCTCGCAAGGGAGAATAAGCATTTTCCGTAGTTACACAAATGGAGAAACAGGTGTAAAAGAGATGAAGTCATTTTTCAGAAAGTCACCAACAGAAATGAGAGAAAGTTAGAGCCCTCCTTGCCTGGCACAGCCTCTGGTGAGTCTCTATATGCTCTGGTTAACCCGGAGGAGGGTCTCAAACAACCCTACAGAAATGCAGCAAAGAGATGGATTGCTGCAACTCTGCTGCTTACCAAATTAGAAACAATTTAAGGATTTAAGGATTAAGTACCATTAATTACTGCCCAACAAATGCTGAACTACAATGGAGCACTTGTGGAAATGGAGAGAGAAGTTCTGCGTGAATACTAAATGGCTTCATTAATGCTCGGTGCAATTTCATTGAGTGATAAATTAATTTGCTTGATGCTCCAAGAATTACTGAGCGGGACCGTGGGCACACGTGATGAAGGGAGAGCGGGAGCCCAGCTTCCCCCTGCCTGTGCAGAGCCAGTCATGCAGGTGTGAGACGCTCCCGGGCAAGGTAAGGGCAACCCTTGAGAAAAGGAAAAATGAGGAAATTAGTTTACTGAGTGAGGAAAAACCCAAAAAGCTGCTCTGCCCTCATCTGGAAAACACTAGAAGTTTTGGAGGTCAGGATGAGCGTGGGGGAGGGTCAAGGTCATTATCCTCCTCTTGCATCTGGAGATGATGCTACACCCTCCTGCTGTTCCGCTGCCGACGGTGGGCCAGTTGGACATCAGCCCTGATTTGCTGTAATGTTCCTTGTATTTCTGTTCCCTCCTTCCTTTCCCCTGCAGCCGTAACCATGGGGCTGAATAGACCTTTCCAGCCCATTAATCTCCTTTGGCTCCATGGCTCTTGCTAGGTGGTCCTCCCATCAAGTACCAGGATGAGCAAGCTTGGACTTTGCATCCTCTTTATCTAATGCTTATGGTGAGCTCTCGCAAGGCTTGGAGCATCCCAGGTGCATTGGCTTTGCTCCAAGGGCACGTTTACCTGGGCCTGGAGAAAGACTTTGTGCTTCCAAAGTCCGGGGAAGCCACGTCTGGCGTGGCAGCCCAGCAAAGCAGTGACAGCTTGAAACTGGAGCCTGCTTCCCCGGCAGCAATTTCCCCCAGAAGAAGTGGAGAAGGAGGAGGGAGAAGCGTCCAGCCAGGATGTCTTACGGCGAGTAATTTCAGTTTCTCCTCTGGCTGTCATGGCATGACAGCTGCCTGGGCAGAGCCTTGCCGCCTCCCTTTAGTAGATGTTACTTGGAGTTCAGCATCGGTTTTCTGTCCCTCAAGACTTTTTAGCCTTCCGTTGCGTTGCAGTGTTATTGATTGCTCACCCGGCCGTGGCCTGGAGGCTGTATTAGGTGTGAACAAAGCGCTGGCCCCAACAGGCTCGCAATCCAGGGCAGGATGCTCGGAGGTTCGTTTCGCCATTGGTCTTTTTTTAGCTCTTTTCTGTGTTGCCCTTTGGCTGTCTCCTGTGCCTTGCGCTGTGCCTCACTCTTCCCGAGCAAATTTGCAGTGACTGTAGAGGTTGGGTGGTTTCATGGCTCAGCACGGGTCCCTTTTTTGCCCCTTGGTTTAGGGTCCCTCAGCTTGTTTGGTCTGCAGTCTCGCTGCTGAAGGCAAAGAGTGGGAAATGGCGGAGCGAGACTTTGTTCCCTTCACGCCAAGGGGAGATTTAACAGTGGGGGCTGGTGTTTCTGCCCCAAGGACGACACCATGGCTCTCCACCTCCCCCTGCATCTTTCCTCTCCCAACCCCTGCCAGATAGCCCATCTTGAGGGCACCAGGGCTTATCTCCTGCTATCATGAGACATTAGGACCCTTGCCTTGATGCAGCCAAATGAGCCTTCAAGATAGAATCCAAATATGCCAGATCTGCTTTGGCCGAGAGTGATGGGTGTCCAGCGTGCCTACGTGGAGGAATGCAGGTGGACGTGGAGACTTCTGTCTGCTCTCCACGACAAGCAGGTTTCCTCTGCTGTGTTAGCGTGGTGCTCTGCCTGAGCACACTTAATGGTCCTACGTGGCCTCTGGTCCAGCCCTGGCTCGTATCTGGGCGGCTCAGAAACGAGAGGAACGGAGATACTCGCATCCCCCCGCACCCGCCCGTGAAGACGTGTCCTAGATTGGCCATTAAAGAACAGAGAAAGAATATCTAATTAACAACCCTAATGCTAGCAACATGCAGAACCCAGACCAAAGTTTTCCTAGCGTAATGAGCTGATAAAAAAGCAGCCAGAGGGAGACATCGTCAGCTTTATTGGGCTGGCAAACCCAGGCAATATAGCTGCACATTCTTGAGTGCCATCTTCTGGCACCTTGTATGTGAACTAGTTGCATGTCTGTGTGGCTGGAGCAATCTGGTAACGCAGAGCTGCTGCCAGGCACAAGGAGCAAAGCGGATTTCCTGCGTTTTCCAATGCATCCTTGAAAGATGCATGGGGAGCAGACGCTTTTTTTTTTTTTTTTTTTTTGCATCCTACCTACCACCCCTTTGGCTGTTGGGTACCTGCCTTTGCCAGCACGAGGAGCCACACGTTTGCCAGTCAGCCTCTGCGTGTAGTTGGTATCGGCTCCCCATGCCAGCTTGGGAAGCATCTGTTTATTGGTTTATTCATCCCCTCTGCAATCACCATGGGAGGGTAAACTCAGCGACATGCCACATCTCGTTTACAGCCGGCCCCTGAAAAGTTAGAAGTGCAAGTTGTGGGGTGGGGAGGAGGCGGGGGAAGATGTGGAGTCATGCACACTGGGGACAGAAAGGGGAGTTGGGGAAATGTATAAAATATTAAACGACATCGTGGCAAGACACAGACGGGGTAGAACAATAATTAAAGTAAACAGCACATCAAAAGCCTGGCTAAAACTCGCATTTAAATTGCAAGTCAATGCAGAAACAGCTCATGTAGCCATGTATAAATGTGTTTCCAGGAACCTTTTAAGAATATTAATGATGATGGAAGCAGAACAGCAATGATTCAGGCTTTATGGTATGTGACAATCCAAGAGGCCACCAGACTTGTGCTTGGCTGTCGGCATACGGAAGCTGATGAGAGCTTGGATCTTGCCAGAAGAGCAGGTTTCTTTCCAGGGAGACTTCAGGAGAGAGAAATCCTGAAGTGAGCAAGGAAGGAGCCTCTTCTCTTGCCAGGGATGTGTAGGGTTTTCCTTCAGCCCTGCGGCGGGACTGCACCCCTGTAAATTAGGTGGCAGGGGCTTCCATGATTTTGTTCCCTACAGCCAATCCCAGGTTGTATCCTGCTGACTGCTTCCCTAGGCTTTGCCCTAATTAGTTTTAAATGACCCAGGTCAGGTTCTCGTGCATTCTTGCTTGGGACCCGCCAGCACATGTCACCATCAGCGCCGCTTTCTTGATCTTCCCTTTGCTTGCAGCCGCCCGTTGCTCCTGGTGATGCCGGCTGCTCCATTTCTAGTCCGGAGCACGCTCGCTCCCCACGTGTTATCGCCATGCCTGGCGCCTGAATATAGCAGAAGACCCATCGCATAATTGGAAAACTCAGGTCAGGACTGAGGCCGTGCAAAACAAGCTGAGCAGCAGCATCGTGGGTGCCTCGCTTCTTCCCCGAGATGGGAGATGACACAGCACCTTCCCTCCCTGGCTCCGCTCGCTGTCAGCAGAACAGCACAGCACGGTTTGAATTAAGGGCCAGGAATCAGTGTCAGATTTGTCTTGACTCCAGCGCTGAACACCTTTGGGCTACAGAGCAAAATCTCTTAATTATTCCCCGTGCCCTTTGCCCTCGCCTGTGCAAGGACTACAACAGCTCTGTCCTTGGGGAGGACGAATTCTCCTTAGTCCTAATAATACTGTGATTTACAGAGGATTTCCCCGACTAGCCTCGAGGGCACGGTGTTACCTAATAGAAGCAATTAAAAAGCACTGGGAAGTGACCCCCTCACAGTTCAGGCAGCTACAGATGAAATAGGGGAATTAGGAGGCAGACGGCACGGGAGCGTGCCGTTGCCTTCACCCCGCGCCGCGGCGGGTGCCTGTGGTCGGAGCAGGGTGTCCTGACGGGCACCGGGAAGGGGATGCAGCAGGAGGGCCTGAACAGGAAAATTGCAGGTGGGATATTTTTTCACTTGACTGTGTATTTTCATAAGAGGCTTTTTGGATGTTTCAAGCTTGGGACATCCTTCCTGGGAGACTGCATGAAGGTTTAACCTCCCACAAGGTTCAATGTTCCAGAAGTTTAAGTTTCTCCAGACTTTCCAGTTGTCTCCTAGCAGTGGCAGACTCTTGCATCTTTCTGCGCTGCAGCTCCTAAGCTGCTGTTTAAAGGAAAGCATTAACCCCTGCTTTTCATATGGGGAAACTGAGGCACGGCATGGGGGGAACAAGTCTAAAGGGGACAGTGTCTTCTCGGGAGGGTCTGGGGACACCATCCACGACCAGCCACGTAGAGCAACCCAACTTCAGGGGAGGTTGGTCCCATCTCCCAAGGACAAGTGTTACCTGGACCAAAGACCTCTCCCCATTGCCGCACATTTACTCCCAGCAAGAGCAGCGTTTTCAGATGTGACTGGGATCTTCAGCAATGGGCTGGACCCACTCACAAGCTATCCCGAAATATCACTGGTGCAGGTGTTTGGGAGGGGGGCTGCAGACCTGCTCCCTCTCCCACTTCAGCTGGAAGGGCAGAGGCTTGAGGCTGATTGCTCGGGGCTTTTTGGGGTGACCCACGCTTTGTAGCAGTCAGGAAATTGGGAGAGCAAATTCTTACTTTCTTGGGCAAACTCCTTGCCCCTCAATAGAGAAAAGCTTAATTTTATTTTGGAAAAGACTAGCTCTAAACATACTCAATTTTTTTTGGTGCCTAGGTGAAAATTCAAATACCGCATGAAGCCCTTTCTCAAAGTGATTGTGAGTTTAGCAAGGACAGGATTTCCCTTTTTTCCTCCTTACAAATAGTGGCTGAAAGCCTCCTATCAGGATTTTCCCAGCATGCAGATGTTGTTTTGACCTAGATGCTTAAGTATTAGTTTACTGCTGAAGTTTTGCATTTAGAGGTCTTAAGAGTTTGTATCGTGGGCTGTCTGGAAAGCTCCGAAAGGGAAAAAAATACCGAGGGCAGCTCACGAGTTACGAAGGAAAACCGATTTGACGTTATTATGCCTCCGTTTATTGGCAGCCCACAATGAGATGTAAAGAAATGTCAAAAAATCCCATGTGCACGTTGGTTTGGTTCAGGAAAGATTTGCTGTTTGCCTCTGCCTGGAGGCTACGAGTCACTCTGCTAAGGCAGAAGGCACTAAAATGACCCCTTTGTTTTTCTTATGATCACTTCTGATAGCGCGCTCTGCCAGAGATATCATATCTTTGATCTCTCAGTGCTGATGTTAAGTCTCTCTTGAGTTCAGTAGCATCTCCTTGAGATTAATACTTCATGGCATTCTCAGCACCAAGCTGTCCTAACCCATACATCACAAGATGTCACGCTTCGCACTCGCCTCCTGCTTCAATGACTTCACGCTGGCACAATAAATAACCCTTGGCCAGCTCCGCTCTCCCCTGTTCATTGTGTACAGAGAGTTTAACGAGGAACACGGAAACTCTCTGGAAGTGAGGAGGGAAGGGATGCTCCTGCGGCCGGAGCGGGCGCGACGATGTCCCTGCTTCCCTCTCCGGCGGGAGGTTGCTGCTGAAATTTTGCGAGGGTTATTCCTCTTCCTCCTCCCGGGCGGAGGGAGGGAAGATGCGCGGCGGTTTCTCTGCGACGCCTTATAGGGAGTGACAAACCGGTGTACCCCTAGGGTACCCATCTGCCAGCTAGCTCGTTTCACATCTCGTCCGTTAGGCAAACGAGTTCGGAAAAATCACTTTCTGCTTTGGCTTTTACTTTGGCGCCTGCTTCTTCGCTTGCTTCCTTCTTTTCCAAGGGCCGGGCGAGCAGACCGGGCTCCTTTTGCAGGACGGGCTAGGTGTAAAAACACCTTCCCTCTTCTTTTGTGGGATGAGTGAAGCAGGCTGTCAAGCCGCGGTGCTGCAACCCTGCAAGAGGACCACAAAATTCAGATGGGGCTTACTCTCAGAGCCCTCTGAAACCCTCTGCATCACCCTGACCCAGTGGGCTGCTACTGGGTGCAAAGCCCCCACCTTGCCTAGGGGAAAAAGGGAATTTTAAGGGAACTTAAAACATTACGTCCATCAGAGGTTGGGTTTCTGCAGGCGAACATCCACGCTCATCGATCACTGTTTAATCTTGAAATGTCCGATGTTGAGCAGGCACCGGCAATGCAGAGCAGGGTTCAGGCTACTGTGGCCTTGATGCTCTCGCGACTGGAACAAGGTCACGTCCGTGCTGCAGCCAGGGAGCAATGGAAGTCCTAGTCTTGGAGATGCCTGAATATGAGGTCTGGGAGATGTACCCAGGGGATGCAATCTGCTGTTGTCTGTGCGGTTTGGAGCGAAGAGGGCTTTGCAAGATTTTTTCTTCGTTAGTCCGGGGTCCATCGCTTACATCTTGAGCGTGTATGTGTTTTTGCTGGTGCTGCTGAAGTGTAGCGTGCCATTCAGGGACTGGAGAGGCGAGCCTTGTACAGCATTGCAAAACACCTTGGGCTTCACGTCTTCTACCTCAGAGGCACTCTGCAAACTCAAAGGGAAGAAGGGTCCCCCGTTAACTCGCACCCCCCCAGCCTCCCTCCTTTCCCTCGGTGCGTTCGGCGAGGGGGAAATGAACCTGAAGGACTTACCCAAGCGTTGCATTAACGCTCTTTGCCTGGGAGCGCTGCGGGCGCGCTGTGGCATTGCACCGCGTCTAATGCGCTGCCCCGCGCGACGCGATGCGCTGGGGCGAGGACCGAGCTGCCGACCGTCCTTGAGTCCCCAGCCCGAGAAAGGGTTCGGTGTCGTTTTTGCACGGCATGGGATTACGGAGGAAAAAAATCCTGCCTCTCCCTCGCTGCTGATTTTACGGAGGTAATTGAAAGGAAGAAGTTCAAACTCTCAGGGGAAGAAGTGAAAACCCCAGCGCTAGACAGTGCTAAAATGAGGTGTGCTGCGGTCTTGTGACCCTCCTGTTTGCAGGCAGATGGGCTGTGCATCCCCTCCCGCTGTTCAGGGTCCCTCCAAGGTGCCAGTCGCAGCTACCCTATTGACAAAGGGTTTGTTTCCTCTCGTTTCTGCTATAATGTCATCTTTTAAAGCACATTTAAGGCTCGGAGAACCACCTGCTCAGAGCCAAAAGGTACCTGGCCCAAAGAGCACCCACTTAATAGATTCAAGAAGGGATGCTTTCCCAAAAGAAGAGGTGAGGAGGGCACGCTGCAAGGCTTTTTCTCCAAAAAAAAAAGGGCTCTGTGGGGTGAGTTCAATTTAATACCGGCTGGATTTGGCCATTTCTGCATCGAAGTCCAGGTGCAAAGCGGACTGTGCTGAATCTCTGCTGCTCTGCCTAATACTGACCCACAAATACCCTTGTGCTGATAAACCTGCCTCTAATGAGAGCGTGATGCTAATGGGGTCCAGCAGGCTTGGGAGTGCAGGTACAGCGTGTGCCTCACGGGCTGGGTGGCTGGTAACGAGAAGGGACGATGCAATTAGAGAAATCCCCTTCTTTTCTTTTTTTCCACCGGCCTCTGGGAAAAAGGGTTTCAATTTTTTTAAGTCTGTCACAACAGGTTAGAGTATTAGCAATCATGGTTCACTGCCATCTGTATTTGTTCCATTTGTGGCATTTATGATGGTTATCCACATTAATTATTTCGCTGCTAAAGTCCCTTCTAATTTCAGAACACTGTTATTTCTAAGAAAGATGGATATTAAATATGCCACACATCAGCACGGGGTGGCATTACACCATGCTATTAAGTTCTGATGCGAAGGCTCGGCAAAAAATAACTTCGCTATTTGTAATCACCGTGAAGTGTTTTAGTGTTGCAGCTTGGAATTAGAAATAAAGATGATGACAGGAACTGATTTCTTATTAGGATGTGGTGCAGGAGTTTACATAAATCAGGAAGGAAATAACAAGGTAACCCTTGGCTGGCCAAATCCACGTGGGTACCTGTTGGCCGGAGTCTGGTGGGGAATGGGCTGGGTGGAAAGTCTTTGAGGGCATCTCCACCCAGCACCGAGGTCCTTTACCTGCCCGGGGAGGAGGTGAGACCCTGGTTGGGTGGAGTGAACCATCACTCCAGGAAGGATGGAAAGACCCATCAATCCCAAGGAAGGAGCTGAAGCCCCCGGGTGTTTTGGGGCTGGCGTGTGATGATGCTGGAGAGAGACGTGGCAGTGCTTTTCCTCGGGCAGAAGCAGCCTTTCACATGCACATGGGGCTATAGTTTGCATGCACAACCCTTTTGCCCTCCCTATCGTCGCTTTTAGGTAGGTTAGGCTTTCGGGCACTACCCCCCTTTCTAATGCAAGGGTGAAGCCCCGGGGCTTGCTGTAGACCATCCTGCAAGGGTCATACCCTCCTGGGAAAGCAAAGGAGAGGGGATTTTCACCCATGAGAAGCAAACGGATTCCCCCATCACCCCTGTGTCTCTTAAGGATGCAGTATCTGCGCCAGACCGATGCGGGGGGAGAGCCGGAGAGCCAGGTCAGATGCAACCTGTAGCTAGCATTAAACATCCAAGTTCTGCAGCAGCAGGCTGCGTTGCGTGATCTTGCTGGAGCAGCCCTTTAAATATGGCTTGATCCACAAAGTGACCCTCTGTTATCCTGCCAGGGAGGGAGCAAGGAGGCAGCGCACCCACAATTTTGGCAGTGGTGTTGAAGCCTGGGTGAATTTGGCTTCAGCCAAACAAGGCACAGAGTTAAAAGTGATTGTCAAAGCACCTGGGAAGAGGGGAAAGGAATTGCACGAGTAACAGCTTTGCAGGTTACTAGAGGTTGTAGCAACAGCTGAGGATGGGGTTAGGGAGCAATTTGCCTTGCGTTGAGCCTAAGGAAAATTCTTTGTGAGTTTCAGCAAATCAGTCAAAGGAAAAAAAGGAAGAGTTTGAGATCAAATGCGACGTTTGCTCAACTCCTGGATGAAATGTTCCCTCTTAGCAACAAGTGTTTGTGTACAGGTTTCGCTAAGACTGAGGGATAATTTGAAATGAAAAGTAAACTAAAGGGGCAAAAAGCCCCCCTGTTATTTTTTCTTCAAGTGTCAAAAGAAATCTCTCTTAATTCATTAGGGGGTTGGTTTGTTTATTTTTGGCTGCTGTGGTTTTAGTTCCTCAAGCCCTGGAAAATTTGGCAAGGCTACGATGAGGCATTCTAGCATCTCCAGAGCTGTCTGTGCCTCGGAGAGGTGCTGCAGAGTGCAAAAATTTCAGTTGCATCCACTCAGGCATCTTGGCTCCCAAGGGGTGCTTCAAACCATCCTTCTGCCCTGAGTTTAGCAGCAGTAGTGGGTGCTCAGCGGCTTGTGGACCAAGATGTTGAATGCAAGTCTTTCCACTGCAGAGAGGTCCTCGAGTCCCGCTCTGCTTCGTGTCTCAGCTCCCAAGCAGCTCGTGCTCGATACAGAAGGATACACCAACCTTTCTCAACTCTTATTGTCTATTAATTAAATGCTGATTAATTATTAAAAGGGTATTTATTGAGATTTAGCAAGTCTGCAGCTAAAAAAGAAGAAAAAAACCTGGTGGCGACAGGTGTTACACTCCAGTAATGAGGTTCTTAATAATCAATTGGCATTTGTTTGACTTAGAATAACATTCTTATTAAATCTAAATCAGCTCTTTACTTGAGACACTTAATTACATGTGGGTTATTTTTTCTTCCCGCCGCCTTTCCTTGGCGCGGTGGGAGTTCCCAGCCCGCGTCTCCAGGCGTAGACGGAGGAGGCTGTGCCTTAATAAATATGAAAGGTGATGGTTATTCATCGAGAGTGCCACTTAAGGAACGATTTCCCCGAGCTCCTATCCGCGCTCATGCTAACGGGAGCTTTAAGGGCTCATTCGCTTTTCATTAGGAAAGCTGGCACGCTGGGGAGAGCTATTTGGCTGGTACCAGCCCCTCGTCCATCCCAGGGCAGCCGCTGCCACCGAGCATCCTCCTCCCCTGAGTTAGGGAGGGAATTACCCGCCTCACCTTTCACTGGATTATTTATTAGAAATCACATTTAGCATTGGGAAAAGTTGCTAGCGCGGTGCTGGAAACCCACAGGAGGGGAAAAACAAAAATCCCTCCCAGCATCTGCGTGACCATGGTACCCTGTGGACAAGAAAGAGCTTTGCAAAAAGCTGCGGCAATCGCTCTGGCTGAAGTTTTGTGTTGCTGATGCGAAGGCAAAAGGCTCCCTACTCCATTATCCAGACAGTTCGGTTCCTCCAGGGTCAGCGTCGTCTTTTAAAACGTCATCGTTGGGTGCATTTTCGCCTTGCAAGGAAATGGGAGGCCGGGCAGGGGAGCAACTGCTGGCTTTAATCGAAATTTAATTACTTCGCTTTTTAATGTGGCTTTTAAAAAGGAAACAAGGATCCCAACCGGGTGCTCTTTTAGCACAAACAACAACAGGGAAAAAAAAGAAAAAGTAACTGACAGCCACAAACAATCTGTGCTATTAGAGGATCATTATTCTGATATTATTTATTTCAGGCTTTTTGATACTCTCCAATGCTTGACTTCACAGACTCATTTAGTTCCTTTCAAAAGCAAGGCAGCACTGCAATTTGCCAGGAGAAAATGTGATAAACATTATCAAGGGGGGGAAGGAAAATACCCAGCGACTGTAGGGATAAATATATATATATTTACAGGCTGGGGAGACATGTGGGCACGTGGAGAGTGTCGTTCACGGCTTCAGAGCCAGAGGACAGGGCACATCACCCCGGGGCGGAGGATCCAGAGGTTCGAGTGATGGTCATTTCAGCTGTCTCTCAAACTTCAAAGCACTTCCCTGCATCTTGCCTGGGAAGACGGTGGCGGGCATGAATATTTTCCTCCATCTCCTTTGACGTATTTCCAATTGTGAAACCCTAGTATCGGCGGGATGTGGTCTGAGGCTCCCTTCGAGAAGTGCTGGCCACTGAGCGAGTGGGGCAGGGTTGCTCTCAGGTGCTGCCAAGGGGAAAGAAATGCTGCAATCCCAATATCTCCATCCCAAGGGAAAATATTACCTTTACCCTGGTGTAAAATACGCTTTATTTCCCCCATGCCCAACTCTGTGTACTAAGGTGATGTGTTATTACTGTTTACACAAGGACCACTCCAGGAGGCTGAAAAAATACACGTGTAATTTATATCTCAGAGGCTGTTTTGCTTTGCACAAGCAACATCGCAGAGCTGCGCAGAGGGATGCTCGAGTGCATCAAGGCAGCGATAGGTTAATGGGCCCCCTCCAACCCTGGCGAGAAAGTCGAGAGGTAGATGATGCTTTGTGAGGTTATCCAAAAATAAGAGCTGGGGGCTGTCCCAGCTTCACGGGAGCGCAAATCCTGGGGAGGAATAAGCTGTTGTCTCTAAAAAGAGTCTTGAGCATCCCTGAAACTTTGGGAGCTCCTGGGCGTTGCTGCCACAAAGAGTTAGATCACAGTATCATTAGATCACTAGGCTCTGCCTGGGTTATTATTGATAGTCAGTGAGAGCTGTTGCATCCAATTAGTTGTATGGATTAAGAGAATCCCTTCTGAAGTTTGCTATCCCAGGAAAAAAAAAAAAAAAAGAAAAAAGCTTGAATAAACTGGTTTGGATGAAAAGAAAGCCCTCAAAAAGCCCAGTCACAGGGGACACTGTCAAGTCATTGTGTCAATGCAGGCTTGATAAGAGTGCAGTCACCTTCGAGGGTAAAATGAGCGTATTCTGGAAAGTTTCAGTCGAAGCAAAGTTGGTAAAAATGGCATTTTCTTCTAGTCCTGCTCTTTTTCTGGACATTTTCAAACCTATTTATTGCCATTCTTTCTTCGCCACTGGCAACGCAGCAGCCAGAATGTTATTGCATTGATTTAGCTAAGTCAGTTTGGGGGGAAAAAAAAAAAAAGAGACCAGATTTTGGCGCACACCTATCGATTGCAGAGCCCCGGCGGGAGATGCTCCTGCCCCGTGGGAAGATGCGCTGCTTGGGTACCACTGCTCAGTTTGTGCTTGCCAAAACCTCTGCATGGATTTGAAGCAATCTACCCCTCTTCATCACCCCACCGTTGGCAGGTTTGCCCTGACGGCTCAGGCTAATAGTGGGTTTGGGGCACAGCCTCATTTCTAGGGAAATTTGCCTTTCCTAAGCTCATTTTTCCTTCTTTTTTCCCCGGGATGCTGGCATATTGCAACATGACATCTTGGTGTTTGGGGTGGATAGGCGGACGGATAGCTTTTGAAATGCCTCATCCAGAAATTCCTCTTGAAAGGGAGTCTAAAAAAAAAAAACCCACCACAAATCATGCAATTCCTTTATCGTCAAAAGGACCATGATATTGAAAAATGAGCCTTGATGTTGCAAAATTATTGAAATGCGTGGAGATAATTTAACTATAGCTACCTTGTTCAAACAGCCCTTTTATGCTCGGTGCAGTGTGGGTTTATATATACGTATGTATTTTTTCATATATTTTTTCTTTTTTTTTGCAAAAAAGACACCCTGACACACGCCACCACTTTCAAAGGCTCTTTCGGGATGAATGTGGCCTTTGTTGGGTTATCTCTAACCATGGTAGACCTGAACCCTCTCCGCTGGGATTCGTCTGAAGTTTGTGGGTTGCAAAGCCGCGTCGAGCCCCGCGATTTCCCACCTCGCCTGGTTTTCCCACGAGAAGGGGGCTGGAGGCAACCCCATGATGCCAAACCTCCCCAGTTAGAGCATCCTCACCTGCTTGCCATTGGAAGGGGGCAGGAGAAGGGGGGGAAAATAAACCAAACCGTGCCGTACCTGCAAAATAATCCTCCTGGACTCTCTGCCTTACACCTATAAAGCGCCAGCACTCCCATGTGTGTTTTTATCTCGGCTCACCCAACAGCCAGTGGCGCGTAGCTGTTGTAGAGCGGCCAAATTTACTGGGAACAAATTAAAAAAGGAGGATTTCCTAAAGAAAAAAAATCCCAACCCTAAAGCGACAGCAAACTGCTAAAAACAAACCAGCCCCTCCACCCCTCCTGCCTCGGCACTATAACGGAGCTCATAGCCATTATATGACTTTTTTTTAATAGAGTCTTACCCGGCCTGGGAGAGGGATTTGCTCTCCCCAGAGCCTTGTCTTCGGGATGTGTGTCAGAAGCATCCTTAAATCTTCAAAAAAAACCCACCCCTTGTCTGGCTGCGAGGATGAGAGCCCGGCTGCCATAAGGAGCTGTAAAAAACCTGCTGATAGACAGATGGAGCGGTGTAATTATACGCGGGGAGGGGTGGGGGGGGGAAGCGCTCGCTGAAATTATTAGTGTGGGCAGACAATTAGAGGCTTTTCCAGAAGATTACCCTCTCCCTCCCATCTGCGCTCCATGGAGGAGTTTTTACGCTGGCGATGCTGTTTCCATCCTCAGCCATTTGCTGGTTTGCCCAAATTACGGCTTCACATTTGTTCGGACTTTACCAGCGTCACTAAAACGTCCCCCTGTTTTTAGGAGGAGGGAAAGATGGGGCTTTTGCAGGGGTTTTGCTGGGGGTGCAGAGCTCTCCCCCCATGGGTGGGGGTACCCAGGGGTGCATCGGGGGGGGGGGGGGGTCCTGGGAAATCAGCCCTCGGGAGGCTGATTTGGGGTGAGGTTTGGTGATTTCTGGGTTTCTGCAGCTTGCCAGGGACGTTTTCAAGCATGTTTGCTGGCAGCGGGGAGGGCAGGCAGCTCCCAAGGCCGGCAGCAAATGGAATGGCTAATTGCAACCCAATTTCAACAAAAATCATTATTTTCATGTTGATAGGGTTTTTATTTTCAATATTTGATGCACTGAGGAGTTAAACAGGAATTATTTTGGATGGTTCACACCTCCCCCCCCACCCCCCCCCTTTTTTTTTTTAAACCAAGTTAGCACATTTCCTTTTGGTGTTGAGGGGTTATTTCTCAACAGTTTATTTTTCACGTTACAGTCGCTTCATTTTGAAAACATTGCCACTGGCCATTTGTTGAGTTTTCTGAATTAGGAAAAAAAAAAATAAATCCGAAAACAGAGTACTCTGATGATTCATGAAGTCCTGCATCAGCTTTTCTTTCCCTTGGAAAGAAGAAGATAAATTGGGTGAAAACTTTCACCCAGCTCCTGCGATAGCGCTGGAGATGGTGCTTGTGGTGAGCACGAGCCAGTCTGAACCCACAACCAAATATTTCCTAAGGTACCGCATCCTCCTTTCTCTCTCCCTGGCTCCTTACCAAACTCACAGCAAGGTGGGGTGGCAGCACCTTTAGAACGAAAACCACTTTTGACACACAAGCCTGGGTTTGGGGTTGTATGTATATACGTTCATTTTCCCTCTTGCTGTATCTTAAAAGCCCTGTCAAAATCCTTTGCTTCAAACCCAGCCAGACTTTAAGAGGCAACCTGAAGACTGAGGACTCCTTTCTGGCCCATAAATACGTATACGTGGGGAGATACAGAAATAAAATAAGAGTTCAGTAAACCTCGTGGTCTAAGTTGACATCAAAATACATGGGCTGCAAACAAAATATGGAAAATGAGAGCAATAAGTAAGACGTGGGAAGGGAATTAATCATTTATGAACATCACTTGATGATGTTGCCTGTGGGTGGAGGCTGTTTGCAAGGTAGGGGCAACCTTTTACCCTTCACAGTGAGCTGCTGCTGCAAGGGACCCTCGTGTCTCTTTTGCTCCTTCCTTTATGGAGCAGAGGAACCAAAATGCCACTTTTCAGGGTGGGTTTTGCTGTTCGGAGGTGCTCGGGCTCCCGGAGGTCAGAGTGTCTCTGCCCGGTTGCGCAGCGGCACCAAAAAATTGACGTCTCTCCATCGCATCCTCCGTTTTGTTCTCCATCTTCTTGGTTGGGAAATTCCCGTGCGAGTCGCTGCCTGCAAAACCCCGTCGCTCTGCCCCTCGCCGTGGGGGATGCCCTAGGCATCGCGGGGCTGGCGGTGGAAGAAGCACCGGGGCTTTAACCAACGCCGTCTCCCAAGCCGGTTTTCTAAAGCGCTGCCGCTGTTTGCAGTTAACGGCCATTTTTTCCGCATTTGCTCACCTTACCTCCCAAAGGGACGGGAGGGATGCGTGGGAAAACGTGGCCGACGAAGCCCTCGGTGCTTTGCTGTCCGGCCCCGGGTTGCAAAGGCAAGGTGGGTGGCCGCGCTGATGCCCAGCAGCGAGGGGCACCTCCAGCAGCGGCTCAGCCTCCCAAAACCTCTCCCGTCCTCCCCTGGCCTGCTTCGACAGGGCAATTAACATGCGTTGGCATCGTTTCGAGGCTGCGACGCGCGCGCGCTGGCGTAGCTGACATTTCTGGGGCCGGCAGCGCGGGCACCGGCAGCTCTCAGGCGCTGCAAAGCGGTTCGTGTCTCCTCTTCTCGCGAAAGCTGTCCCCCGAGCGAGCGGAGAAGCGGCCATCCGGATCTTATTTTAGACGAGGCTTGTTTTGGCGTGATGCGCTCCGGCACCGCTCGGCTCCCGTTCTCGTGGAAGGCGCGCAGCGGGAACGTGGGAGGGCGCGTTTGTTTTATTCGCTGTACGCGGCAGACTGCGGCGCCCGCTGCCGTGCGCCGGGAAGGAGATGCTCGCGCGCCAACCCCGATGCTCTTTAAGCGGTCCTCGATGGAAGCAAGCTTCGGTGGCTGCAACGGGGGATTTAGCGGCGATTCCCGGCTCTCCCGCCCCAATTCTCGCCGTCGGGAGCCCCAGCAGGAGTTGTCCCGGCAGCGATCTCCTCTCACCTCCCTGCTTCAGCCTCCCGGTGCCGACGCTGCCGGCAGCTCTGGGAGCATCGTGGCGCTCGTCCCCCCATCCCTTGCTTCCCCCCCGGGCCGCTTGCGTTTTCGCTTCTTTCTTTCAGGGCTGGATTACAACCTCTCTCTGCAATTTAATTGCGATTAGATGCATGAATGGTGCTGCCAGATAAGGCTAGAGAGGCAATCAAAGATGCGTTCACCCCGCTGATCGTTTCAACCACAGTTTATTTATATTTTTTTCTCCTATTTATTTTTTTTCTTCTCCTTTCTATTTTTTTTCCCACCCTGGTTGGCTTGCTTGTTCTCATTTCCCCCAATTCCACCTTAAGTGAGCTGTTGACAGCAGGAGAAAGATCCCCACAATGTTGCTACTTCCAGTCAGATAAACCCACGAGGCTCTTTGTTTTTTCTGAATATATTTCCCCACCCTTGCCCCTGGTTCCTTTCCATCCTCTTTTTTCCCCATTTTCCTCATTCCACCTGAGCATAGCCAACCTTCAGCAGTCGATACCCTTTATGTCATGTCACATTAGAAGTGGGAAGAGGAGAATTTATTGAAAGTCTTTAAATGGGGAGAGGAATTTTCTCTGAGAAAGAAAAAGTGCAGCTCGCAGCCCGAGTTTGGAAGACGTTTGACAAGGCATCTCAGAAGGCGGAGAGAGGGGTATGAAACGATCTCTCCCCGCTCCCCTAATTTACAGCTGTGACAATACAATGCCATTAGTGTGCATCCATCTTTGTGTATAAGGGGGAAAAAAAATCAAAATAATAATAAAAAAAATCGTTACGTGCCTTTCAGCATTGACCAGCCTGAGGAGACGGGAGTTATTCTTAAGAAAGTCATGTATCTTCTTTACTTTGGCATCAACATAAATAAAATTATTTATCTCTCAAATTTAAATGCTCTGCACCTTTAGCAGGCAATAAATTCTTCTCTCCTGTCCCTTTATGTATTTATTTCTCACTCCATCCTTCACCGCTGAATATGAAACCGCAGCTTCCCTCCCCGCTCAGGGCAGGGGGAGGACCCCAAAGTTTTCTCCATCCTTCCCACGTGCATTAGCCTCGGGGAAGGATGAGCGACGCCAGAGCGATGCGCCATCCTTCCCCACATCCAACCTCGCTTTTCCCGACCACCGTGAGCCCCGCCGGGGCTGGCAGGGCTGTTCACTTCCCCGTGCGATGGGTCGGCCCTGGTATTTCATCATTTGGGTATTAATTGCTGCTCGGGATGGCAGCTGACGGTGCGTGATGCCCAGGCTGGGGTGAGGAGGGGGAACCCTACTGATGCTGTGGATGCTCCTGGTCTGCCGTCAGCACTTTTTTCTTGCCTGATGTCTTTAATCAAAAGGGTTGTTGGCGTGCCAGGGTTGACAGCGGAGAGGCATGGGAAGCCAGGAACACACACAAAAAAAGACAGACCTCGTAAACATTGCATCCCATCTTGCTTTCTGGTTCTCTCTCCCCTTGGTGCTTTATCTGACACAATCAACTTCTGCTTCACTTTGCTTTCCCTCCTGGATTTAAAATGGAAATAAAACAGTAATAATAATCATCATCTTGCAAATCAATGTGTATTCTTGCAATGGCGAAATCATAAAGATTTTAATAGCAACCTTGGTATTACTCTCTGTCTTGCGTAGCGCTGTGAATTACGATGGCTATTACATGCCTGGTGCCCGAGAGGCCTCGTGGTCAGCGCTGCAGCTGGGAGGTGAGATGGCAGGACGGGCTCCCTGCTTGGATCTGCAAGACCTTGGGCAATGTCACGCAACTCTAGGGGGGGACATACAACCTGGGGTCTTCTGGACATCACGAAGGGGCAGCACAGGGACAGCTGAGATAACCCCTAACCCCAGCTTACTGTGTGCAACGTGGCTAGTTACTCTTTGGACCCGACTTTGTGCCGCAGGCTGATGCCAACTGTTGTGCGGGAGCTCTTTGTAGGCTTGGCCATCAAGCCCTTGGCTGGGTCTACAGTGCTGCAGGCAAAAGAGGTGGTGGAGGGCTCAGAAAAGTGGATGGGGAGCTGTGCAGGCACTGCAGGGAGGCGTTGGAGGAGTGCCAAGGCTGCCCAGTCGTATTTTGGGGGCAGAAAGTCCAAGATGCTGCTTCAAGGTGAAGTGGTTTCCACAGGAACTGCCCAGGAACAGCTCAGGTCTGCACCAAGAGCGGGCAACCAGGGTCCCGATACGGGGCACCCCATCAGCATCCCCCTGGTTTTTAGCGAGCAAAATAAATCCAGCTGGCAACCCCACATTTTCTCTAGAAGAAACTTTAAGCAGAAAAATCTTAGTCGCAGGACATCTTTTGGTGGGAAGATTTTTGCTATTACCATGGGAAATCTAAAGGGGTTTGGGATGAGGGGTTTTGTCTCAGGACCACATCTAGAAATGCAGTAGGAAACAGTCCCCTCACCTCGACTTACTGTTTTTAATTTAGAGTCCATGTTTTTCAAAGCCTTCTCTCTCTTCCCCCAACCAAAAATAACCTAGCAGCAATGACATTTTAACAGGAAATTAAATGAAAATATTTGTTTTGAATTGACATTTTGACTTGAAATGTTGATTTGTTCTGGATTTTTAAGCCAGAGAGAAGCAACACACTGTTGTTGCAAATGAGAAAAAATGATATTGTCTTGAAAAATAGCCGTAGACTCTTGGGACATGGCAGGGACAAAGAGGGGACGCTTTGCTCCTGGGGAGACCCGAGGTCTCTGCATCAGCTCTATGGGGAGGGACACAGGAGCCAGCCACTCAGCTTCTGCAAACGAGGAGTTACCTTTGCACCTTATTAAAAGCAAGCAAAAAAAGGGCAATTTTCTGTTTTCATGAGAAAGCCAGAAATTTTCACAAGGCGGGGAGAGGGGGAATCAATTTTTCCCATCAGCCGTTCTTTGCCGTCGTTAGGAGGATGATACTGTAGATGCGTTGAGGTTTCACCTTCTTTAAATATCACTGATATTTATTTTCATTACTCGCTCTTAATTGTAATGAAGCTGAAGTCTCCTCTGTGCCCTGGTGGGGAATTTATCCCAAAAAGCATCTAGAAACGTTCAGTTTCTTGGTCTGCAAACATCCTTTCATCTCTCCAGCATCCCATCTGTCTGTCTAGCTGCTCCTCCACCGCTTCCTTCCTCTTCCTTGTGATCGCAGCCACCGAGACCTGTTAAATGAACATTTTCACAAAATCTTCGTTTGCATTTCAAACAAGACAAAGGCACAGAAACCCACAGGAAAGGAGGAAAAAAAAAATAAAATGCCAACCTTGCTTTCCCAGTTCCTCCCCATTTCTCACATCTGAAGAGATTATTAAACTTCTCTAAGGGTAAAAATCTCAACCCTTCCCCACGTGCTTCCAATGGAAATAATTTCCCTTGGATGTTCTCTTCCCCCCAGCCTCTTTTGGTATGGCTTGGGTGGGTTTTTTTGATGTTACGATGAATTTGTGCGATGTTGCCCTCTAATGGCTGATCAACGGGAAAGCTATGAGACCTGCCCAGGAAATTTTTCTTTATTATTCTCTGGGAGAAATGGGGGGGGTGTTTTGAGATAAGGGGTCAGGGGGGGTTTGCTCTGTACCCAACAGGGGTGAATGAGAAATGCATGCTAAGCTCTTGTAATGTTGCCTCTCCGAACCCCTTGTCGTTCATCCTTCTACGCCCTAAATAGCAATAACCAAAATTACGTCTTTGGGAAGGCATTTTTCCCCCTGCAAAAGCCCTTTCTCGGCTGCCTCCACCCTGCAGGATACGCCTTGAGGACCTCAGCAGATGGCTTCCCAGCATCGCAGCCCCGCAGACGGGAGCTCCTCCAGTCATTTACTTTTTGAACGAGTGAAAACATTTTGACTTGAACTTTCATACATAATGATGAGGGTTAGTTACCAAAATCCACACATTTTCTTTAGTCGTTTTCATTTACTACTGTTTTAAATTATTTCACAGCCTTGCAAATCTCCTTCTGACAGCCGGAGCCCAGGCAGGGAAAGCAAGAGAGAAAAAAAAAAAAAAAAAACCTACTGAGTGTTCATTTTTCACATAATATATTCCAATCCTGTTAGGTCGTGCTGGTGAAGGTAATATTTCTGGCATTCATTTAATGAAATTGACAGTGATGAATGGTTAATTATACAAATTACATTCTTATTAAATCCCCTGGAATCACTGCCTTAGAAAGTCTTAGCTATGGACTTCTCGCGCTATATACATATTTTTTTTAGGAGCATCTTTACTGCTGGCTGCTGCAAAACCGTCTTCCAAAAAACCTTGAAAAGCATTAAAAATCCCCTAGTTAAGTCAATTACTGCAGATAAGTTAATCTTAATGGGATGCTTAAACCCCTGTCCTCGCATAAGTTTACTTTTCGTTCCTCTCTCTCAGCTCTGGAGGCGCTGGAGAGAAAAGTTTTTCGGCGATTGTTGTGACAAATGGATTAAGAGTGGATAAGTAGGGCTGGATGCAAAATTTCCATCAAAATTGGTTTTCGGCAGAATGTTCTCCCTGAGCTTGCGCAGATGTTTCCCTTTTTGGGGTGGGGGGCGGCAGGATGCCTGTGTCGTCCCCCCCATCCCCGGATCAGTCGCTCGGTGGGGATGTGATGCCCGGGGGAAGCGTGGTCTGGTTTTAGCGTGGCAACAAACTCCCCACCGTGGCTTGACTCCTCTGTAATGGGGGGGTCAGAAAAAACCCAGCAATGGACAAACCTCATTTTCTAAGCAGGGCTGTTGGGAAGGGAAGGCGCTGCACGGCGCCTTGTAGCACCAGCCTTTAACCTCTGCTTATTCCCGAGGCGTTAAACCCCTCTCCCAACCATGCCAGGTCGTCCTGGTGCAACCACATTGCAGTCGTTTTAATTGCACAGCATGGGATGAACTGGCAGACATTAGCCAGGCCGTGTATGCTCAGGGAATAAATGTAATAAATAGACTATTAAGTTAAGCAAGTTTTCAGCTTCAGCAGTGAAAGTGCCCATCTATCTTGCGTGGCTTTCTGCATGCTTCATTACCGCATGTAACCACACTGAAAAAATATGCTTTACCCTTTATAATTAGATGATAAGTTCCCTAAGATATACGTTAGTGCTGCCAACCACCTGACACTCCGCGGCAGCGCAGAGTTGCCCGCTTCCAGCAGCTTCTAATGAAATTTATTACCGAGCCTCGTATTAGACTAAGTTAACATCACTTAATCTTCTTACTTGACAGAGTTATGTACGAGGCACTCCAGGATATATTGGCCGGGATTTAGGGACTGTGAAGGGAATGAGCTGTGCCAAGGGGGTAGAGGTGGGTGCAAGGAGGGGGTTGAGGGCTCCGGGAGGTGATGCTGCAGGATCGGGCTGCCCTTATTTCCCCATCCCCTGATTTCTGCTGATACCCCAAAGGGACGGAGCATCTTCTGCAGCTTCCCTTCATTTTCTTTAACTGAACGGCGGGACGGTTTTGCCTTGCTTAATACAGATAACAGCAGCAGTTAATAATTAAGAAATGAGCCGTGACCTCTTGGAGGAGGGAGGAGAGCGTGCAGCATTACTTGACACAGGCAGACTGTCGCCAAAAATCAAAAATACTTTCCTCTAATGACGTAGGCTGCAGAAAAGTCTCCGCTGGGTCCAAAAATCGTCACCGCATCACCATCCGGTCATAGCGTCTCTGTGCCATGGTCCTGGTGTGGTCCTAAGTGCTCCAACTCTTTCAGCCGTGGAAAAAGGGGGTTTGTTTTCTTCCAAATTTTTCTTCTAGTTTTCAAGGGAGACTGGAGATGCACAGAGGTTGCAGGGAGTTTTCACGAATGAACGATTTGTTTGGCTTTGGATTGGGGGCTTCATCCGTGTCCCCCCTGCCTTCTCCCCAGCTTCTTTTTCTCAATGGCAAAACGTTGAACCCCCCGGTACCTGCTGGAGCCTTGAATAAGCCAAAGGCAGGAGAAATGATAGAGCTGCTGTCGCGTCTCCCTCTTTTTACTCAATAAGCTTCATAATCTCTGTATAACTACCTATATCACAAAAAGACAGGAGGAGCAGGGGGAACTTTATGAGCTGGTTAGAGCAGGCAACTCCATCACCAGCTGTGACTATTATTATAAAATATTCTGGAAGTTAACTCAATAAAAAAACTAATAATGAGAGGAACCATCTCTGCCTTTGTTTATAGCTTCTTTAAGTGTATAAATGAGCATGAGGTGATTAATGAGGGTGATCTGAGAGAGAAAGATTTGCATGCGCAGTGCTTGAATTATTTCCTTATTGCATGTGCTTCCTGGTCCCTCTGTTTATTGTGCTGCTCGACGCTATTTAATACAGAATGACTAAAGTTATGAGATCCTATTTATTCCACCTGACATTGTCCCCTCTGCCAGCTCAGCCCCTGGGACAGATAGCGCATGCACAATGAATTCAGAAAATATATTAAAAAGCAATTATAAACTCCCTGCCTTCAGTGTCCTGGCCTTATTCTTCACAGCACTCCCTGAGAATTAGCATAATGTCTACAGGCTCTCATGGAGTTATCAAAACACAATGAGTCTCTATCTTATTTTCAAGGGCTGATGGATTTAGGAGTTAAAGGTTGGCAAAGGTGCGTTTGTATACTCCTGCTCGGCGCCCTGGTAAATGGTGCTGGTGCCAGTACAGTAGCACGTTTCCCCTGCCACCAGCCACCCCAGGAGATGGTGGCAGCCTAAATTTTGCCGGCTCAGCACATGTTTCTTGCATTAAGCAATGTCCTTTGCTCTTCCCGCCATGGTGGCTCTGATATTAGAATTTCATTATGTTCCTGGGCTGCTTTCCCCACCGTTTCCTGGTTTATAGACTTCTAAAAGCCTCTCTGAGGGACAGGGAAGACGTCGGAGCGAGCCATTCTTATATGATGGGTAATTTTTCTTGCCTCTCAGGCACTGCAGGGTAAGATCCCATTGACTGTGAGCTGGGTTTCATCATTTCTCCTCTCTCACTCTTTCTCCAAAGCTCTTAAACCATATATCGGAGGTGTTCTCAGCCAGGAGGGTGATGGTGTGGCAGTGGGAGCATCCTGCACACCCAGGACTGGTGGGCTGCCATGCCGAGGCACGAACCCACCCAGTCAAACACCATTTACCCTGGTCAGCCCTGCAAGGGTGACAGCCATCAAATGGCCAGGCAGGGGAAAAAAGCACAATTTAGGGGCTTTTTGAAATTGCAACAGTGCCTCGGGTAGTTTAAGTGTAATTTGGGGTTAAAAGGACGGTGAAACTGGGGTATTTCACCGCTTTGTAACCGGAGAAAACTGGCAAAGCCACAACAAAATCAAACGCAATTTTGCCAGGTTGCACTGGAAAAAACTTCTCACCTGGATATCACGCTGTTTTATTATTTATGTCTTCTCTTATGCATAATAATACTTATATATGTTGCAAATCCGAGGTAGCGTTGAACTAGCTGGCACCGTGCGTCTCCATCTAATTATATACAGTCTTTTGGGTTTCATTCCAGCTCCGCCATAATTCTCTCCCGCAAACCTCGCACAGGATTTTAACTCACTCCCGGCACAAAACGCTTCATCTCTGTTAAAAGTGAGGGTACGCGCAAATATATTAGCATTTCAGGAAGTACTTGAAGGCTTTCATAGCCTGTCTTTACCCAGAAACTGTTTATCAAGCATCTTAATACAGACCAATTTGTATACCTCAAAAATACATTTATTCTGTAAATTGTTTATAGAAAAGCAACAGAAGGAAATGGGCTTTGCTGCCATTGAATTCATTAGTAGCAGACTGCCTGATTGCTTTTATTCCTTTTAACCTCCTGTTGTATATTTTATTCAGTTGGAATATTTTATATACCTCGGCGCTCTGCTGTGCTGGATGGATTCTGCGCTGGGGGTTTCAGGGGCATCCGGGGGAGTTAAATCACCCCCAAATGGAGAGGAATCGGATGGCGTTGCTGCTTTTTACCCCACATGCTGGTTTTGTTCGAATAGGTAAGAGAAGATAGCGACAAATTAAATTATCTTGTTTATCTCATCTCAGGCTGCTCTGAGCGGTCGCAGAAGAAACTACGGTCTCCCCAAGGCTTTCCACGTAAGGTGCCGATTGCCTTAAAACGTAGGGCTCGAGGGCTGTCAATCGCCTCTCTTGGTGATGGAACTAGGGTTTCTAGGAGTGACTTTTCTGCTTTTTGCCATGGGGAAACACATCTCAGGAGACTTTAGAGCCCCATGCAAGCGCCAGCTGATGAGCACCACTGTTTTATTGCAGTCTTTCCCTTCTGCAAAGCACCGCTGCATCCCCGACCTGCCCTGGGTGGTTTGCCGGCGTGGTTCGCTGCACGAACGCTTGTGGCCGGCGCTGTGGTGGGGATGAGCCGGGGAGGGGTGGCAGGACCCTTTCTTGGTGATGGAGGTTTTGTATCGCCGTAGGTTTGCCTCGTGGAGCGCTCCTAAAATCCCTTAATCCTGCCTAGCTGCTCCGGCTTTCGTTGCTGCTTCAGGAGGGGGGGGGGGGCGGGGAAAGCCCTGAGAAAAAACTTCCAGAAGAATTAATTAGACCAAACTCGTGTCTCCTTGCATCAGCCAGATAGGGCCATTGCCGGAGCAGACGTCGGTGCTGAAGTTGCAGGCACTTGTGAAAGAGCAGAGCTGCGAGGCGCAGCTTTCCAAGGCTGCGGCGTGCTCATCTAAATTGCCCTAAACAACCGGGTCATTAATGGAAAACTTACGGAAGAAATGAAGCCGCTGTTTGATTTCACTGCAGGCTGGCTTTGGGCTTTGCTAAGTATCCTCAGCCCTCTTAATCCCCACCCCATCGCCTTGTCTTGCACGCACACATACCCAAAGTGGCACTTGCGGAATATCTTCGAGCAGAAATCCTGTCTTTTTACCTACTTATGTTGGACATGGCTGGATGCCTTGCCCATCTCTGCCCAAAGTCACCCAATCCTGGTCTTAAATGTTGTGGTCACCTTCTCTCCAGAACAGTCGCCTTGCAAGCACAAGCAGCCTTTTCTGGAGAGTGGTTCGAGATCTAAATGCTGCTCTTGGCTACCAGTGCTCAGTGTTTATAGGATGCATACTATTTATACGTGCTTATATGTCGCATACTGTTAAACTGCACTGAGTAGTTTGTAATAGGGTTTGCCTGCTGGTTGGGATGCCCTTACCTCCAGGGCATAAGAAGTCAAGGCTCCCCATAACTTTGTTGGTCTAAGTCCCTGGAGTCTTATTCTGCTGACTTCTATTGGGGAATCTAAGGAAGAGATGAGAGTAACTGAGTTTCTGGGCCAGAAATAAGCCTGAAACCCCCTTTTTTTGTGATTCTGTAGGAATCCTGGTCCCACAAAAGAGTAAGTACAGGGTCCGCTTTGACTCAGGAGGTCCACCCCTCCTGTGTGCTGGAGCATCTCTGTTCTCGCTTCATGCCTCCTCCGTGCCACGCCAGACGGCTTCCCCTGTGTGAAACCTGCATCGCTTACCCCACGCTGCTGGGCTCATGGTTTTCTCTGTCATAGGCAGGCGTGCTCATTTTGATCACGGCAATGTGCGTCTTCCATCACAGGCAGCAACGCCTACCTGTGCCGTGCGTGCAAAGGAAGAGTTTTAAGAGGAGATCGATGGCTTTGAGTCTGGGAGTCAAAGGGAGGCTTTCACCTCCGGGGGCTCCCAAGCAAAGCACCTGGAAAGTTGATCAATCAATTACTTGCATTTCCCCCCCGCCCTTCACTGTACACTTCTCTTTCATTTTCTCCTCCTCCGAGGCATTTGGCTTGGACTCTAGAGCGTGAATAAATAAAATATGTACATCCAGCTCCAAAGCATTTTGTGCATAGTGTTGAAGGGATGCAATGCATCCCTCAGTACCTGACAATTTCCCAATGCAAAGGAGCAGAGAGAGCGCTGGGATGAGATCACTCCCTCCCAAAGGTCAGCAATGCTGTGAAAGTAATCCTTCTCCTCAAAACATCCAAGGGACCCTCAGCAGAGGAGATTGGGGTCACGACAGCAGTGCGACTCTCCCGAGCTGCTTCCCTCGGCTGCAGAAACGCAGTCCTTCCTTGAAACAGGAGCTGTTTCCCCATGCTCTCGGCGGCCCTTCTAGCCTCCTTCTGCAGCGCGCTCGTCTTTTGCTGCCGTGGCTTCAGGTTTGATGGAGGAGAAATGGCACGGTGGAGAGGATGCGTTCTCACCAGGTAGGAAACAGCCGGGAGCCACGTTCAAGGGGAGGATATTGGCTCCAGGTTGACGTCACTGATGCAAATTTAATTTAACGGAGCTCGTGTGTTTTCCTGATCACGCAGACTTCCATATGCACTTTCATATAGACCCCCAAATACCAAGTCCTCTGCACGCACACAGCTGTGCGCATCCGCCGCTATCCCTGCCCGCATCCTTCGTGAGGGGGGTCCATAGCTCCAGGCTTGGGTGTGATCTTTTGCAACATCTTTACCTCCTTCCAAAAAACACAAGTGGAGGAAGCAGCAGGGAGAGGCGGGGGGAAGCGGCTAGGACCGGCTGGCTTCAAAAAGAAGAGGAGGGATAGAAGGGGAGCAGGATGACTGGGGTGAGGTGGAGGGGTGGCATTTCTCAGCGAGTCAGAGTTTGCATGAAAATAAACAAAACGTTTGCCAGACCGTGAGTCTCCAGTGAACCGAGGCATTTAGCACTTTGGCAGGACTCATTTGGAAGCCTCCGTGTGACCCACTTTGGAGAGCAGTAGCCAGCAGGAGTTTTTTTTCCCCCTTTGAATAGAAGTAAATGGGAGAAGGAAAATAAAAAGAGAGAAAAGAGGGAACCTTGCTTGGGAGGGAGTTTTGACACGGGGAAAGAATATCTCCCTGAAAGGGACTAATCCTCTTTTTTTCCCTCCCTTCTATCAAAAAAGCCTCCTCATCCCTGCCAAAACTGCGCCACTCTGAAGGGGGATACGGGCAGGGTGTTTGCACCTGCCTGTTGGTTTGTTGTTCTGCCTCCATCCCTCCTGCGCTTTGGCTAGCAAAAATGCAGATTTTCTTCTCCTCCTTCTTCTTTCAAATCCTGAAATGTTCCGGGAGGGGCGGCTGGGGCATTTGCTGGGGGTAAGCAGGGGAGTCTGGGTGCAAACAAACGCCTTATTTCATGCATCCCTGTGTGTAGGGCAAGGCATCCTATGATTTCACAATCCTACCCAGCAGTGGAAGAGCTGAAAGATGTAGGCATGGTGGGTTTTTTTCTTCTATACCCCCTTTTCTTTGCTCTTTGCATGCTGGGGGCGGAGGGGAGACTCGGCAAAGAAAAAGGGTGGATCCACCCTAAAGCTGTGGTCTTGTTTTCCATCAGGGAGAGACAAAACTTTCTGCTGAGCTCGACTTCAAAGGCAAGCATCGAGGCTTAAGATATTCATTTTAGTAATTCATGTACAGCTGCATTAGTTAGGGGCTTCACAATGTTTTATCCACTTGTCACGATTAGACATTATTATTATTACTGAAAACAGAGATGGCTGAGAGATAATAATTCTTTATGAACCTCCCGTCACAATTAATGTAGGCTCCATACTTGCCCATTTACTGAGTTTTAAGCTAATCATTCCTTATATGTGTTTCAAGCCTTTAGTGAAGTACAAATAATTTGAACTAATTAGCTTATTAAAAGAAGGGAATGAAAACAAATGGCACATGAATGAATTGTGGGATTTCGTATGGAATTAATATCTCACTAATACATGTGGATTTGGTAAATTCATTATGCATTCATAATCAGACCTGATGAATCACCTAGCTAATTCAGGAGTAATTAGGCATGAACTACTGACACTTACTTTAAAGTGTGACCAAACTAGTTGGCTTTATCCTAAGGACTCAGTTATGGTCTCTGAGGCACGGGGAAGCACTATTGTATGCCTTGTAAAGTCGGCCAGTGTTAAACGGGGCTGCGGCGAGACCCGCTATGATTTATGACTGTGCTTAAGGAGATCAGAAGTGAGGGCGTCCACGCTTCCAGCCCGGCAGGATGCTGACGGGCCGTCACGCCCTGGCCTTGGGAACAGCAGCCTTGCGAGGTGGCTCGCACTGGAAGATCCCTCATAGGAGATATCTCTGGACCCCCTCCCAGAATTAACGAGTGTCATTGCTACCCTTGTGACTGGCTAATTTTTCACCGCTTGGCAGCTCAAGTGCATTAGTAATTCTCGTAATTATTTATTTTTGTATTGCCATAACGGCTCGCGCAGCACAGCATCCTCCTTGTCCAGCATCCCGCTGAATGAGGCACTGATGCAGAAGTAAAGCAGCCGACTGGCCCAAATACCCTCTAAGAGAAGATGCAGGGGGACGCAGGCACACGGGGAAACACGAGGACTGAAAGAAGCGACGTGGGGGGGGGAATAGTCCCAGCCAGCCAGCAGGTTTTGGAGGTGTTGAGGCATAAGGGAGAGCAGGGGGTGGGAGGGATGGTCGAAAGCGCCAAGGTGTGTGTTCAAGGGTGTAAGAGGAGGATGGTGGGAAGCGCGGTACCGACTGGCGTAAGGGACGGGAGGAACTGGACGCGCGTCGCAAGGCGGGCAGAGAGTGGTGAGACGGTGATCTTTGCGACAGGATTCAGGCTGGAGGCGAGCAAGGTGAGTTTGCATTTGCAAAGGTCAGAGGAAAGGACGTTGCGGTAATGAGGGACGGAAGGCTCAGAGCCTGGATGAGTGCTTGAGCTGGCTGGGTGGAGGAGAAGGAAGGGGAGGATGATGCAGAAAGGCTTTGGGGGAAGAGGACCAGGATGAAGCTGACGCCTGGGTTGCAGCGCAGTGCCGTTGTGCGTGTGGGTAGAGAAATGGCCCAAACAAGCTGTGCAGCAGCCAGGTTGGACTTGACCTGATGGTGAGACATCCCCGAGCCCCCAGCAGCTGGGGCTTCTCCTCGCCCAGATGGGAGGGTACCCACTGCTCCCTCCACAGGCCAGATATCTTCCCATCTCTAAACTGAACCTCTGCTGCAGATCTGTGACTCATCTGCCTCCAGGTACTGAATTTGTGTTTGCAGATAAGATTATCCAGGGATTAATTGTAGAGGGAGAAGAGAAATGTAGATTAGTCATCCCTAGAGAATAGACATAGATCAACAGCATTTAGAATTACCTTTGGGTGTTTAACAGCCACGGATCACCAGAGTACCTGAATACCTACCATGTAAAATCAACAGTCTCGTTAATTATGAAAAATAATTCATGTCACACCAGTCTAAACCCACTAAAATCTCTGCATTCGTTCCAGACGTGGCTACATTGCTCCTGCGCTTGCCCCGGGGCCAGGGGCCAGCAGACTGTCTTTTTTTTCCATTTCTTCCCACGCCTTCTCCAAAAAGCCGGGGTGGGGAGGTCTGGGTGGCAGCCGATGCCTCTCCAGCGTATTTCTGTGGTGCAATCCTCCCTTTGCAGTAACCGCTGCTGCTGAGAGCACCAGTGGCTTTCAGAGCCAGCAGTACTCCCCGGGGAGCCGTCTTTGATACCTTCACCCATGCATTTACCTGCAGCCACCTTCCTTCTGTGCACAGAGCTGCCTCCGGTCCTGCTGCCGTGAGAGAGGCTGGATTTGCCCCCACAAATGGGTGTATGTCAGCGGGTGCTGGCTGATACTCAGCCCCTAGAGATGGACCAGAGCTCCGCACCTCCAACAATGCATCCCTGCGTTAACGCATAACAAAATTCAGGGACCAGGCTACGTAAATTGAGAGCTTTGGTTACGCTTTCCAGAGCACGTGCGTGACGATGCAATCTTTCCTTACCATGTGCTGACCGGCCTAAGAGAAGGAAAACAAAGTGAGAAATCATATTCTGTGCACGCCGAGAGCTCGAGCTCGCTGCTTGGATCCACCAAGCAGTAGGGCTGGGACCAGCTCCGCTCTTCCCTAGGTACTTGCGATGCTGTGTGCAGATCCAAAGTGCAGTGCAATCACAAAGAATAAACAGTAGCAATTACTTAATACTTCATGGTGATGGAGTATTGAAAATTAGCACTGGAGTTAAGCACTAATAAGACGCATAACATTCCGTAAGCCTGCAAAATTTTATATAGTAGAATCAAGAGTAAATAAAATTACAATTTAAACAAAGGCAGATAATTTAATTATCTTGTAGGCACAGTACTAAAATTTGGAGTGATTGGCTAATCAATACGCTATTACGAAATGCAACAATGCAACCCGCCTGCGAGGTTGTAGGAAATGGGTACTTGGGGCTGACAGAGTGAGTTGCTGGGTTTGGGTAGTTGGAGCTGACAGCGCCGGTCCCTGGGCAGGTCGCTCTGGCAGGGCTGTCTGCAGGAGCATCGTTAGCATCTAAATGGTATCTGTTGCAGCAGAGATGAACCAAACTCCAGAAGGTCGGAGTTGCAGAAGGAAGTAACGTTAGGTGCTTTCACGGCTCCCTTCGTGCGGTTTTTTTGACTCTCAACTTTTCACTGCTTTGTCATTTAAATTGGACTTGCTGGAAATGAGTAAGATGAGGGAAACGGGCACTGGTATAAGAGCAGTGAAGGAACTGCCACCTACAAATACATGTATAAAACCCTTCCCCAGCGCAGCAACTCGGACTCAGTGCAGAAGCCCGTGCAGCCCTTGTCTATCCATGCAAAACTGCCCAGAAGGGTCTAATGCCGACCTTCACGATCAAAACTTTTGCAAGATATTTGGAGCTCTCAAGCCTGTCCCCTGCCTTGGGTGGCCTTCCAGATTAGGGGACAAGCCATGTTTTTTCTTGCTGCTCCTTTGTCTCAGGCCTTGAGGTCTGTTCTCCATCTGTGTCATCTTCTAGGGATGACAAGGAAGTGCCACTTTTCAAGGCTATCTGAGCTCACAACCCTTTTAACTTTTGCACCCAGAGATTTCAACCCCTGAAGCTCCCAAATACCCCTCCATATGTGAGATAAACAGATAAGCAGGACAGCGTTGTTCCCTCCCAGGGACGCATCTCCCCCGTTAGCAATTTGCACGAGTGCTTTGCTGGCCGGATCCTCAGCTGGCAGGAGCTGGCATCGCCGTGCCGGTGGTGGGGAGCCCATGCCAAATTACACCACCTGAGGATTTGGCCGCTGCACGCAGCTGACTGAGATTTGTGACGAGGAATATTCTGCTGCATCCCAGCGTGAAATGCCCTCCTTTGGTTCCACACCGATGCCAATCTTCTAAGGGAAAGCAGATCTTCTTTCCAGCCCATTGTATTTCGCTAATTTAATTCCATTCTGTATGTCAAATCACATTATATATTCACACCGACGGAAGATCTATTTTTTTCTTTATTAATATTAAGTCATTTATTTGTCATTTTTTAACGAAATTGAAAAGGAATCAAAACCTCATTTTCTGGAAAAGCGGCGTTCTTGGCGTGCGTGCGCGACTGCAGCTGTCTCTCTGTGTGCCGCCTTGGATTTTTCTGCAATTTTTTTCTCCCATTTCCAAAAGCCGGCTTTTGCACGTAACTCCCCTAGCCCCTGCCGGGCCCCCACGGGACTTCACGTAGCAAAACCCCCTCCTCCGTGGGGCACGAGCCCCGATTCGGAGGGACCAGCCAGGAGTGCGCCGGGCAGCTGGGGTGCACATGTTGCTTTCTGATGCCAGCCCCGGCGCGGGCGGCAGGGCATCCTCTCATCCCGTGCCACAGAGATCTTTAGCAATGAGGGCTGATGCTAGGATGCCAAGCAGAGCGGTTAGCGGAGGGCGTTTGGGTTGTCCCGTGAAAATCATGTTGCTCCCTCCTGCAGCTCTGCCGCAGGCGACTGTGGCGCTTGGTGCTGGTGCGGCAGCAAGATGCGAGTCCCACCTCTCACAAGGATGTGAGATCCTACCATTTATTTTGTAACTTGCCCTCCTAGGCGTTACGCTCCAGGCTGCAGGGAGAGGGTTCAGAGCAAGCGATGGGAGCCCGGGGATCTTTCCAGCCTCTGCAGCGCTGAGCTCTTCTTGCACGTGGTCAGGATTGTCCCTGGGATTCAGTTAACGGGAGCAGGAGGCGGCCTGGGTATGCAACGAGGTGGTGGGCTCTGCATTTGGAAATAACACTGTTTGAAAGGTGGTGTGGTCCAGCGAGGCTTGAGTTACGGGGAGTATAGTGCACGCCTCGTACTTGTTATACTGAGAGGAGCCCAAGACACTCAGTACGGAAAATATCCTTCGGTGACCTTGGTGGGAAGCAGATGACTTCTCTAGCTGCTGTAAAACAATTTTAATGGTGCTTTGCGGAGAAGATTATGATTTGAGCCGCCGAACAACTGAGAAACTCTCGGATTTTGTGGAAGACTATTTTCCTGTAAAAGCCCTTTGATCGGCAGCTGGGGAAATGGAGTGAGAAGTGGTAGTGGCCATCTGAAGTGCATGGGAGCTAGAGCTGGGAGCGTTATCCCTCCGGCTGCCTGCCCGCTGCTTTGTCGCCCTTTGCCCAAGCAGCATTGTTCCCAACATCTCTGGTTTTCTCCTACCTTTGCAACTGAACTTAAACAGGTCGTCAGTTTGGGGGTTTTTTTTGAAGCGTGATTATTCCATACCGTGGCCGGGGGGAGCTCATCATGTTGTACAAGGCGCTAAGCTCCTCTTTCTACTCTGGCATCTGAGAGCTGCATGATTTGGGGTTTTTTTCCTTTCTGTTTTGAAGCTCTTTGAGGACAGGTTCTTTGGAGAATCAAATCGCTTGAAAAAACTTTGTTCAGCTCAGGCTGCCATGGACCCGAACTGTGGATTTGTCACTTATCCTCCACGGTGAGCTTTGATGGAGTTAAGCACATAAACTGGAATTAAGGCGGGTGTGGAAGGGACATGCCTGCCCTGTCCATGCAGGTTCATATAGCACGGTGGCCGGCCATAAAGAGGTTGGATGAATTTATGGCATCTTTGGCTAATGAAGCATATATCTGCATTGCAGTAATTGCAGTGAGGGGTGGAGATATCAGAGGTGGCTTTGCAGGGAGCGATAGCAGAGCTGAAGCAGGAGAGGGAGCATCACGGGGACACTTGCTGTGCTGCGTAGGTTGAGTCTGTTGGACTCGAGCTAGTCGAATGCCAGCACCGATAGTTCTGTAGCCCTGCAGCAATCGGCTTCACAGCGAGTGCAGGTTTGGTCAACGCTGTCGCTCACGGGTCCCCGTGTGGCTTCGTGGCAGCAGACATGGTCAGTTGTGCACCTCTCCATCTCGCATTGACTCAAAGATGCTCAACTTGCGCACGATCCCGGCGGGCTTGCGCTCAGCTCCCCTGAAAGCTTGATAGACCTTTATGATCCCCAAGGCTTGCTTTCCTCTTGCAAGACTGATAGCGCCAGCAAGGTGCAGCCGTTCCCCGTGTCCTTCCCTCTCCACCGGTTTTTCTCCAGCTTTCCTGCTTGCTTGTGGACCAGCCCAGCAGCTGTGCCTGCCGGTAAGGCACCACGACTTGTTGTCTTGTTCCTGGAGCTCAGTCGACCAGCCAGAGCAAGGATGCTCCAAAACAGCGCAGCTTACCTGAGCTGCAAGAAAAGACGGGATTTCTTGCAAAAACAAATGTTTTTTAGAAGACAGAGGAAAAAAACCAATCCCACAGTTGTTTTCTTGCTGTATCAACATAACCTGATAGAAACCCATTGCTTTGATGAGGTCTGCGTGTTTCCTTGCTGGTTTATGGTATCATATGATTATAAAGTTGAAACAATAAAAGCAAATCAAAGCCCTTTGATATCATGAAAATGAAACGTTTGGGGTTTGGCTAAAATGAAATATATTGCTGAAGCTGCATTGAAGTGCTTGGATTTTAAGGATTGTCTTGTGGTGCTTTCTGAAAAAAAGCTTTACATTAAATTTAGGTAAATTTTAATACAAACCATCATTTCAAACAAGAAAAAAATCCTAATGTGTTGCTTTGAGAAAGCAGAGACAAAACCTTCCTAATTTTCCCATAGAAAAAGAGTGAGTATTTCCAATTAGAAGTGTTTCAAGCTGGTTGTCAACAATTTGGGGGCATTATCTGACTCTTCAGTTTTCAGCAAATGAGGTTTCTGATTGGAAGGAACTTGCCCATCTGTAGGAGAGTGTCCTATATACGGGACTAATAATGTTGGCATGAATAATTCATCGATCTTTATTACATAGAAAGGTATGTGTGGAGTGTGATGCACACGGTTTCATCAAAGAAAAGCATATTCAGTTAAAAAATAATCAGTTTTACTACAGATTTTTAGAGTGCTTGCATTAGACTCTGTCTTTGTGGATTAACTCCTGTCCAGCAAATCAGCCTCCAAACTCGACTTTTGTTTGTCTCTACCCGATCTGTAGGGAGATTATTAATATCATGTAACATTCAGTTAATAGGTCAGATGTGAGACCTTATTACAGATCTAGGATAAATTGCCTCTCCGGTAGCATATAGCTTGACCTTCACGGACTTCAGAGTTCAATATTCAGCCTTCATACATTCAGACTTAATTACTGTGTGCACGGGCATTAGCGCCGCCACAAAAGGTCCAAGTTCATTTAGCCAGGACCCTGCTTCGCATCATCACTTTGCACGCTGCCGCGCTGGGGAAGGACACGGCAAAGTCTTTTTCAGCGAGCAAGTTTAGACTCGGGGTCTTGTTCATGTCTAGTTCCTTTTTTCATTGTTTTTCACCCAGAAGCGGGACCTGGGGTCTGTGGGATTGCGGGGGTACGGTACCTTGCTGCCTTGTTCACCTGGATTTGGGGGATGCATTCGCGGGGTATTAGCGCAGGAGCAGGTCCTCACCTCTGCAGAGTGCCAGTTGCACAAGAAAACTGCAAAGGCAGAGCCGGTTTCCCCGAAAAGCCCGGCGAAGCTGGGGGAACGTGGGGGATTTGCGCAGGAGGGCTCTCGGGCTTTTCCTTCTCTTAGGAGCAGCCGGGATTCGTTGTGGTGTTGTCTCTAATTGAGGACGGATGAGAATGGGGGTGGTTGTTGGGCAAGACGCATGGGTATGGAGACAGATTTGATGATCCAACCTGTCCCTTCCCTGGTCCAGCAGGGCGAATGGAGGGCGGTTGGCGGGTGGCCCCCAAGGAAAAGCTGCAGAGGGTCCTCAGAGAGACCTTCCCTGGAAATACACCTTTTCAGTTTTACTAAATTCTACTCGTTTTGCCAGGGGAAAGTCAATGGCCTTCATTACGAGTCAGAGCAGGTGACATAATTCTCCTTCTGCGCCTTTGAATCTATGAACACACGAACTTAATATTAGCAACACAGATACAAATAGCATTTTAACGCAGTATTTATCACTGTGCTTTCTCAGAAGAAAATCTATCAAAGCTTTAAATCTAAAACTCTCCCATTCTTCTCGAGCAACAAGATCAATTCATTAATATTTGGAAAGCTCTCACTGTTATTAATCATCTGTTATTATTTTATTTATGTACCTCTTAGTAAGAAAAAGCGGACGAACCAAGGCTGGTCTCACTGACTGCATTTTTTAACTTGGGAGAATGGGGGGGAGAGGGATGGAAACAATTTTATTGCTTGAAAAAATGTCCTTTGTGCTTGTGTTCTGCGTGGCAGAGGTAATAAAAGATGCTGCAAGTCATCTAAAGGCTGAGAAAGGTAGCAGGTTAATTGTCTTATCATTATGAATTCACTTCGTATTTGTGGTCACAGTACAGATCATAATGAATTTATTTAGTATTCATGCGGACGTCGCAGCACCTTCCTTCCATAGGTGGTGTGTTGCAATATAATAAACACCTGTATCACCAGAGCGGCATTTCGGAAGGTGGTCTTAGCCCGGGCTGGAGTGGACAGACCAGAGAAGTTATTAAACTGTCTTGCCAAACAGCTAGGCAGAGAGGTCAACCCCCTAAATGAGTTTAGCTCCTTCCCTGGGTCTATCTCATAAGAGTACCCACGGCTCGAAAATAAGTTTGTAATTGACTGATCCAGACAGATGAGTTTGGGAAGAGGTGATTGATGTCAGCAATATATTTGAACGCAATCAGCCTGGCCGAGAATACTAATTTTACAGCCTTTAGCAGCACAGACCTGCTGCTGCTCAAACACACTTTGGGTAAGTAGATCAGGTTTCTGGTGTCCAACCCCAACTATCACTCTGGACTTCTACTTTTTTATCTCTCGTGAAGTGGTGCAGGATCAGGAGTTGCAAAGTCTGTTGTGTTTTATTGGCACTAAGCCGTGGTTTGCTCTTAAGGTCTAGATGCCCCTGAGCTTTTCAGCAGGCGCTTACCTTTAAGCTCACGAGTAGTTGAGCTGATCTTGGGAGGCGTAATCCACCCCAAAATGTCAGGAACGTGCGAGGACTGTGCTAAATCAGGTCAGATGCAGGACCGGGAAGTTAAGCACATGCTGGGAAGCTGGAGGCAGTGGGGCCTGCAAGCTTAAGGGAATTAGACAGACTTGTGCAGAATAACAGCCTTCTGCATGCTTCAGTCATGGGAAGCCTTTTGCTAAGCTGCACGCTTAAATGGCAGAGAGGCAAACTTCAGGATTATCACCGAGGTCATTACCGGTAGCAGGACATGGACTGTCAATGCCTTCCATGACATGGGGCTGCGAGCAGTGACCTCTTGGTCACCAGGGCTGCCACCCTCGCTGGGTCACAGCATCTTCACCAGGCTGGGGAAAGGTCTGGGAAATCGAGGTGGGTCAATTAAAGCAAAGCCTCCTGCTCCCTGGAGGCTGGAAGGGGGTGAATGGCAATGGTAGGATGGATAAACGGGAAAATCCATGTTTCGCCACTCTTGTGCTTTTCATAACCACAGCAATAACTCAGGCAAAATCACAGTTTAGTTACTTGGCTGCAAGACCAAAATTAAGTGCTGGTGATTCTTCACCTTGAGGAGCAGTGTAAAGGAGCCTTTTCCCTTTATATTTTCTGGATAATTAGATTAATGGTGCACTCTGGGTGAGTTTTAATGTATGAAGGCTACGTTAGATCGCTGTAATTCCTTGCTTTACCAGCTAAAGTGCTCAGAGCCTGGGATGTCTGTGGGTAAGTTCAGGGCTATAGCCTGTCTCCCTTGAATAAAGCGGCAAAGGTCTCTATATAGTGATTGCTAGAAGATGCATAGTTGCCACAGGCAACGCCTACATGAGCTCCCTCAGCAGAACAAAGCCCACACAGCTAAAAAATCTTGGCCGAGAGGGTTTATTGCCCCGTGATGCAGCACGGTGGCATGGTGACAAAACACACTCAGGTGGCACCTTTTGGGGTTCAGTGTGGACCCTGAGATGGGGGCATTGCTTAAGGGCTTAATCTTGCTTTTCTTTTAAAAAACTAAGCGGTAAAGCCTCTGGCATGGAGTGAGGATTCTCAGAGTTAACCCCTCACTTCCTATTCAAACTGGTACTAAACCCTTTGCCCTGTTTGGGAAATGTCTGCCTCTGACTGCGTCCAGTCCTAATGCCAACCAGTGCCTGCAGAGGCACTTACTGGATCTCCAAGTTACTAGAAAGCTGGTATGTAGAGAAGGCACATCTGAAGATTTACAAAGCACCAGTTTTATTTTTCTTTTTCCCTTCCCTATAAATAGAGGCAGCTGATAATTGGCATCCACTCAAGCCAGGAGTCAGCACAGATTTGTTCTGCGTAGCAGGATGCCAACGGCCGGGGATCTTCGCCGGTTGCCATCTGCGGGGGCAAACTCCTCAGTGCTGTTCGGGTCTCTGTGGTAGCTCAAATCAGAGTTAATTTTTGGATAGTTTCCCACTTACGGCTGATGGAAACAATGAAGGCGTTTCCCCCGGACCTTATGTTGTTTGGAAACAACTTATTTCTCTGCATCGTCCTGCAAGACCCGCAGGAGCAGCAGAAGACAGGGGCGGCTCCACGGGGATGATTGCAGGGGGTCGAGGTACAGGGGGGTAGGGTTTCCCTTCCCTACCCTTCCCCAGCCTGTTGCGTTTGCAAAGTTGCATCTCGCCTCTCCCTCACCAAGCACCCCGGCTGACATGCCCGAGTGATGAGCGGTGTCGCGCTGAGCTGCCTTCATCTGTCCGCAGCCTGAAAACGCCGGTTTTATGGCTCCGTTGCCCGTGGTAATGGCCTCGCTGAGCAGCATCAATCGGTGCGACGGCTGTCAGGGGAGATGAGCATTTTTATTTCTTTATCAACTACTTCATTGCTAACCTTCGGCTGACACGGGATCTTTGAATCGTGCGTGTGGGTAATGCCTGTATCGCTGTTGTCTCGTTTCTTCTCCCGTCTGTGAGTCCTACCTTCGGGCTGGGGTTGGGATCTCCCTGGGACAACAGGCGCAAGCTGTCGGGCATTATTAGCAATGTGACCGGCTGTCCCAGGCACGCACTTTTCCATCAGCGATGTGTTTCATCGGTGACCTGACCTTTCCAGGGGATAATTACCGATCCAGATGCCGGTGGCATTTTTCTTCCCCTACTCTCTTGGTCCTCCCCAGCTCGGCAGCCAGGACAGGTCCCTCCTGCCTGTCCTGCCCGCTCCGAGTTCTCAAATGCTCTGCAATGTTTGCAGTCCCTCCAAGCCTGTCTCCTCCTAAAGGGGCTGGTGCTACCTTCATCTCTGCACCTCTTTAACTCTTCACTCTTTACGCCTTGTCTTCGTCGCTGGCAGGATATGAAAAAGCCACAGAAATCGAATCCCATTTAAAGGCATCCACCAAGAGAGGATTATTTTTTTTTTTTAATCCTCCTTCCCCTTCTCTCCTCCTTGAAATGAAGTTTCTTACACTGCTCATTAGATGATAAGTGAATATAGAAAAACCTTTGAGCGAAGGTAATTCCTGGCGTGCGGAAGAGGGCTGTGGTGCTGGCTGCACATTTATGAATGCAAACGAGTCCAGGCGTCCTGTGGGGATGCTTTGTCAGTCCTTTTATCTCCAAAACCAAAGTTCAAACCGACTTCCTGAGTCAAGAACCATAAAATTATTCTGCTGAAAGAATTCTCAAATGCCATCTGTGGAGGGGGGGAGACCTTCATTTATCAGCCTCTCAACTGGTCTGTGCATGCGCAGGGGAAATGAAAGAGCCCCTCATTATCAGGGTCCTATTCAGCTTCGTGCTGCTCTCCTATAATTGATGGAATATATTATGCTCCAACAGGGAAGGTCCTGGTGACTCAAATGGAAATCCGTAATAATAATAATAACCCAGTGTACTTCTGTAGCCCATTTCATCTCCAGATCTCAAAGTACTTTTGAGACAATTAACCAAGACCCACAGAAATCCTTGCGAAACCGGGAAGCCTTTAACACAAAATTTGCCTTTACTGCAAATCAAATGTGAGTTGTAACTTGAGGGTTGTCCCTTCATCTGGGCACCGTCGACACCCCAAGTCCATGTAGCGTGGGAGCACGTGTTACTCTGATAGATTGGTGTGTTTGTGCATATAGGCTGAAATTCACGTGGTATGTATTAGGTGCCAACGCAACCATTGACATGGGCTAAAGCTGGCCAAGTGCCTGTCCACGCTTGTCTGGGGTATTCTGAGGAGTGTTTCCAGGATCTGCCATTAAAGAGCTGCAGAAGTGTAGGATTGGGGCACTTGCATGTGATTTTGGGGCGGTTAATCTCTGGGCTGACCCTGGAGCACCATCCTTGTGCACAGGGCTGAGTTTCCTTTAGGGTACAGGCAACCCCAAAAGCAGTCAAACATGCTGCATTGGAGGTAGACCCTTTATACAGGCTGCAGATTTCGGCTGGGATGGGTAAAGCAGTGTAAAAACGCACGCACAGAAATGCTAAAACCCGGATAAATAAAACAGAGGACCACACAGCAGGGAAGCGACACCAGAGAAGGAAAAATACAACTGGTGCGACTGCCAACACATCTGTCCCAGTTACTTCCCACCAAGGAGAAACAACACCGCCGCATTGCCGACGCCTTCCTTGTTACAAGCTACTCTGCCAAATATTGTGAACATCCAGGAGATTTGGATTTAATTGCGGCACCAATTAATAGTCCGATTTACAGGCAGTTTGCTAGCCTTTTTTTTTTTTTTTTTTTTAGGTTTTAAATTTCATCACTTTTTTAGTAGCTCTTCCTGCAGAGATAAATTGCTGCAGTGGTGTTGGGGACCACAATAGCTGTTTGTGCCGTATTTCTGATGCCTATTTAGCTGAGTACCAGAGTGGCAAAGACATCTTTGCCCACACACTTCAGTTGTGATCTAAATCCCACTGGTGTCGATGCAATGCTCAAGCCCAGCTCCTGAATACGGCTCACCTGGAGCAGATGGAAACCTTCTGGGGGGCTGAAAGGAGAGCTCAGGCTCTGTTCCCTTTTAATCTTTGGTTATTTGTATTGCCAAGCAGGATGCGGCCAGGGTAGGGGATTGGGCGATCCAAGGCAAAGCTGAGAGGTCCACATTGCTTCGATAGCTACGTGCCAACGTGGAGCAAGAACCGGAGGATGCTCTTCTTCCCGTCCAACCCTCCCTCCAGCCAGTCTCTTCCACCATATCCCAGCACTGCCTAAAGGTGGAGGGCCCTATTTAATTAAGTAATGAGAATCGAATATGATTGCTACAAGCATTGGCTAATTAAAAGGAGGGAAACTGCAAATGAGAAGTGCCATGAATTCAGTAAAAATCAATCAAATTAGAGTGTCTCATCATCCCTTCAAATGGGCCTGATCTTCTCCCTCCTTTTCACTGCTTAACCCTTTGTACCACCAGATTTTGCTTGTGTTAGGGGAGGATGCTGAAGAGACACGCAAAGGGGGAGAAAGTGGCATTTGGCACTCCAGAGGCACGTGACCATCCTGGTGCTTTAATCTTCTTATGAGCGTGGCTGGCCCCGTGTTTTCCTTTCCTCTCTGCAGGTACTTGCCTGACTACTGGCAGGGCCCTTCTTCCTTTAAATCTTCACCAAAGAGTACAACGGCAGCACCCACCAGAAGAGGAGGAAGAAAAATCCCACTTAATAAAAGAGAATATTAAAGCTGAGCTTTTTGTACAGCAATGGGCCTCAGATTGAGAAATCCCCTCGGTTGGCAGGGGGAAGAGCAAAGGAGAGGGAAGGAGATAAAAAGGCATCAGAGTTTTAATTAAAAAGCCGCATCCCGCTTTCGGTTGCGGCTTATTTCCGGATCCCCTCATTAGCCTTCACCCTTTAAATGCTTGTTATCGAAGATGTACAAATTCCATTGGCTCGATGCATGCGTTTGCTTGAAAAAGCCCCGTTTGTCTGCGGGTTGGGGTCCCTGTGCAGGTGGGACAGCGGCTGCTCGCTGGGCCAGCGGCAGAAGGAAGAAGCAGAAATCGTCCCAGGCGAAAAAGCATCCCAATCCCAGTGATTTTCTTCCATTGGTTTTGCTGCCAAGCTGGCTAATGGCCTTTGAAACTGCCACAATGCACACTCCGGCGAGGCAATCTCTATGTGGGGTTGCTTGTGAGCTTGCGTGAGGCAGAAAGGTAAAACAAGGTGTGCGATCATTAAATGCAAGTTTGTTGGAGAAAGCTAATTTGGCTACCCGATTCTTGCTAGGGCATATCAGGGACTGCAGCTCCCATCACGCGTTGCTCTGACCCGGTGGAAGGGAGTATTTCCAGCAGAGCTTTAGGGCTGCTTAGTTTTGGCTGAGCCCGTGAGCATTTTGCAGTGAATATCCTTGTCCGTGCTCCTGGCATTGCGAGGAGATCCGTGCCTGATCCCTGCAAACTGCGGCAGAGCGGGGTTTGCCCAGTGCCACGGTCCCAAAACCCTCTTCTTAGGAGAAGTGCCATGGGACCTTTCACAGCCACCAGTCCGTGCCTTAGTTTCAATTAAAGTGCTAATGATCCCTTCCAAATTGGGCTGCACAGAAACGTGCTGTTTTCACCCCAAGGAAACCAGATGCACGTTAGGATCCAGAATAAAAAGATGGTCTATAATGTGTGTAAAAAAGCCCTCGTTCCTTGCATTTCCCCCTTTTTGGCTGCTTTTTGCAGGGGTCTGGCTGTGATGCTGGGCTGGGGAGGGGTACGTGACAGCTCAAGCCTGGCTGCGTACAACTGCGGTCTCCAGCAGCGTTAAATGTTTAATCCTGAGAAGAGCCGAGAGGCCAGGACACCTGGGTTTGATGCTCGCGCTTGCCAAGCTGTCTTGCCTAATAATTAGCAGAGCGGCAGGAGTCAGGGTGCACAAGTTCGGTTCCTGAATGCGTCAAGCCTGTTTCTTTTCGTGCCTGATGCTGGGGACCGAAAACTCAGAGCCTCCGAGGCAGCAGGTGACCTTAAGCCAGATTCCTCTTCCCATCGAGGAGAAGCTTTCTCCATCCCTTGTGCAGCACTGCTGGGGGACCTAAACTCATTTCTGTTTGCCAAGTGCCCGACCGCCTCTGCTCTGAGAGCGCGTTGCCCTGAAGCCCAGCTGCCGAAGGAGCGCAGGATGCGGCTTTCATCTTGTTGCAAGATGAGGATGAGATGGCAAAACTTGCTTTCCTCTTTCCACCCGGCCCTTGTGCTAGGAGCCCAGGTGGCCGCCAGCATCAAAGCCTCCATCACATTACAATCCTGAATTTAGGACCATGCTTTGTCCTTTTTTCTCCTTAAATAATATCTTCAATATAGTGACTTGCCGCCTAACCAGGCGGCCCCGGTCCCTCTGCTGGGTCCCAGTGGCAGCTGCTGGAAGCGTGTTACTGCAGCCAACTGCCGGACCTGACAAGATGCGTTAATTAGGATGTGATGTACCACAATATGACACATCTAAAGCACAGCAGAATTGGCAGCGTCAGTCACAGCGGAGAGAGGGGGGCACGCACGCCGCTTTTAATTAAAGGGAAGCGTGCGCTGACAGCAAGGTGTCAGTGCCAGCGCTGGGGCCCCGCATGCTCCGGCGACGGTCTGGCTTGTTCGAGGTCTGAGGCTGTTGTCCCCAGGCTGGTCCAGAGGGACCTTCCCTGCCTGGGAGCAAACTCAGACATTAGGTTTGTGCCTTCTGTCTTTCCTGAAGGAAGGACAAAGCCAGGACACCGGCTTATAGGGCGACTCTGCCATCACCCAGACATGGGTTTCTCATTTAGGTCCAGTGTCTCTTGAGGTGGGAGGGTTTGGCTTATAGCAGTGCCACTCACATTCCTCTGCCTTCACCCAGGCGGTGCTTTCGGCTGTCCTTGGATCCACTGCCTTGATAGGAACCTGTGCTGAGGTGGGGGCTCGGGTGACCTGGACGTGCCCCGGGGAGAAAACATGGGTTGCAGACCCAACCGTGCATCTACTCGCAGCTCTTGCCACCTGCCTCGTACCTCTCCGGCCATGCAGGACGACTCCAATGTCACCCCTGGACCTTAGGGGTCAGGTCCCGCTTGACAGGGTGGATGCCATCAACCCAAGCTGTGAGTGTCTTACAGGGTGTGAAGAGCTGAGGCAGGAGAGCTGCAAGGACCACTCACTGCTCCATGCTACGTGGTTTTGGGTAGGTCATCTTGTTACTCACAACCTCATCAAAATTAATGGGGCTAGTAAAGCTTTTAGGGTGACTTAAGTAACACCTTCAGTAGTTTATTTTTGCAGAAAACTACTGCCTTAGCCTTGGACATGGGGCCCCTTTGCCTGTTCAAGCCAGGTTGTTTCTGGCTTTACACCAGAAACATCTTCATCTTCGGTGTAACTGTACCCAAGTAAACTAGGGAAGAATCTGGCTCTTTTTTGGTGCAGCTATGAAACCCTGGGTCTGGTCCTGACACAATGTTTGTCTCCTTGACTCCTGGTAGCAATGTGCTTCTGAATCGATGGAAGTTATTTCCCAGTATGCCCCGGACTGTACACATGGGCCCAGTTAGACAGGTGAATGGTATAGCTTGTATGTTGTTGTTGTACTATAATTGTCATTGCTCTGCAAGGAGCTTCAGATGCATCTCAAGTGGAAATAATAACCCTAGTTTTATAGGAATGTAGAAATATATACCCTGGCCTAATTCCATACAAGAGCAGAGCCGCCTCCCCCACCTACCACGTATGTGATTGCTTTTTCCAGCTCCAAGGGAGCTTTTCTTGAACAAATGATACATATTCCCATTTCCATGCAACAGGCTTCAGGGAAGAGGCAAAAGAAAGAGCTGGGTTTTCATGAGTCATCAGTGAAGCCTCTCCAGGAGAAATCTCTCCAAGGTGTAGCGCTTGGCATGTCTCCATGTGCCTAGTGTTGGCTCTGCAGAGCCATGAGACCCCTGGAAGGTGTAGTCAAGAAAGGGACCTAGTTCTCAGTGTCATCCATGTTTATATGGAAGTAAAGACCCCCAAAGTGACCAGCGCCATTCCTTGGGTCAGAAACTGTGCACGTGCACGTGAAAACACAGACTCAGCCTTACAGAGCTAATGATCCTTACAGAAAACACTGTCTCAGGCAGTTTGGAGATGCTTCCCCGGTGAGATTCCTGGTTCAAAGCATCTGTTGGATCCACGTTTGGAAGAGCCCAGGGGGAGGTTTCTCCTGGAGGGCCTGTCCCATGCTCTACCCCAAACCCTGTTCATCTTGAGTCAATGCCCCCACCCTGATCGGTGGCGTGTGGATCTCTGGGATCCACTTCCTGTGCATTGCCCTTGGATTTCCCTGATCCCCTGGATTTCTTCCCAAAATACAAGGTGGTGCCTGGGGCTTTGGACCCGGTGTGTCCTTGCCGCATCCCTTGCTGGACCTCAGTGGATTGATTACACCTTCTGGTCTTCGTGCAGGCTTGTGTCCGTCACCTGGAATACTTAACCTGGCTTTGGTGTCAGCTCTCTCTTCCGTCCCACTTCTCACCCCGTCCTTTGCCCAACCATAGTCTCTTCCACGTCCTACAAATGTCCCTCTTCCCTACCTCTCCACCGCAGGATTCATGGACCATCTTCCATCAAACAAAAGCAGAGGATGGTGGTAGCTTGGGCTTCCTTCTTTCATTGCCAATAGATTTTAAAATAAAAAATAAAGGACCCTTGTGATTTGGGCTAGGAAATAAAATGTTGGGGGGAGAGAGAAAAAGTATTTCTCAACATAATGAAAACACAAATGGACAAGATAATTATCTTCATAAGGGCTTGGATCCATGACAATACATCTCATTTTATAAAGCCCATTAGAGTTGGAATTTTATGCAAAACGCTAAAAGAAATCTAAAAATATAAGGCAATAGAGTCAAAGCAATGGGGATTATTAAAGGGGGGGAGTGTTATATTGGAGGCAATAAACCCTGGAAGAACCAAGAAAACAATGTTCTAGTAAAACCATAACAAATGACTGTGGTTTAATCACTTGGTAAATAACTAAGATATTTCTGCAGGTTTTATAGTGTCACTAAAAAAAAACCCCCAAACCCTTGTACATTAAAGATTCAGCCAAGATGATTTTTCTGGAGACAGAATCGCAGAATAGTGTCATTTTAGCAATTTACTTTTTTAAATAATAGTATATTATTTTCTGCATGGATCCACTTTTTCAACGTCTCTCGTGCTTTTAAGATATCATTTACCATTAGTTGGTTTTTTTCCCTTTCCCCACTCAGCATACTCTTGAGTCTTTGAACACACAAAATTATATTATTCCGAGCAATCTTCCCCACCACAGCAAAAAGCAAACACTTAGGGAAACTCCTGGAGGGTCTCAATTTTAATAATGATCTTTCATGTGCTTGGACCCTAATTGCAAGATATTATATGGGTGGTTTATGAAATATAAGCACATTTTGTATGACTTTCTCTTTACCTATTAAATAGCTGGAATCAAAAGAGAGGCTGTTCTTCCTCCTCCTCCCCCCCCCCCCCCCCAAGTTATGGTGCATTATATTAAAATGAAGTGCTTTAATTTAATATCCTTTCCTTTCTTCTGAATCGCTCCCATGCAGCTGAATGAAACCCAGCTCTCAATTTAATTTTTAAGAAGGTGGGTTAAGTGCGGGGAGGAGATGCCCAAGTCACGTGCCTGCCCCTATCATCATCAGCGTGCCGATACCAGTCCTGGGCAAAAACTACCTGTCCACAGCAGCAAACACCTCGCTCGTGATCTCACGAGGTTTATCCAGTCCTTGTTGCCGCAGTGCCGAAGGTGGGGACCTGATGTGAGCCCTCCCCGGCAGAGGGGGACATCCACCCCCTGGGGTGACGGGTGCTGCCCGCCGCTGGGATGCATGAGCTGATGTGGGGCTTTTGCCTTTGAACATCTCGTTTCCCTTCCCGCGGCACTGACGTCTTTAGGAGCTAACCTTCATGCTGGAGTCTCTTTAATTCCTCTGTAATATTTCCTCAGCCTTCAGCACTCAAGCCTTTGCAAGGAGAGCTGTGATCAAAAGCCCCCCGCCGCATTTTCTAAACAGCCTATTAATGCAGTAAAACTGTGACGGGGCATCGCTGTAAGAAACTCAAAGCTATGTTCATCAGGAAAACCAGCCACGCATTTTACTCCCTCTTACTCATTCAACGTCCCGCAGTGAGCAGACCCCTGTGCCGTGCGTGGTTTTAATCCTCCGGGAGACGTCGGTGCTCTCGGGACTTGCACACCACCTCCGTCAGCGTGAATGGGAGTTGCAATAGCAGAGCTTCTGCAATGGAGATTGATAAATCAGCCAGCAGGTCACTCCGAGTCCTCATGCAAAGCAAACAGGGTGGTAATTTGGTGTAGACCAAGCAGCTTTTTGCTGCAAACACCTCTTCTTGTTTATTAATAAGCGTGGAGCTAAACGTACCAACATACAGTGCTGCTTTGCTGCACCGACTACCACCGTGACGGGGCTTTGCCAAGATCGGTGCTGGGGGAGGCTGAATTTAAGACCCAACATATGTGTGCATCAGACCCAAGTCTGATGTGGCTCGTATGTGGCCCCAGGGAAATTTGCATCAGGCTAGAGGTGTAATTGCAAAAGCTTTGAGTGTTTCCACACCTAAATTCCTCCCGTGCGTTCAGTTTAGCTAGAGGAGCCCTTGCTGCGTTGCCTTTTTTGGGGGAGAGCATTGCTCTGAGCTGTGAAACATCCCTCTGTCCTGCCCCAGAGCTGGCTGCACTTCCGTGGCGCTCAAGCAACGCGATGTCCACTCTGCAAAGAAAGCTGTAGCCCATTTGCTGCCGAGATTCAGCTTGTGAGTATCTGTGCTATTAAAAAGAGCTTGTTTGCCTAGAAGTGGCATGATAGAGGGAGATTTATGAATACTCCAGGCCTTGTGGTTTTGGCATCCTCCTTAAATATTAATTCCGCTGCAGGCAGCTGTTAATCTTGGCGGGTGCTGGGACCCAGGGTGACCTTGTAGATGGGAGCAGGCACAGAGGTGGCATTAGAGCAGGGGCTTGCTGGGCTTCTCCGTGTGAACCCACTTCTGTCACATCCCATCTGTAAAATGAGGCGTTTGGGCCAATGTTTTCGTCTGTTCCCAAGGGTCACACCTCCAGGAGATGGGGTCAACCTGCATCTTCCCATCGGTGGACCCACCTTTCCCCATCGGGAAAAGCCCATCACCCCATAGCTGCCATCATCTGAAAATCCCCGGAGCTGTGTAAATAAAAGGGATAAGCATTGTCTTTAAAAGTTTCGGTCTCCTGCAGTTGCAGAGAGAAGGCTTTAAAATATGACCCCTTAAAAGCTCAAGGCTCAGAAGGGAAATAGAAAGAAAACACTAAAATTTACTTGTTTCAAAAGTGCCCATGTTGTTGTTTTGGGGTTTTTTTTTAAACTGGTCCCATGAGGTGGAGGCATAAATCATGGTTTTATTTGAACGCCTGGGTTGGGAAATGCATCTCTTTCTTTCTCCTTGGAGCCAGAGAGCAATGGATACTTAAAGCTTGTAAAGTCCCTTAAATGTACTTGTCCAACTAACATAGTGCTGCTCATAGAGTCCAGATCCAAGCAGCTCTTGCAGCAGTCCAGCCGTTGCCTAAATTCCCATCGTTTTCTCTTTTCTCGGAGCAGCTCGACCCCCTCGGTGCCAGCCCCTCCATTTTGAGCAGCAGGACACGCTCTGTTTCCTGCGCGGATCTTATTCGGCAAAAAGATCTCTGCCGTAAATCAAAAGCCGAAAGCAATTCATAAAAACAAATTTAAAGTCCTGAACACAGGGCTTTTAAAAAAAATTTAAAAATCAAACCTACTAGGTTTACTCCCTAGCTGGCAGGGAAGGGAAATAAATATATAAAGGCTTGAATTAAAATTCCAGGGAAGTCATCCAAAATAAATATGCAATATTTTCCTGCAAAAGACCATAATATTATTTTTATTTTTCACTCCCAATATGATCAGACTACTTTACATTTTAATAAATGCATAGTTTTGAAGGGGGAAATAGTATTGCTTTGATATGGCAAAGATTATTTGATCAAATAACGTATTAGAACTTTTCAGGACTGCATTACAGAGGGAAAATGTTTGTTTCTTTGCAGTATTCGTCTGTCTAATAGGCAATGATTGCAAACAAATAATTATACACTGGAACAAATGGGGAAAAATTAAGGTTATCTGGCATGGAACAGCACAAAAAAAAATCCAGTAAGATAACAATAAGGGAGTAATGTATAGCTAAGTGTTTTGGAGATAATTGCATATCAATTGGCTGATTGCGGAGCGGGTTGAAAAATTAAGACAGCTGATTGTGTGGCAGAGGAGGTCTCTGTCCTCTCGCTCGCATGACAAAAACATCACCTGCCACGTCCTGCTGGGCGGCTTCTCCTCCGAAGCAGCTTGAAATCCACAGGAGGAGTTCCTGATTGCAGCAGTGGCCTCTGTGCCAAATTGTCCCCCGTGGTCCCACTCTCTGCTTAGGAGCCAGGGTGCAGTGATGCGGAGAGGATGGGTATTTTGTGCGTTTTGGGTATTTCATGCCATCCTCTAGCCGTCGAGTTCCCGGGGATGCTCAGCTGGGGAGCACCTTGATTTATCTCGTCAAATATATGAAGCGAGAAGGTAGCCAAAATGGTGGTGAGCATCCCTTGGAGATGCCTTGGCTGAACTCTTTGGCCACCGCTGAGGGTCATGGGCAGGTAAAGGCTGCAGGTTCTTAATGAATATCACGTGTAATGAATCTCTGCTGCTTTAGTGAAGAGTGAAAGAACAAAAATAATTATTGCAATTGCTCTTTGCCTGCTTTTCCGAAGCGTGCCCAGCTAGTTACGAGCGCCGGGCTCGGTGTGAACCCAGCTCTTGTAAATAGCTGATGAAACTGCCAGGTTTACAGCTCCTCGAGGGCAGCCGGGGAAGGGGAAATGGCTGGGATGGAGTCCCAAAATCATTAAAATCGCATGCACTGAAATATATAGAGGCAAGATCTAGATAATAACTGGCATTCAGCTGTGCAGCCCAGTGGGTGAGGAGGTCACCCCAGGCGGGCTGCAGGGCTGTCCCTCCCGATGGAAACTGTCGGGGATCACCGAGAGCAGATTTTTTTTTTTTTTCATTGCTTCCTCTCCCCGATCGCATCGCTGAAGGCCTGAGGGCAGGGGATGAGTCCGCTTCCCTTGGCTGCCATCTTTGTGCGTGCAGCGGGCTCGGAGGAGGCGTCACAAGCACCAGGGACGACTCGACGCCGCTGGTTTTTGCTGCCGACGGTCGTGCGTGTGCGTGCGGGGCTGTGCGCGAGATCAAGGCTCCTTCTGGCTGGGAACGGGAGGAAAAGCAACCCAGCAAGCGCTACAGCACATACCTGGGCTCCTTCTCATCACCAGGCAGAGGTGCAAAGAGCTGGGCGAAGATGAAAGTGGGAACAGCGTTGCTGATTTTAATGAGCTCACCCGCGGGTTGATAGCCACGAGCCAGTGGGAAGATGTGCCTATACTTTGGGGGGAAGGAGAGAAAAACCCCATGTGCTTTTAAAGGTCCGATTCCCCCGCTTCTTGCTGGTCCTGCGTGAAAATACATCAGGTCTCCTCACAGGGTGGTGTGGAAATGGCATTCGTGGGTTTGACTACACTGATTTTAGACTCTCCCCAGCAAACCTGGTGCATCCTCATGGACTTTACTACTAGGTTGAGATTTATCCCACCCAAATTTTGCTGCCCATATATCATAGGTAGGATGTGTCACCTGGCAGAGGTACTGGTGTGTCTGTGTTGAGGAGAAAGAGCCTGGACAAGCCCATGAGATGTAGGCAGCCACCTATTCAGCAGCTGAAATTATATGGAGTGAAACGGATCCGCAGCGTACTTATTCTGCCACCCGATGCTCATCTTTCCCACCATATATCCCCCTTTTCACACGCCGTGTGTGAACAGCCTTTTCCTGCACGGCACAGAGCAATTCTCGCTTTCCCTTTGCAGCCTGCCTTCCATAATCCACTTAAATTTTGCAGCTTTTTTCTTTTTTGTAAGCCTCCCTTTAAACTCTTGATGTAGCTCTTTTTCCATCTGTTTCTGCCTATGCATCTTTTCTGCGCTCTGCCTAATGACTTACTCTTGCTAGGAAGAGACTGTATATTAATATTATCATTATAATTCTTCTTTCCACCACTTCAGATCTTGTGAGGAATGTAATTGCTAAAGCAGATTTTAAGTTACATCATGATAACCGAGCAAGTTACAGGGGAGGTTAGACTATCACTTTGCTCAGTAGTTTAAATTTCTCTTCAGTGTTGCTTTCTGAAGGACCCCAATTGCACAGTGAAGGCAAATCCCACACTAGCGAATTCATTATTAACATTGTTGTTACTGACATTATTAAGTTAGTGCCTGGCAGTCCCAATTATGGGCTGAGAGCCTGTTGTGCTAGGGGGCTTGTCTCCCATATAACTCCTCTTCCATCAGTTGCAGGTCCTTTATCTTTGGCTAATTCTGCACCCCAGAATTTCTCTCTTCCTTCAGTCCACGTGTTCCCAGGGAGAGTATTTTCCTCTGCCTATTGCTCTTTCCCCAGAGGATGAGGTTCCCGTGCAGATAATGCGCCCCGAGATCTTTATTCCATTGCGATGGAGTTAATAGTCTCCGTGGGTTTAATACCTGCCTAAAATTAATCTTCATTTTGCGCTAGGGTGAGGAAACCAGGGGAAGCGCCTTCCCTTTGACCCTCGGAGGGGGTTCCCACAGGTTCACAGTTAATGGGACATGAACAAGGCAGAACACACAGTGCAGGGCTTTGCACCATCCCAGCCTTCAGCATGAGCTTCTCTGATGCCTGCTCTCTCTGTACCTGCCATAGCAGGGCTCCCGTCTTCCCAGGGGCCACGGTCACAGTGGGAGCACGCGTAAATAATAGGAGTAATCATGCTGTCGGTGGACTTGGTGATTACTCTGTAGAGGCTGGGGTAAATTTGGAAACAGCCAGGAGGGAAGGATGCTCTCCTCTGCCCATCTCATGGTTTACCTCCAGGCTGCTAATGTATCTGCCCCCTCAGCTGCCTTTACACTAACAAGCTTCCCCGATGCTGACAGGGTCAGCTCTGTCGGAGAGCTAAGCCTGCCCAGCGCTGCCTGCCGAAAAACCCCACGTTAGGTAGATTGATGGCCCAAGAGCGCGCTGTACTTATTAAGTGGAACAGACTATTTTCATTAAGAGACACTGACATTATTAAGGCCAGTTAAATGTCTCCCAGAGATGGTGTGCGTGCCCAGTGTGTGCTCGGTACAGCGTGTTCTCCAGCTTGGCTGGGACACCCGAAATTCATCCATCAGCCCTCGACTCGTTCCTGCCCGTTATCCCTCAGCTGCTGAGTTTCATTTGGACAGTCCTCCTCTCTTCCTCCTCTAATGCAGTTCCAGGGACTCAGGTGGATTGAGAGCCGGGGACTGAGAGACTTTCATTATTCACATTGCGTGCACCTGAAAATTGCATTGCCTGCTGGCTTCCAAATTGAGTACATTAAATACAATGCATTAAACCTCCGAAATATGGAAATATCCAGGGAGGGCCTCAGATTTAAGACATTACCCGGCGGAGTCCCAATTTTAGAGACTAGCGAGTTCAGTTAATAGATGGGCGCATTGTTGGTGCGGAGCCAGGGAGGAGAGGGGGGAAGCTGGCTGCAGTGGGGTGGAAGGAGGCGAGCCAGATGGGGTCCCGGTCAAAGAGGAGATGCTGTGTGGGATCCTGGCAAAGAGGAAGAGTCGGGCTGGATTAAAATGCGGCAAAAACCAGGCTCCATCCCCTGCCTGGCCGTACGTTCTGTCGGCTTTTGTGTTGGGCATCACCTGTGATGTTAGATGTTGCTGAGAGCGAGCTGAGGAGGTCCGAGCTATGCAGAGTCCTGGTGGTGAGATGCTGGGCTGGGCGCGCAAAAGACCCACTTTTTCCCCCCTGTTCTGCTTGGGCACCGGATTAAGTTCATATGTGGCTTATTCACTCCTCGTGAAAAGCGGAGCTTGTTACTCTGCACGCAGCAAGGTTTCTCTGGCTGTGGAGAGCTCAGGGAGTGCTAAACACTGTCCCTTTGGCCCTTCTTGGTGCCTATGAAAGGGCTTCACCATCACTGAGCAATTAAATTTTGACAATGGGAAGTGGTTGCTGATTTGTAGGTGGGGAAACTGAGGCAGAGCATGGAAAATAACTCCTTGTACAAGGTCAAGAGCCTCTGTAGCAGAGCATGGAGCAAAACCCAGGCGTCTTGCGTTCCGCATATGGAAATCAGGTTGGGCTTTATAGCCACCACTCGTCTGACCCAGTTATCTCAGCATTATTCACTCTGTTACTTTTAATGACATGCCGGTATCTCCCTGAAACACATATTTTTTCATTAAAGACAGCAAAAACGAAGCAGGAGCGCTGCCATTCAGATAAGATGTTCAAACTGCCTTTGGATTTATGTAGCCTGTTTCACCGCTCACTTGTGATGGATCTCTCCATGCCTCACAAGCTTCACGAATGGATTTCACAACCGCCATGCACGCAGACCCACGTGCAGACCCTTGGAAAGGTTTCCCACACTGCAGCTTTCTCCGGACCACATTGTACAACAGTGCAGCTGTGCAGGTCAGGAAATGAATAAGGTGAAAATATCGAGTTTCAACTGGGAATTTAATTAACCGGGATTTGATTTAGATAGTGGATTTCCACTTCTGTGATTAGAAAAGCCCTGCGGGGTCTTCAGTGACCAATAGTGATCGAGACTTTGATTTAAGATTTCATCTTGAGAGAGGAGCCCTTGATAATTTAGCAGCCCTTAGCAAGAGGCACCTGCGGCTCTGAAGAGGACAGCAGTTTCCAGCAGCAGAGAGGGGCTCCCCGTAAAAAAATAATGGCTAACCTCTGTCTTGTTGGCAAAACCTGGCTGCCTCTTGCTTGACCTCCACCACAGGGCCCCTAAGCAAAGCAAAAAGGCACCTCTGCTTCTAAACAGACCCTTTTTGCCAAGGAAAAAGCCTCCTGTCCCCAACACTTCTGGTTTAGGGAGAGGCCAAATGCGAATCCGGATTTTCTCCTCGTCTCCAGGTTGTTCCAGTCTTGGGTTTTGTTTTCGCTCCATCTCTGGCTGAGCTGCCAAGTTTCACCTCCATTAAAGCCAGTCCCGGTCAGCGTGTTTCCCATCTCCTGGCTGGAAGAGCATCCTGCAGCGCCGCCTCCCGCTCCCCCGTGCCGCCCTGGGCTCCCACATTAATTGAATAGTATATTTTAACGCCAGGCCTGGCAGCTTGCTCTAAGTGATTGTAAACAGGGAGTCTTACATAAAAGGATACACTGCAAACATAAAATTTTATGGCTTAATACTAGCAATTAGAGGGGGACGTGGGTACATTTTGGAGCAAAGGTTCCTGCTCCATCTTTAGAGGGGCTTCTTTATTTGCCCGGCATTTCTGGATGCCTCCCCTCCCTCGGCAGAGTTATCCCTGCCTCATTGCGTGCCTGGATCCGGCCCTGGGGATGCCCGGGGCAGCGCAGGTGGCGGCGGCCGGACGCACCTGGCTGCGAGGGAAGGCGAGCCCGGCGCTCGGCGGCTGCCGGGAGCTTGGCAGGAGGAGGCGAGCGGCAGCAGATGCAGACTGTCAAACGGAGCAGATGCCTCATTAGCCACAGCACCGTGCGGCAACAGCCCAGCAACAGCCCAGCTGTGCGGAGGGGGCGGCCGGCAGTCCTTGCTCGTGAAATGAAGTTGTTGAGCCGCTGGCTCTTGCTCGCCCCTCTCTGCTTCTCCCCGTAGCCTTCTCCTCCCTTCCCCACACCGCTTTCCTTGGCTTGTGCGACAGCTCCTTGCGCCCTTCCTCCCCATTCCCATCGCATCCCTGTTGCAACTGTCCCGATATACCCCCCGAGCACCATCCCTTGTTGCATAGATGGGGAGACGCGAGAAGAAAAGAGGTGGGACCTAAATAGTGATAAATTCCTGCCAGCACCCAACAAAGCGGGTCCCCACGGGAAGGGAAGCAGCTTTTCGGGAGCGGTGTTGGGTGGCCAGTGGGGTTTGGCACTGAGCATGTCGTCTCCAACCTTATTTCACCGCGAGCTGGATACTCGAGTGAAAGCCATCGCTCATCGGCTTAAACAAAGTGTAGTACAAGACAATTCAATTAACTGCGAGCAGAAGTCAATAGCGCGGCGCGGTTTGCGTGGTGCTTCCCGAGCCAGGGGAAATCAAACCGCTGCGCTGGCGCCTGTCGGCCAAGGGCTGCGATCCTGGTGTGGGAGAAAGGGATGCTGGAGAGAAAACCATCTCCTGGAGCATCCCCGGCAGTGAAGAGCCAGGCTTGCCTGCGGAGAGATGCTGGAGCCTGGGTTTCTCCGTAGCCGCCTGCACCCCAGGTCATCTCCTGGGATAAAACAGAGGAAAGGGGAAGATCTAGATGATGCTACTAGTGAACGGAGAACCAGGTGGAAGGTCAAAACCGTATTTGTGATGAAGATAGGTAGGAGGGACGGTGGCAGTGGGATTTCCTGGAGAAACAGCTCCTTATTTCCAGACAGCAGGCCTGGGACAGATCCTATACTGATACTATCCATCGGGACCTCGCAGTCTTGGCAGCTGGCACTGCTGTCCGCTTCTGCTCATTAGTTCCCACCAGCCAGCCAGCAGGCTGGGACTGTCCACACTTTGTCCACCTTGCTTTTGAGCACTATCTGCCTTCTCTTTTTACAGACGTCCTTCTCTTATCAAACCACTGGAAATAGGCAAAGATCCTCTGATTTCACATCTCCGTCCTCTGCCCATCCTTGTATTCTGCATCTCCCCTGAGCTTCGCTAACGATTCCCCCTCCAATGTACTTGTAATGCTATTCCCGTGTTTCGTGGGGTTTGCTTGTGTTTGACGAAAAGACCTCATCATTCCAGATTTGTCTTGCGTGAGCTATCGCAGGATTAGCGAACTGGAAATCTTTCAGAGTTTTCTTTCAGAAGCTAGTCCCTCGGGAGCATCGCTTTAGTAAGTGATTTTTCTGTTCTAGCCCAAGGAATTGGATCCGCATCCGGTAGCCAAATTGAATTCATTCGGGCAAGGTTAAGAGCCATTTGATACAGTTTTAGATTAGGTGAAGGCAGCCATATATATTTCATATTCTGCACTAACTGCTGCACAGTTACCAGGGATGGGCCGGCATAGTGCTTATTGACTGCTCCCCAGTGATCCCGCTGTTACAAATGGATGTTGCTAAACAAGGGAATGGATCCTAAATCTTCCCCTGCTGAAAGGTAATGGAAATACGACAGAGCGATAGGCAAAAGGAATGGCTTGACACTTAATAAAAGGTTGGTGTGGCTGTCAGGGTGGTTGCGGGCAGCCAGCGAGAGCTTTCCCCTCGGGTGAGGGGGGTCTGTTTGCTTTTCTCCTGTTGGCTTGAGCTCTTTCCAAGAGCTATGCAGGACTTTGAGGGACCCTTATAGAAAAGTATTGCTGTAGTCAACAGCGTGGTACCAAGCATCGCTGCTGTGTTACCCTAGTAACACGGTGGTGTTTGGGATCCTTACACATGGTACACTCACCTTCCTGGGCTTGCAGATAGCTGAAGTAATCCGATGTAGGTTTGTGTATGCCGATGAGGGAAGGCTGATTTGTGTCAACCGAGAATATAGACATGGGTTTGAATAGTAGGACAAATGAGTTTCTCTGTTTTCTTAAGGTGAGCCTATCCATAATCGTAGTGATGCCTGAAATGCTCATGTGCAATTGCCATCTGCTCCCGGCTGGAACGATCTCAAGAGCCGTATCCCCTGGGGCTGGAGCCCTTCTTCTGTGCACTTGGCCCGTTGCAGGAAAAAAGGGAAAAGAAATTGCTCTGAGGTCTCCAGGGAGCTACTGCTCAGGCTGTGAGCCGTGTACGAAGGCACATGTGTCTGGCTGTCTGTCCTGGTTTCAGCTGGGATAGAGTTAATTGTCTTCCTAGTAGCTGATAAGGTGCTATGTTTTCAGTTCAGTATGCGAAGAATGTTGATAACACTGATGTTTTCAGTTGTTGCTCAGCAATGTTTAGTCTGAAGTCAAGGATTTTTCAGCTTCTCATGCCCAGCCAGCGAGAAAGCTGGAGGGACACAAGAAGTTGGCACAGGACACAGGCAGGGCAGCTGACCCAAGTGGCCAACGGGGTGTTCCATACCATGTGACATCATGCCCAGTATATAAACTGGGGGGAGTGGGGGCAGGGGAATCGCTGCTCGGGAACTGACTGGGTGTCGATCGGCGGGTGGCGAGCAATTGCACTGCGCATCATTTGTACATTCCAATCCTTTTATTATTACTGTTGTCATTTTATTAGTGTTATCATTATTAGTTTCTTCTTTTCTGTTCTATTAAACTGTTCTTACCTCAACCCACGAGTTTTACTTCTTTTCCCAATTTTCTCCCCCATCCCACTGGGGGGGGGGAGGTAGTGAGTGAGCAGCTTGCGTGGTGCTTAGTTGTTGGCTGCGGTTAAACCACGACACTGTTTCTGGGGTAGCACCCCATTCTTCCATTTACAACCGCAGAAACCAGGAGGAGAAATCTCTCTCATCAGTGCAGGAGAGCTTATATACACCAGTGCCCCGTGCACAGGTTTTAGCACAAGCCACAGTGAGCCTGGCTGATGAAAAAGGACTTTGAAAAAGAAGCAAGATATATTTAGGATAACCGAAAGTCCCTTTTGAAGGATCCTAAGGCAAACGACAGTCAAGGCCCATAAAATTCTGTACTTATTCACAAATCTTGCCGATACTCAAGATCATCAGTCCCATGATGTTTATTGCTTTTCTAAAGGCCCCAGCTCCTGGAGTCATGACATGAAATGAGGAGCTCAGCTTTTCTTGCCTTTTGACTGTTTGGTCTTTACTGTAGCAGGGAAAATTTGGAAAACATAACCTTTACATTCTGCAGAGCCAGGGAGCAAATAAAAAGGACATAGAAGTAGTTTGCTATTTATTTCTATTTCTGAAAAATCTCATAGTTTCTTTTTTTGAAAGCACCTCAGTCTTTCACGCCTTTTTTAACTGCCTGGAGTGGAGATGTGTAAATAATGACAGGGTTTAGGCCTTTTTGTGCATCCTCAGAGCTGCTCCTTAAACTGCTAGAAATGAGGCAAACAAGAACGAGGGAAAGAAGAAGATGCCTAGAGATCTGGTGGAGCACAAGATGAGCAAAGGTCCTCTACTAGGAGGGAAGGGAACCGGTGCGAAGTGAGAATGCTTGAACCGAACCCTTGTGTCATATGAAGAGAGCTCTTCAAAGCAGGAGATAGCGGAGGAGCGCTCTTTGGCTTTGTGGCAGCAGAAATGGCTCTGGAAACGGTGTTCGGTGTCAATTCCCACTCCATGTTGCCCATAGGACATTTGTCGAGGCTGTCTGGGTGGTTCTGTTAGCCAGAGTCCCGGGACTTGTAGACCTGTGACTGCCTGAAGTCGGCATCAAGAGACGTCTCGGACAAAGCAGGGGACGAGAGGAGCAGGTCGCCACAGTGGGAGGACACAGGGCACTGCCACAAGCGGCTGCAGATTGCCACAGCAGACAATGTGACATTTAAGCACCCCTTTATCTGTCTTTTGTCAGTAGCAACCTTCGTCCTCCTCCTCCACCTGTGTTCATCACCCAGACTGCCACTGTGAAATTTAGGCTTTCTTTGATGCGTCCTCTGTGACTAGCATCACCTTACAGGCTTTTCTGTGCCTCCCCTTCCCCGTGCTAAGTCCATGATGCCTCCTCCGATGGGGCTTTCACATCTCGTTTTCCTAGCCATAAACCTGTTTCTCCCCATTTTCCCCATGTATTTACCCTCGTGTTAAAATGGCCATAGGACGGGTGGGGAAAATGGGCAGGCTTGTTCTCGTTTGAACCAGGGAAAAAGCGTTCTCCCTATGCACAATCCCTCCTTAAAAAATTCCTCTGTTGTCATTGTTTGGTTTGGTTTTTTAATAAAACAGTTCAAAACTACAAGTTGGTTTTGTTTTTTTTTATTTTGGTTAGAAATGAGTGCAATCCAGGTAGAAATGTTTTAGCTTGGGGGATTTTCTAACCTAAAAAGAAAAAGCAGAGAAGGAAGCGTGGAGAAAACAAAAGCTCAAATAACACAGCGCTGTGAATCCCACTGAACTGGGAATTAAACACTGTTCCTTTTCAATCGTTTCCTCAGAGAAGACCAGCCACTGTGAACAGTTTTGACAAATGTGTTTATATTGTTTGATGGAAATCTTCCAGTCAGTACTAAAATATAATATTGTGGGGCAGGATGGGGAGGGGAAGCTGTACATTTATCTGTCCTGAAAGCAAATAGCACACGTTAAGATTTACATGGATACAGGCATATCAGGACTTATTGGACAGTAGCCGTAGGTCTTTAATTTAGGATATTTGATGGCTGTGTATCCAGTAGTGTAAATGCAAGGGAGAGCATTTCCCTGTTGGCATCTGCATAGACCACAGTGATAAATCCAGGATGAAACATCGCGCTCATCACTGTGATACCCTAAAGGGACGGCCGGGCACGGAGTTGGAGAATGATGTCTCATCGGGCAGGGCTGTGCGCTCCTCACCCCTGCCTTCGGCAGCAGAGGCATGGGCAGGAGCTGAGCCTGACAGGAGCCTTGCTTCCTCCCAGAGCCAACCTGGACTCAGAAAAAAAACCATTTTTGCTCCCCTTCAGAATTCATCCTTTTTTCCAGGGTCCCAATTTCATATCATTTTGAGGAGGAGGCAGGCTTTGGTGCTGACTCTGGATGTCTCCCTAGGCCAGCTTCAGAGGAGGCTGTGTCATCTCCAACCTTTCAAGGAACCCACAAGGGCTTAATTAAAAACTAAACTCGAGCACCGTTATTCAGATGAGACTGTCGGCTCCTCTGCTGACGGCAGCTCAAACTTGTCACTTTGCTCGTGCTGCAGATCTGTGCTGTAAGGTAGGAAATTTCAGCTGAGAGACAGGCCCCGGGCTGGCGTGGGCTGAACCCTTCTGCCGTAATCCTCAGGCTGGCAAGAGCGGGTTGGGGTGACAGCAGCATCCCTGTAAGGGCAAGGAGCAATCAATCAATGAGACTTCATTAAAAGAAGCATTGAAAGCAGTTGCTTGACGGAGCCAGTCTGCAGAGGTGACACAGACCTGACTCCAATCACTAGTACTTCAGGGAGAAGAAAAATCTGCATTTCCTAATCACGTTGCTTTGGTCGGAAGTCGCTTGTTTTCAGGTCCATTCTGGGCATTTGCATGCTTGGAAGGAAAAATGTAATATTAACCACTGCCTCCCATCACTGAGGAGTCAGCGGTGACATAAAAAGGGGCAACTACAGAGAGAGATGGTTTGGGAAGGATGTGAGAGACCCAGAGGAATGTGAAGTCTGAGAATGGCTTAAAAGCAGTATGGAAGATACAGCACAGTAATGCAATAATAGTTTGTGATTTCCAGCAAAAACAGAAACCAGCTACTGAAAAGGGGGCATCTTTGTGAAATATGCTTATTCCTGTGTGTATGGCTTCGTCTCTGCGTGTAGAGGGTGATAGGTGTGTTCATGGAGGTACCATGCCTGTGTGATACAGGCAGTGTCATGTGTGCACACCAGGAACATGCGTAGGATGTATATCTGCACGTGTGTTCACATCCAGATAGAAGTCAGCCTGCATCTGAGCATGTTCGCGTCTGCGTCTGTACGTGCTACGGCGGTGATGCGGTGCGTGTTGTCCTCCCGCAGGTACGTGCTGTGCGGGCACGGGGACAGGCGTGTGGCATACATCCATGATCTTGCTGGCATGGCTATTGGCACAGCAGGGGAAGTTATCCTGTGAAGAGGTGGTTGTTGCCTGTCGCCTGGAAGAGGGGCAGCACTTTAGGGACCGTGATCCCAGCGAGAGCCACCGTCCTAGAGACCACGGTGGGGTTGTAGAGACCATGGTGAGGTTGGTCCCTCTCATGGCCCCATAAAACCCCTGGATCTCTGCTTTGCAGAAGGGTCCTTGTTCCCAGGAGTGTGTCAGCAACGCTGTCCACACCGGCAAGGCTTTTATTTGCAAACTCTGGAACCAGTAGAGCAATGGGCAAAAGACACTGAGCTAAGTGTAAAGTGACAGCTAAATTTAGACTGACTGGGGGAGGAAATAAGAAAAAAAAAACCACCAAAAAATGAGGCAGAAACCTTTGTGAAAAAATTGCCATCCTTAAAAAATGAGAGTGAGTGAGAGAAGAAAGGCCAAGAAAGAAATGAAACAGCTAAGGCAGGGAAAATAAAGTGAGAGTTTTATTTACTCCCTCAAAGAGCTGAGACCTGCCAGAGGAGCTTTTGGGTAACTGATCACAATTTCTCCATTTTGTGGCTGCCTGAACCCATGCTCGTAGCCAGAGCTCAGTGCCACGCTGACCTGGGGCACCCATGGGTGGTGCTGGCACCGGCCTGCAGTGCTGGCACCGACACTGGTGTTGGCAAGGGGCGAAGGGCTTTGTGAGACTGTGCTCAGACACAGAGAAACCCACAAGGGCAAACTCATCGCAGATTGAACGAGGGCCAGGAAGGTGGATGCTGTGGCAGGTTGCAGAGCTGCCAGCAGGAATCCCCCATAAATGCAGGACAGAGGCATGGTGATGGTGTACAGCTTCTGCCTGGGGTCCTCAGGAGATGCTGTAGGAGCTGGTCCCATCAAGAGACCACCAGCAGTTCCCACATCCCTCAGATTTCCCACACACAGTGCCCCTGTGCCAAGCAAATCCCACAACCACTTGCACAGGGGAGTAGCTGTAGGGAAGTATTTTCTTCATTATTTGTTGCTCGAATGGTGGAAACCAGGTCGGACCTTGCTCGGGTGCTTCCTGAACAAACATGAGAAAGGACATCCAGTAGCACGTCCTGGTGAACGTGATGGGCAAGATGGACACCCAGAGGAGGAAAATCAGCAATCCTCCCTTGGTGGGTCCTGTCCAGAGTGAATGTGTGTGTGCACACACGTCTTTGCCCCTCCAGCCTGCTGTTACTGCATGTCTCTCCAAGGAGATCCCAGCTGCTCCCCGCACTCCATCTGCAGCCTTCAAACAGTCACTGCAAGGGGGAAAGATAAAAATAAAAAATTGAGTTCGAGGGGGGAGGGAAAAATAATAAAATAAAATTAAAAAATCAGCTCTTCTGGCATCCCGTAAATCTCAATTTATTTGTCCCTTTCTTCTTATACAAGCATAAAGGGAAGCAAAGCTGACATGTCTCCGCCGAGGGTGCGGGTGTGTGGAGAGCCTCCCTGGGGACCCTTTCAACATGGCAGGGGACATTCAAGGCAAGATGCCTTCAGCCCCCAACCACCTGCAGCAAGGGGAAGGGGATTTATTGGTTTTAATTTAATTTTTTTCCTCAGGTGTTTTTGTGGTGGTATTATTCAGAGGTGATTCTTGCCCCGAGGGCGGAAGGTGCTGGAATGCGCCCAGTGGGTGTGGGGTGCTCCTTGGTCCCAGGTGCCAGCACTCAGCTAATTAAAGCCCTGAGGTAGCTCCTCCAGCCTGCTCTTTCTGCCATTCCCCTCTGCTTTGCTGAGGGAGAAGTTGTTCAGGGTGGCAGGGGCCATGCTGGGGGTGATATTTCGGTGAGGCGAGGAGATAAGATGGGTGCTGTGGTGGGGAGACAAGATGGCTGCTCTGGCGGGAAGCCTGAAGTCTGTGCGACGGAGGACAGGTACTGCTCTCCCACCCTGCTGCAAGATACTGTGTGGAAATAGTGGGTGTCCTCCCTTTAAAAGCCTTTGAGGGAGGGTATTAATGCGTATTTTGCTGCAACAGCCGTGTGGTCTCTCTGGTTTCCCCGGCCTTGAGGTGTGGTGGTTGGGGTGATGCTGCCTGATGGCTGCCTTTCCTCAGGGGGGGTTGCTGGATGCAGGGGGGTATTTCAGCACACCCCCACCCTGGGGCTTGCTTACAGGCTGCCAGAGTGGAAATTCCTCTTGCAACTAAGCATCTCTTTTTGCAGCTTGTTGCTGAAGCTGCAGCGGAGGGGTTTTAGGGTTGTTTGGGATTAGTTTTGGAGGGGTTTTTTTGTTTTGCTCCTCAGAGGAGATGGTTCTGGTTTTCCTGAGCCCTTGGCAGGATTTGCTTGGGAGCTTGCCCTCCACTGCACCTGAATTTGATATGCCATGTAGCAGCAGAGAGGTGGGTTTCGGGTCGCTTCCAACACCGTGTTGCCTCGCAGGATTGCAAGGGTTTGCTGCAGTCGTCTCTGTAATCTCTCAAAAGCACAGGCTCTTGTCAAGCGTTGGTGGAGCTGCTTTGGTTGCACAGAGAAGGTTTAAGAAAGGCATTGCAGGTTCATGTGAGCGCAGGTGAGAGCAGGCAATGGGTGCTGCTTCCCATAACCACGAGGACACCAGCGCTTCAGGTGCTGTGCGACATCTCCCATGCTCGGGGTGATGATGATAGCCCGGTAACTTTTCCCTACACGTCGCGGGAGCTGGCGAGGACTGTTTGATGCCCCTCTTTCCCTCTCTTTGCACAGCACTCTGTATCCGAGTCTTCATTTTTCCTGGGCTAGGAAGGACATTTGCAACTTCTGAGCGGTAGTACAGCAGTAATTACACTCTCCATCACTTTCCCATCAAGAAATAAATGGAGGAAAATCACATCCCAAAGTACCAGCTCTGACCTTCATTTCAGAAGGTTAGTCACAGTTAGCTGGGCTATAATCTAGCCCTAAATTTACCCAAGACCTTGCTGTTCCCTCGGGCTTATCATGTGCTGTAACGTGGGACAGCTGCCACTACTTGCAATGCTGAGGGGGGAAGCACAAGTGCTACGGGAGCTGTTTTCTCTAGAAGGTGTCTGTGTGAGGGGAGGCTCAGGGTGGCTTTTGGGGGACATCAGGGCAAAGCACACCATCTGCAACAGATGGTACCTGCCTGTGTGCTTTATTCTGTTAGTGGCTTAGAGAGCAGGAAGGTATTGGGGTCTCCCTGAGGTCAGACATTTAAAGTTCATTAAACCTGTTCTCTTCCGTGGCCCGGCAGAACTGTGATGCTGCCTGTATCTCCCTGAAATGTCATCTTCCCCCTATGTGGATTGATAAATTTCTTTCCTAAGACTTTCCCTAAGGTGTGATGCTTGACGTTGCGCTAAAAGAATATATGCTTCCTTCCCTCAGTCCCATGTAGCTCTGAATGATGAAAATCCTCTTCCAGGGTTGGCAGTATCAAGGTAAACCTCAGGAAAGGCCAGCACGTCTGTCTGGTCCCCTCCAACCTCTTTGCTGTTGCATGCAGATGTGTGCTGCTGCATCATGCCCTGCCAAGTCTCACCAGCCTGCTGCTGGCTGCAATGATGGGTATATTCTAGTTCCCCTGCCTGTAGCATGCCAGGGCAACATCTGGGAAGGTGGTCACCAGTTTGTTTCCCACCCTGTCACCTGGAGCATTTAAAGCTAACTAGGGGAATATCTGTTTTAAGGTTATAGACTTCAGGATGGTAGTGTCCTGTAGCCCAGGGCAAGCCTTCTTCTCTGGTCTGCTATCATGCTGTGATGGAGGGTGGTCCAGCATTTCTGAATGTTCCTTGGGGAAACTACCAGCCCTCCTGTTGGGAAGCATCTGCCTCCTCCCTTCCAAAGTTGTTCTTGCGTTGTGCTCCCCAAGAGCGTGGTTGTGGGGTCTGTGTGGGGTGGACAGCTGTCCTCTGTACCCCTGTCTTTGGTAAGCTGTCCTGCACGTGAGGGGATATCTCCTCTTGCTGCAGAAGAGGGGCTTCTCTGGGAGGATGTTTAAGGAACATTGAGGTGAGAGACACTGTCTTTATGCCTTGTATCTACAGTTGCGTTCCTGGGCCTCAGCTCCCCTAACACGAGATGCAGGGCAAGAACTGGATGGTATCTTTATTATTCCTCTAGACTTGCTCTACGCCTCCCACTTGGTGTCTTGTGTTCGAAAGGGGGGTGGGGGGAATAGGTGGCAATAAGAATTGTGTTCAGCTATTTTATTTAAGTCATAATCATTTCTAATCTAAATGTGCAGGAACTGTATTACATAGCCTAATCAGTCACATATATTGTACTGCGTTTTCAGTTTAGTGAAAAGTAAAAGCCATCTAGAAGGCAGAAATATGTTAAATGGCCATCTCTGAGGCTGCGCACCTTTTTTAATGGATAGAACAGCCCTGGTGTCTTAGCTTCAGTGGCTTATGCAAACCAATCCTGCAGGGTAGGCATGCATCCCTGGGACACAAATGGTGGAAGGAACAACTGGTCTATGGAGTAACCTCCAAGTCTAGGTGGAGGAGCTGGGCAGCCTTCTGTCCTTGCTGCAGGCAGGGTGTGACAGTACGGTCCCCTATGGGGTACCACACAGCCGGAGGAGTTTCCTCAGGCAGCAAGTGTGTCTCAGACAAGGGTATTTTATCTGGGCAGATTGCAGTGTGCGTGTGTGCTCTGGAAAGCTGCTTTTTTTCTTCCTGTGTGAGCCCCACAGCAGCTCAAGGTGCAGCAGCATCGGTGGGATCCGTTCCTCTGCATTTAGAGCAGGGCTGAGGAAACTGGGGCAGCAGGTTTTCCACTTGTGCCCTTGAGTCTCTGCATGCTTGTCATACTTCAGTACAGATTGTTGTCTCTCTTCCCATGCCAGGAGGGCTGAGTCTCCTTAGTGAGGGGATTTGCATGCCCAGAGAGTGCACTAGGGGATGAGGCAAGTGGCCTGATGTTCTGCAGGACTCCGCTGTGGGAGAGTCCCTGAGCTGGCAAAAGGGAGGGACGCTATTAGGGAAGCTGGAATCCCTCCAGCTTCTCTGATCGTATCATGTTTGTTCCCTCCGTGTTTGCCAAAAGCACCCTTATTTATTTTATCAGCTAAATGCTGAAAACCAGATGCCTGGCTTCCATCAAGGCATTTAATGATGATAATCATTGCTTCCTCTAATGCAGTGTCTTCTAGTGAGGGACGATGCCAAAGCAGCGCACAGCTGTTGACCAATGGGTGCCTGTCTGTTTCCTTTAGTGTTTTAGGGTACTTATCTATTTTCGTGCTAGGGCTCCTTTTTTTTGTTGTTTTTTTGCTGAGTTGCAGGAAGTTCCGAGGTGGAACGTGGCAGCTGTTTAATAGCGTGCAGGAGCCTGGTGAGGGAGATGAGCTCGGGGAGCGAATTGAGCCTCCTGCTCCTCTGTAGTGCCTGAGGATGCCTTATGCTTGCTAAAAACGTGGTCCCTGCATCCACTTGGAAGCAGGAGAAGGATGCTGCTGCTCTTTCCCAGCTAAGCTGTGAGTAAATAACACAGATGAGGCTGCACAAGGAGTTTTTGGCAGAGCCAGGAGGAAAGATGTTCGCCTGTTACAGTCAGAGGCGTGCTCCTCCTTTTCTTGAAATGGAAGTACCAAGTTGAGCTTGAGAGGATACTGGGTAGGGCACACACATCTGGAAAGGCACAGACGCTGGGTGTGCTGGGATAATGTGGCACAGGAAAACTGCTCAGACCTCATATTTACACAGTCATCTACCTAAATATTCTTTTGAACTGGTCCATTGATTAAGAATATGGATCAAGAACTTGGCTTGAACAAGCCAAGTTGCTTCACTTTGTCTGGTGGCTTCAACTGGAACATGGGAGCACGGTCCCGTCCTTGCATCCCGAGGTGTTTCAGGCTGAAGGTGCTACAGGCTGCTGTCGAGACAGGCAAAAGCACTTCAGTAGTGCTGTCCTGAAAGGTGTCAGGAGACCTTTAGGCTTTCACCATCCTATAGAAAATATATGTGGTTGTTAGTTTTAGCTGTGGTGTTGCTTTCCTTCTGGAAAGTGCCGTGTAACTTCTGAAGGTATGTTAAGATCTTTTAAGAGACAATTAAGAATTTCAGTATTGCTTTGATATTTGTTGAACGAAATGTTGACACAACGCACCAGGCTACTCAGATTTGTTTTAACTTGCAGTTTAGACTTCAAAAAAAGAGTATGAAATGAATTAGCAAATTATTTTGATTGCTTTGTTCATTTTTTCAGCAAGAAAGCTACCCACCTGGAAAATACTGACTGGCTGCAGGCAGGAGCAGAATTTATTACCTGAGATAAATGGATCTGGGATAAAAGTTCTCTTTATTTTTTCATTTTAGCTGCAAAGGATGATATGCTTCTGTTCTGCTCTTTGTGCTAAAGATCAAATAAGAAGGAACTTCGCATAGGTGTGCCAATGCCTTTCAAGGAAAAGTTTCTTCCCCCACCCCAACCTCTTCCTCCTAGAAGCAGCACCTTGGACTTGAGATAACAGCAATATTTAACATTCCTTTCACAATAATGCTGGTGTGACTCTGAATCCCAGCACTGGCGTTCTTACTCTGTTTTCTGTTCCATGTACACACTCTCAGATCTCTCTATATTGGCCTTGTTTTATTCTTTTTTTTTTTTTTCTTTCTTTCTTTCCCCATTTCTCTCACGAAGATGGCTTTGTGGAAGAAGCATAGTTTCATTTTCCCGAAGGTCTCGAGAGGGCAGCTGGCAGATCTCATATGCAGGGTGTCAGCTACATTAAATGAACACACTCAGATCACTGTAAATCCCTATTTACACATAATAAACATGAGGGTATAAAACATACAGGAAATAATACATTATTGATTACAGCAATGGTGTGTAATGTCCTTTGAAAGGCAGGTGGTGCACACCCATCCATCAGCACTCCTAATGTGGATCTTCTTGCTCCTTGGAAACGCAAGGCAAGTCAGTTGTGTTCTGCCACACTCCCCTGGCTCAGTGCGGGGAGAGGAGGGGCAGACCCCCATGAATGGTGAAAGGTGGATTACAGCCTGATGTTATTAGAAGATGTTTGGAGATAGAATAGCAAAGTGGGATATTTCTCTGGGTGACCTGAAGCCCTGCCTATTGGGTGTGTCTGGATTTTTGTTAAGTGAGCAAATGCTCAAGAGAAATATTCCTACAAGTGGAGCCAGAGCATTCAGATCTCGTTGGCTTTCCTTCTAAGAGCAGCTGGATCTTTCACATTGTGTTCAGGCTGCACCAAAAGGAGCATTTTGTATGCAGGATCCCCATGTCACATCTATATGTGAGTAAACATGGTGCAACATTTGAGGGGTGCAAAGTCAGTGAGCTCTTTTTTGTGTGTGTGGGCAGAGAAGAGGATCTGTAGTGATTGAGGAGGATGGCTTACAAGCCCTAACAATAGTCTTCTGGCTATAAGCAGTGTGTACTCCAAAACAAAGGGTGTGATGGTTTTTTCTCTGTGTGGGTTTTTTATTTTTTGTTTGGAGGGGTGGGGTGTGATTTGTTTGGGTTTTTGTTTGGTTTTTTTTTTTTTTTTTTTAAATGGTGATCTAAAATGCTTGCCATCTGAGGTGTCTTATCAGCAACACTGGCCTTGTACTTGAGTTGCAGTGATGAAGAACAGTGTTTTGATGGTTGCTGAAATTGTAGCTGATGATTTCTTCTCTTTCTCAACAGCAGGCACCATCCCTAACCTCTCATGCAATACATGAAATTCATTCCCTTGTTTTATCTCTGACTGAGGTTACAGGAAAGTGAGGTCCTTGAGGCTTGACAGGCAACTGCAATAGGTTTTGTTTGGTCTGAGTCGAGAGTTCAAGCCCAGACAGGTAATGGAGCGGTTCTCCTCCCCTTGTTCCCTTTCAGGGGATTGCAGACCTTGCTGCTCCTCATAGTGTTGGCTTGAAGGCCAGCTGCCTGGGTCATAAGAATTTCAAGATACAGCTGTGCTAACAGGAAGAGCATCTTTGTGAAAACTGGGTAACTTGAATTGGCACATGGGGAAAGCTTCCCTCCCCACGAGCTGCCCGTGACCTCAGATCTGAGCTGTTTGCTCACTCGTGTGAACTCTGCAGTGAAAACATATTAAAGTTCCCTTTTCCTGCGGCTTTTTTCCTCCAGGTATTTAATCTTAGTTTACAGATGAAATGTGCAGTGGAGAAAAAGATGCTAATCACACAGTTGCTGCACTCTGCTCCAGCCACTGAAAAATTTATTACCATCTGTCCTGGATTGGACAGGGCTGTGAGCATCAAGACGTTAACATCTTTGAAGCAGCAGCAGATAGACTCGGCATTGCAACAGGGCAAGGCATCGAGTCCGCAGAGGCCATGCAAAGAGCTTGCGGGGGTTTGGTACCGGAGAGGTACACTTTGTAGTCTTCTCATTGCTAATCTCGGAGGCAAGAAAAGTCTGTGTTGTGCTCAAAACTTCCATCACTTGGCTGTAAGTGTCATCTCAGCAACTTTCTGGTGTTTTATGGTGGAGGGAATTTTCTCTTTTTGTCAACTATTTAACTAGTCAGCTCTTCCCACTTTTTTTATGCCAGGTATTGAGATGGCTGTTGTTATTTCAATGTCCTGGATATGTCATTATGTACATCCCTAATGGGTGCCTTCCCTAGCTGTAAGGGGGGCACATGGTTTTATACGGTCAACTTCTACCAGGCTTTTATGAAACCAGAGCAGAAGGTGAGGTCAGAAATCAGACCAGAAATGGGATTTCTCAAGCTCCCAAAGAAAGGTGTTTGGCTGCGCAGCTTTCTGAGCGTGTTGTAATATCAAATGGTCTTGGAAGCTAAGTGTTATGATTTTTGGCCTGTCTCTGCCTTCAGTGTATTATTGGACTTACAGTTCAGACGTACTCAAACTACAGCTCCTGTGATGCATCTTAAATATATGATTTGCGCTTGGCTTTTTGCAAGAGCTGTGCTTCTCCCTGGCTAGCTGTTCCTGCAACTGTACTTTCCCTCCAGCTCCAGCAAGAGCAGCTGAATCTTGGAGCACACAACAGTTTCGTAAAGTACCTCTCCTGTGGCTGTGTTTGCGTATGTTTCTTTTTTTTTAAAAGAACTTAAACAATTTTTGTAAAACCTCACACCTTGAAAAACCAAAAATTGCTGAGCAAGGAAATAATTGTCAGTGGTGCAAGGAGTACTTGTGTCTCTTCTGCAGCAATTAGCAAACCTAAATGCAGCCTTGGCTGTCTTTCCAATTAAACTCTGGCAAGCTGGAATACATGATGTGATAACGAAGCAGAGAATTTTGGAGCTACTCTGCTTGCTATTTTGAGGATATGGGAGCTTTAGGCTGTCTGGCTGAAGGTAGGCCATTGAAAGTAATGGGCTGGACAATCTCACCCCATTACTTTTAATGGGATTGAGAGAGTGCACGCTAGGGAGCAGCATGCTGACACTGGGAGAAGCTGGGGAGCTGTTTTCACATATCATTCCAAGTTATGGCCAACACTGGGAAAATGGCCCCCTGGCAGTGGAAGCCAAGCTGCTTGCAATAAGTTATAGGGTTTTGCAGCAGATATGAGGAGTAGTAGCAGGAAAGGTGCATAAAGGCACGTGTGGGCATCAGCTGTGAGCTGGGGCTTAATTTGGTCAAGGCATGTCATGAGAAGGGGAACTGCAGTATACAAGATCCCTGCTGCTTGCGCATGCTTTGGGCTGCATAAGGGCACGAGCGGGGTGCCAAGTCCTTCCCTTATACCGATCTTCCCTGGTTTACCTTCCCACCTCTTACCTGTGGTAATTGCATCTGTAGAGGTGGAGGAAGTATTTAACGTTGTGTAAACTACTAGCCTTTTTTGCTGGAGCTGGTGAGCAGCGCTAGCAAAGCGTTTGCAGGGGGAAGATCCAGCCAGCAGAACCAGTTGCAGAAATTGTGAGTTTTCAGGTCAATCAGGAAACTGATAATGGTCTAAAAGGGTAATGGGGATGGTCATGAGACAGAGTAAATATTGCAGGATTAAAGACTTAGGCTGAATGCTGCAACCTGCAGCTGGTGCTGTGGATGCTCAGTGTCTTCTCTGGACCCAGGCAAGCTGACTGGTGCTGACTCAAAATAGCACAGTCTGCAGCCGGTGTTGCAGAGGGATGCCTGCATGGCCTAGCAGTCTGGGTGATGGATTCGTATATCATGGTGTGACTGAATCTGCTACTGCTGGGATGTGGTCCGGACAGGGCAGCAATCAGCCTCCCATAGCCTGAAATTTGCCTGCTCACTTTCCTTTCTCCTACTGCTGAGCATGGCCAAAGCCCTCCCTGCCAGCACACTAAAGTTTCAATACCTCAATCAGAGCAGCCTTCCTGCAGAAAGAGATGGAAATGTAATGATTAGGTAGTCCGTTAAATCTTGTGGCTTTCTTCCCTTTACTGTAATTGGTGCCTTGCTCGTTGGTGGAGGGTAGAGACCTGTTTTCCTGCTGCCCATTCCATCTTAGCACCACACGCTCTTCGAGCAAGTTTTAATGGAAGGGGAAGAGCAGGGACTGCAGCAAATGCACCTCCAGCTGCGATTAATCTTGAATTGCTGCTCCCTTGGCCAAGTTACTCATCAGTGATGGTTTGGTAATACCACCATAAGTGAGATTCCCCAAGCTATTTAGGTGCCTCAGCTCCCATTCAGGTTGCTGGGAGGTTTATAAATAGCTAAGGAGGAAACAGAGATTAACCTGTGTATGTAGGTCTGACCCAAGATGACTTGTTCACATCACTGGTTTCCTTCAGCTTGGGACTAGTGGGTGGCCCAAGAGGAGCTGGCATAGTATGGACTGGTGCTGCACAGCAGGTCTCGTACCCCCTTCTCACCTCACAAGTGGGAAGGCGGTTTAAAGAGTTTTCTGAAATTGCTGAGAGTTGGTAAGGAAGGCAAAAATAAAATAGAAGCTGAAGATCAGAAATTTAAAAAAAAAAAAGCCTCAGATGCACAAGAATTGCAGCCGTGCTGTGAGGTAACCGGCAAATACAATTTAATTATAAGATACAAAGAAGTAATGGCATTTGCGAGGCTGGAGCATGATTTCGCAGTAATAGGAGGACCGCAGGGTTCCCTGCCTCTGACTGTCGTGTCATCTTCAAATGAGAGCGCGACTGTGCTTCAGTGCTTTCCCTGCCGTCAGAGGGGATTAAAGGGCCACAGCTACTCGGTCTTTGGAGGAGCCAGGGCACTTGTCAAGGGTGTCCAGCATGTGAAGGACTTGGAGCAGCTGGGCAATGGGCTTTGCAGGATTTGAGGTGGGAGGAGCTGATGGATCTGGGGCAGATGGACTTGAAGGCAGTGACTGTGATTTCCTAAGTCAGGCAGAGGATAGCTGTGTTTGCTGGATGTTTCCAAGGGTAGCAGTAGTTTGTGCTTTCCTGTACCGTCCTCTGTCTTTCTAGACTTGTAAATGGATGGCTTAACCACAAACACTTTCAAGGCAGGAGCTGTGAGAAGCCATTGTTGAGCCAGAGCACTACAATAGATGTGACCTTTTCAGTGGTGTGGCTTTATTTTTATTATTTTTTTCTCCAGTGTGTCCACAATCTGTCAGAGCAGCATGGGGGTGTTGGAAAGTGTTTCCATTGCCATGTTCTTCTCCTAGCTGAGCAGAGGTGTTACGGGGTAGTCTGGGTGGGGTATGAAGCTGGTATGCCTCCTGCTTTACACAGATCTCTAGACCTACATGTAAATGTGGCTCTCTGTGTGTCAGTGGAGCACCAAATGTGTTATTTAATCCAACATGAGATGCTCCCACCAGGCTTCAGGATAATGTCATGCTGTGTGTTGCTTGGATTGAGATGTGTTGCTCGTGTGTAATGTTGCTTGGATTGCAATGGGACATGCAGGGGTCCTCCAGCAGGAGCAAGGAACAGTGCAGTGGCTTTTGATGAAATGAGAAACCAGGGTGTTTGGTGATAAAATCAGGTCTTTAGAGAAAACACTGTGTTCTTAAGGAATCAAAATGTGTGGATCTTGTATCTTTCTCCCTGCCAGTTTCATTCTGAGACTTTTCATTCAGACTTTAGACCATCTTAGACAATCCCTCCTGTTGAAAGCCCTCCTGGTAGTTAGGAGCACACCCTGATGCCAATGCAGTCGCCGGAGATGGAGCAGGAAGGCTTGCCCCAGCTTAGATTGGCCCAATCCATCTTCCAAATGCCCTCCCCTTGCAGCCCCCCCATCCATTTCCCACGGACCCTGTGTGCTGCAGTGTCTGGGACTTTTCCAGTCTCTGGGGCATGTCCTCATAAAGGCACTTTGATTCCCTGGAGAGCTTGTTTCATCAAGTGCAACGGAAGAGATGCTGCAGAAAGGTGTGATGGGATTCATACGTGTCCTCCACCCTTTCCTCTCTGGTGGGACAGTGTTATTTTTCTGTTATATGGAGTTGAACACGCAGCTCCTGGTTTTGGGAGGGGTGGAAGGGAAGATGGCTGGACAGGGAGGAACAAGTAATGCTGCATCGGTGCCACCGCAGACTTTGTCAGCAGCTCCCCAAGCGACTGCAAGTTCAGGTCTGAGCTGCCAAGTGGAGCGTGGGGGTAAGTGACAGACAGCCCAGGGCCATCCAAGCTCTCGGCTTGCGAGAAGAAGTGCCTGGGGGAGGCAGAGTGGACAGACAGGGTGAGGCACAAGGCTCAAACCGCCTGTTAGCCTCTCCTGCCCTTGCTGTTCGTGCCCCGGCGGACACGAGAAGCTCTGTAGAGTACATGTAGGCTGTGCCGGCTGGTGCAACGCAACCACTGGAGTGTGACCAAGACGGATGTGCCCATCACCTGGTTGTCCTCTGATGGCTGTGGCTGCCCTGCCGACTCCTCGGAGTCGGCGCGTGTGGTCTCATCAGTACACGTCTCCTCCTGGTGGGATGATGTGGATGGTGATGTGTCATGGTTTCAGGGGCTGACCTGGGGAAGCATCAGGGAGAGACTGGGGATGCGTGGGGAGGGACTCGTGTGTTGCTTAAATTTCTCTTGAAACCTTGTTCCTGACCTTCCTGCAGCAGCTTGCTGCCTTGAAACAGGAGATGTATTTTGTGGCTTGAATGGAGCAGCATGTACAATGGGCTGTAGTCAAAAGCAGATGAAATCCCCTGGAAGTCCTTGAAGCGCACGTCAAATCCACCAGCAGGTGAATTGGCCGTAGCCCCACTGAACAATACAGGTGTCTTCCCAGGGAGGGTCCAAGCTCCAGGGCTGCAGCAAGCCGAGGAGCTTCAGAGGGTCTGAGGTAAGCGAGATGAAAGTGGCAAGGGGATAGCATCTCTTGCAAAATACTGTAGAAATCATGTAAATTGGGGAGAAATGCTAGAGCTGCGCCTGCATGCTGTGAGATTGTAAAATGAAATGTTGACCCCGCAGGGCTGGTGAGGGCCTGGAGGCATTGTTGTGGACAGTTGGCTGCACGTATCTTCTTGATGAAGCCTTCAGAAGTAGGCTGTGGAGGGAGCAAGTGGTAAACCAAGGTTGCAAGTGACTGTTCTTGCCAATACTGCCCAAGGATTTGTGATTTGTGGGCAGCCCCGCCAGCCTTTTCCGATGCCTGTCTGTGGTTTTTTGGCAAGATCATGTGGAATTCTCTGGCTGTGTCGGTTATCTGACCAGCAGAGCTCTCATCAGTGCGAACAGGAGTTGATTTGTTATTGTTAGTGGTGAAGAAAACACTCTTGTTTCTACATGACCTTTTATTTGTTTTCCTTTCAAATAAAACAAACACTGTGTGAAAGTTACTACTTTTACAACAGGATATACAGGAAAAATACTTTTTCCTGAATGTGAGGTGTAGTTAAGCTGTGGAACTTGCTGCCACGAGACCTTAGCAAAGCATTTCAGATGATTTGAGTAGCGTAAATGCATACCTGTGCATACGAAGGTATGAAAGCTGTTTATGGAAGAATGTTCAAGTACTGAAGGCCACCCTACCCTGGGGTAATTTTTTTTTTCCTACAGCAGCTACTTCAGGCTTCTTTACTTCAGGGGAAATAAAAAAAAAATAAACCTGAGAATGACTGGATTTAGGTTTGTGAAGTTTCTTCTTCGCTTGCTGGATGCTCCCCAAATAGGACATGTTTGTAAGAGGTTCAGAAAAAGTGCGCCAGCGGTGGAGAGCTGGGGAGGAGAGTGGGGAATACAGGCAGATTCAGCGTACTGAACTTTAGGGACCAAAGGCTCTGTGTTGCCACTAGAGGAAAAAAGCTCTTCAAAACACTTCAGTGCTGAGTTACAACTTGGAGGTGCCTGTTTTCCCTTCGTTAGCCAGGGAACACAGGGAAATAATTCTCTTTGCTCAGCAGCATGAATCCCTCTTCTTTCTTTCCCCTTCTGCCAGTTGTGTTTCCTGCTAAGAAGCAACTTTTAATTGTCTGATACCAGGGCAGAGTTCGTTCTTGGGGAGAGCTGCTTACCGTGTGGTTTCTTTAGTCTTCCCCTTGAAGCTTTTGGTGCTGATGTCTTTCAAGGCATCTTGAAGAGCTGGATGCCAGTGTACTACGGTATTTTGAGGCATGTGCCTGTCCAAAGCTGCTTGTCCTGGAGAATGTCCTCCTGGGTCATGGGTGGTTCTGTGTTTTCACTGGGTTGAAACAGGTTCAGTGAAAATAAGCACATCTGAATTTTCGTGTCACTTTCCATTATGGTTTTTAACCTAAAAGAATGTTTGGTAGGAGTTTTAAGGACCCTCCAGACCTTCACCCTTCAGCACCAGAAATTCCCCTTAGAGAAAACAGCACTGGGGCTGGCTTGTTTTGGTGATGCTGTCATTTCTGAGCTGCAGATACATGCCTCTACAGCACTGTTTAAGGCAAATTTAGGTCTTAACAGAGGTACTTCACAAGGTTTCAATTTGGGGGAATTTTCCTTTGCCATACAAAGTTGAGCCGTCCTCCCCAAGGTGGTCTTCATCCCCTGTGCGGTGGCAAGAGAGAAGGCTTTGCCACTCCAAAGTCTTCAACCAGAACTGGCTCCTGGGCAGGGGCCTGGTTCTGCAAGCTCTGTTGTATGTGCCTTCTCTCTTTAATAAGAACAGGACTTCCAGATCTGTGGACTGTCAGAGAATAGCCCTTCTGCGCAGTTGTGTTTTACATCTCGGAGCAATGAGCTGGCAAACACCTCTGCTCCATCTGTTTTTCTTCACTGATGGATTCTTTAAAGTCAGATTGTGGTCCCACAGGGACACACTCAACTAATCCTCTGCTTTTAAGATTTTATTTGTGCAATAAATGGATGACAAGGTGGTTTGCAAGTACATAACACAATAAATGGGTTTATAAATGCAACTTTTCTGCAGAGCGCTATAGAATAAAATACAATATCACTACAGCATTTAACACTGATCTCTGGTTCATTCATATTTCAAACAGTAATGTGCCCATTTTCTCAACTGGGAAGCCTCTTAGGTTTTTAATACATTTTTATAAATTAACCGGGCACAGATTTAATAATAACTTGCATTTGTATAGCTTTTTTCATCTCCGAGGATCTTGGATTGCTCTGCAGACTTAACGGTGTAATACAGAAATTACATGCCGAAGGATCCATTTGCTCTCTGCAGAAATGCGGCAGTAGTTTGGATTGCTCGGCAACGCTCCTGGATGCAAATGACATCAAGGGAGGAAGCTTGAATCCAGCGCTCACGGCAGAAGGAGAACTTGGAGGGGAAGAATGCTGCTTGCTTTATGGGTGCCCAGAGCAAAGTCCTCCGAAGAAGAGGTCACAGGGATGTTCAGGAAATCTGTGTGAGAAGTAAGATGGTTACTGAGCCTGGAAACCGGGATGCTGAAAAACAAAGAAGGAAATGCTCCTTCCCACATTTCTTCTAACTTTTGGGGATGCATTGTTGCTAGACACGGTGAAGCCAAGGACATGGAAAGACTCAGGAGATTGGGCTTTTCTGTCCATAATGTGCTTCTTTAGCAATATGTCCAACAGCAGACAACTTTATCCGTCAGGACAGGAAATTTCTAAGCAGGAGCATAAGGTTTCTCAAAGTGTTCAAGTGATCAAAACCTCTTGGATTTGGTGATGTAGGATCTTCTCATACCACCCTTGCTGGCCAACTTAGAAACAAAGCGGCAGGTGTTGAGCTTCTTTCCTTGGAGTCTTTCATACTCTTTCAAGAGCTCCCACCCCAGTTCTTTGCTTCTGAGATCCCCAGGTGAGATGGGACTTTTCCAGCCCTCTGTCTTTCCCAGTCACCATGGTTTGGTGTTGCTGATGCTAGGGTATCTGGCATGAAGGTTGCCCATTCCCCATCCTGGAAAGAAAAAGTTTAGAATGAAGCTCATGCGTATAACATGAAATGGAAAAAATATTTACAGATAACAAATTGCCATATCTGTAGAAGGAAAACATGAGAAAATGGGAACGTGATATTTATGTTAATACAAAGTTTTTAAAATTTAATTTAAGAGACCAGCTGTTTCTGCTTCTCTTACAAGAGTTTAATTGGTATATAATAGCATAGTTGATTAAATACAAATCAATAGTTTAAAACAGCTAATTGATATTTAATATGTATGGGAAAATATAACTTAGTTGTAATATAATTAACTCAATATTAAATAAGCAATGGAATTGCAATTACGCCTTTACAACGATTATAAAGTTTATCGTTCTTTAATAAACTTGCAATTAGACAGGATGAGCTGAAAAATTATTAAACAGGTATTATTGGGCTATTAAACATTTATTTTCATTCCTGGTGGAATACAGCTACACAATAGTACACATTATGATTGTGTTAATAAACCTTTATTACTGCTTTGCCGCCTTAGCCTTTACTGCACTGGTTGATCAGAAACTTGGTTCCCTCCCTGAGCTGTGAGTGGAGGAATTGCCTTGAAATGGAGTAAGGAAAACCCAAATGATGACAGAAATGAGGAGAAAGCAGGAGGATTCCATAGTTTGGGCCAGCAAAGAGAAATCTTTCTTTCAAAGCAAACTTGCCCAGACTGTGCATAAAGATCCCTTTATAGAAGACCCTGAACTCTTGTTTCTTTTAATTGGCTTTTGCTTTGTTGTCACTGGCTGCCATTAATGCTGGCAGCGTGTGGTTTGAACTTACTTATGCTTTGTCTGATGAGCGGTTCTTTTGCAAGTTTTGAGGTGACTTAATGCAGATACTTTTAAGTGAGTCAAAACATGCTTCTGCCATGTATTTTCCAAACAAGACACTGAAGTTCACACTTCTCCAAAGCACCTGGGATAATAAACTTCAACTGTAGCTAGTTTTGCTCTGCTGGGAAAAATCAATTGCCATTGCAAGGAAGTGGATGGGATTTGTTTTGGGGGTAGGGGATACCCATGGGTTAAAAAGTTCTGTTTTCAGTGGTGTCTCAGCAGGCCCCCTAAAGCCAAAACATTTAAAATGCTGGGTGTCTGCTTAACTATTTTAGCTTTAGGTAGCCACTAAAAGCCATGAAGTGGTGAGACATCCTTAGGCATCAGAGTCATCTTGAAGTATTTTACCTTTTAAAGGCACTCTCAAGTATTTAAAGGTGCCTTTAGCTATAAAGATTTTTGCATGTTCTCACAAATTTATGGTATGAATTACTATAAGGCAGTGCTCTTGTATAGCTCTTTTCATCATGGGATATCAAAGTGTTTTATAAGCATTAATTATAGCACCCCTCAGGGAGGCAAATGGAAGATAGACACCCTTACTGGCGTGTGCCGATCCAGGCTCCAGACAGGTAGTAACCCAGATTTCATCTGGATCCAGCCTATGTGGCTCAGCACGAGCCCTGACAATCCCTCCCTCCTCTAAGGGCTAAGTTGTGACTGGGACCTCTTGGGTAGCACAGCCATTGCCTTGGATTGTAGCCCCTTGCCACAGTCTCTAAAGCACGACCTCCTTCTTGGGAGCATTTTGCTCCCTGCAACTGGAAGATGAGAGCTGGATGTCTCGGTTGTGGGATATGCATCCCCCAAGTAGGCTGCAGCTATTTCTGCCTCCATCGCTGCTTTGATCCAGGATGCTTTTGATGATTTTTGTGGTTGTGGTCTGTGGAGAGCACAGCAGCCCCTGTCACGCGAGGTCTGTGTGTTTGGGGGAAAAACCCAGCCAGCATCCACAAACAGGCCCATGTGTGCATGCCGGGATGTACGATGCGTGTCTGAATTGGTAAGATAGGAACGCTGGCTTGCTCAACCCCACTGTGGGCTGCACTGCCTTGTGTGATGCTAATCTAATTGTGTTGTTTTAATTACGCTTTGATACCTTGGTGCTCGTTGAAGGCTCAATAGGAATCGATGCAGTTTTGCTTTCCTATCAATAAAGACATAAATGCCTCTTGCTTGCTTTGCAGGCTCTGTTGTAAATGGCCCCAGAGGCTTGGGAGGCTATCGGCAGGCTCGCAGCCATCCAGCCGCATGCTGTGTGTCTGTTTTCACAGGCGTCGTGGAAACCCCACTCAAAGTTCAGCAAGGTCTTATTGATTCTAGTTATCAGACAGTTATCTAAGGGAGGCAAGCTGTGCGGAATGTCCTTCAGCTAAAACCAGCAGACCCTAACAGCAGTCAGGAGTGTTAGAGGCATCTAATGCTCTGCAAGTTGACACCTTTCTTAGTGTATTGCGGTTGTTGTATAGGCTGTGCAGAGATGGTAGATCACATTGCTTCTGTGCTGCAAAAGCAAGAGGGCTGGTTTCCCCCTTTGCATCCGAGATGGGAGTTGGTTGCTCTTTACCTCTTCCTGTTAATTAGGACTCTGATTCAAGAAACAGCCAAGGATGTGGGTAGTTGATTCATCTGCCCTGATTTGTCTAATCTTCAGACAACTACATCCGAGTTAGTCACCGCCTTTTATGGCCAATGAGAGAGTTACAAGGACCCCCAAAGTCATCCCGGGTAGGTGAAGTGAATCACTTTCTGGAGATGCCTCTTTCTCTCCAGGGCAATACCTTAGGTGGCACTGTGGATTTAGGGGGGGCAATTAAATTTCAGCTTACTCTAGGCATCTCAAGGGAGTTACTTTTGTCAGAGCATTGACTTCAGTGGGATTACACATGTGATTTATTTTGATTAGATGCTTATGTCCTCCCTGACGGGAGCCTTAGGATCAGGAGCTGTTGGTCCTTAGCCTCTTGCAAGGTGGAACCGTGTTTAATGTTAGAGAAAGTGCTTTAACTGGTCTTGCTTGTACCCTGAGTGTCCCAGGGTCAAAAGAAGTCTCTTTTTTCTGTGTTTAGGCTCTGTTTCTACCTCCTACTGTGCCCAAGAGGGGGATGCTAACCACTCTGCTGGGATGCAATGGCAGCTAGCAGTATTAGGGAGGGATACCGTATATTTGGGTATACACCCGTATAAATCTGGGTGTCTTCCCTTGACATCACACTGCAGTGAGCAACTTTCTTCTTCCTCTGGACACAGTCCAGGTCTGCACCTCAAACCCAAGTTTGCATCATGGTGTTGAAAGCCAAGGCTGCCAGGCAGCACTCACTCTGCTCTAAAGCTGTCGCTGTGCTCTCAACCCTCCCGTTTCGCTGCCTTCTCCTCCTGCATGCGGCACAACTTCATGACAATCCCGAGCGCCCCTTCCTCAGCAGAGGGGGGGCTCTAAAGAGTCCACAGCCACATTAAGTAAACATCAAAGGGGCTTTGATCAGCAGGGCTCTGCAGAGCACAGAAGCCCCCGAGGAGCTCTGCAGGTCCGCAGGCAGCATCGGGGACGTGGTACCTTAATTTTCTCCACTGTGACACAGGAGAATTTGTTTGAAGAACTAGAGCTTTTTGCCGTTCTGAGATGCGCACGGGGAGAGCAGGCATGCACGCAGCCTACTTCTGCAAAAACCCGTGCTCAGATCTCTCTCTGTTTGTTACCAGTAGCCCGAAAGCCCCATTAAGAAATCAAGGCATCAAAGGCATGCGCCTCCTCAGACTCTGGCACTGTGCTGCTTGTAGGGTCACTTGCTTGCTTCTAAAGAGCAAGGTGCCTCAAGCCAGGCTTATCTTCCCTTCTGAGGGCCGTTTCCCGTTTTACTTTGCTGCCCACTAAGGGAGAAAGGGATTAAAGAGTCCACATTACTGCAGTGCACTGATGTGGAGGAAGATGCAGCTTGTTCCCTCTGCTTGGTATAGAGGATCGCTTAAGAAATGGGCAAGGGAGGGGATGGTGACCCTCCTGTCTCTAGATATATGTGGCTAAGTGGAGCAGCGAAGCAGCAGCTGGAAGCAGTTGGTTTGGGACCCCCAGCAAAGTTCAGCTCTAAGGCTGACCAAAGACTTCAGTTATGTGCCTGCCTCACTGGTGCTTTACCTGAATGGTGTAACCAGCAGGATTTGCTCCCTGCAGCATCCCTGTGTGCTTGCTCTTGTCCCCAGTCTAGTCTTCTAATGTCGCTCTCTCTTCTCTTGCAGAACTGGGGCTCCCAGGAAGAGGATGCTGCCTAGTACTGGGGTTCATGTACAAGGAGAAGTACCGCAGGATGACTGAAGGTGAGCAGTTCCCTCACCTTCTATTCTTCCTTCCTCTTTAGCAATCTCATTGCAAGGGATGTGGATGCGCTGCTGCTAGGAATGTGCTAGGTTCTTGTTCACACCAAGGAGAAAATCCTGCTTCCCCTTTGATCTCTGAAACATCTTAGTGGGCATGGATGTGGGAAGCCCCCTGCATGAAGCTGCAGGAGAAGAGCAGGAGCTTTTTAGTTCCATACATCCAAAATCCACTGTCTTCTCCTATGGAAAGGATTTGTCACATGGGAAGCTCTTCCAGCAATTGCTGCATCTAGTCTTTTTATTCCAGTTGGGTGGTAGTGCCTCATCGTGACACCTTCAGAGTACCAGTTTTCAGTGCCTTTGCACCTCTCAGAGGCACCGTTCCGTTGCTTGTCAAACCCCTGCACTCTGGCAGAGATCTTGCTAAAATTTCCCTATTTTATATTCTAGTCATCCCCTGAGTACTTTATGAGCATTGATTAATCCATAGAAATATCATAAATAATTATGAAGCATAATAACTAAAAAAAAAAACCTATTTACGCTCGGAAGAATTGTCATCCTTTCTTCTAGTAGCTTCGTTGCTTGGCATCTTTTTCTGGAGCAAGCCCTGGTGCAGCACCATCTCTGATTAATGCTGGATCAGAGAAGGATTAAAGGTCCCAGAGCCCTGTGAGATGGGAGGGTCTTGAGGGTGTGTCAAGGAGAGTTTGGCTGCTGTGGGGTTACCGTGGGGACTGCAAGCTTGATCCAAACGTGGATTTAATCCTTTCTTGGGGCTTTGGAAATTATCTGGACAAAGGGTGTGATCGCTTGCCCTGCTGCGCTTCCTTTTGTTTGTGTGGGATGGTGTATTGCCAGCAGTTAGTTACGGGGGTGTCTACTCTTGCAGGAAGCCTTGTCTTCACAAGAGTAAAAGGTGCATTAGCTTTCATGGGGTAAAACTCTTGTGGAGGCAAGTTTATGGCTCAAAAAATAGAAGATCAAAGGTTCCTTCAGTTTCCCAAGAGCCCTGATACCGAGCTGATAACATGGGGAAAATACTTCACAAGACTTCACCTTGTGCTTGTTAATTGCCACATACTTTTTAAACACTGATTAGAGTATGTTTTTAATGGGAAAGGGGCTGCCCCTTGGGAGAACGGATGGCAGAGTCTCATCCGAGTGCTGTGAGAAGGTGCAATCTCTCTCTCAATACCTTCCTGTCCCTCAAGCCTTTTGGGGAGGCTGCCTGTGGCTGTGCTCAGATGGGCAGGAGCACCCTTGGGATGCTCACAGGGTGTCTGAGAGCTGCCAGGACCGTGGGCGCACCTGGGCATCCTGCCGATCCTTTGGGATGGTTCGCAGAAGCTCTGGTCCCCCGGTGGATTCAGAGCCTGCATCCGCCTACGAAGTGAGCCCCCTTTTCAGGCTGAACATGGCTTTGTGTGGCGAGAACAAAGAAACATGAAAGGCCAAAAGTAAAGCCTTTGTGTGGGAAAGGGAACAAAGTGTGCCTGCCTGATGCTGTGCAGCGAGTTTCTGGCCCCCGCAGGCTGCAGGACCATTATGTTTAAAGGTACGATCTGCCAAAAACAAAGTCAGGGGATTTCCATGGCTACAAAGACCGCCTAGGAGTTGTGTTTTCACTAGAGGCAGTTCTGGATGACAATTGCAGGCCTCCAACCTCCCGGGTTTTTGGTGGATTTCAGTGCAGATCCACACTGTATGGTGTGTGAGCCAAGGGGGGGTTCAGATGTCTGGTCATCTACAGAGGTACAGCAAAGGTATTTCCTGCCCAGAGTACCTGAGCCAGACTCTTTGGGCCAGTCACCTTGCAGGGATAAGGAGAGAGACAGCTTCCCTTTTATATTTTTGCCAAGTGAGAGCTTTTCCTCTTTTTATTGCGTGATGGTGCTAATGAATAGCCCTATTAATAATTACAGGGTAGCTGAAGGAACTGAAAGCAGAGGTAGGCAGTGGGGCAATGGGATAATTATGAGGTGTGGGGTCTCCATCGTAGTGGAAATGGGTAATTACAGGGATCATTAGAACCTCGCTGTCACTTAACGGAGACATCTACAAAATGCGCTCGTAGGTAGAGAAGCACGAGACTTAGATGGAGGCCTTGCCAGTGTGGAGGAATCGCTTCTTGGTGGGAAAGAGTTTCTCTTGGCTATCCCCGTGGAGAAGTTCCAGGCTGGGTACTTGCAGACCGATGTGGCAACCTCTCCCAGCAGGGTAAAATAAATGTTGTGGCTTACAGATGCTCTGTGGCTGTGCCCAGCAAGGGTCTTTGGTAACATCATGTTGTTTGTTTACCAGCTGGCAGGTGATGGATGTCCATTAACACAACTGATTGCAGATGCAAGCTCTTCTCACTGAACAGTCCTCCAGGGCGAGAAGCCAAAATAAGTGTCCGAGAACTTGCCTCTGTCAGTGTTAGTTAACACATACCAGTTCCTCATATCAATGTATATCAACCTGTGTCACGAAAAAACAGGTCTGGGTGAGGTGTTGGTGTCTCTCCCAGCTGTAAGGCAACAGAGCAGCCTGGGCTGCTGCTGGCACTGCTGGTGATGTGCAAGGCAAAAATGATTTGGGCACTCTCCTTGCAGCTGGCATTGCTGTGCTGCGTCGGGAACACTTACCTCTTGCTTTATTGCCACTTGGGAAGCCCATACCAGGAAAGGTGCTGGATTTGGGCACAATTTGGGGGTGGGGGGGTGGGCTGGGGAGTCAGAAGGCACTGCTCCAGCGTAGCTGCTATATGCTTATCCCTTTGCTGTGATTGACGATTGCCTTGTCTGCGTGCTGGGTTTGCTGTTTGGTGTGTGGCTGTGAGTTGTAGGGTGAAATTAAGCTGGTGACAGTTGTAGACAGAGGGAGATAGAGGTAGAGCTGTCTGTAATGACGGCCTTGCAATAAAGATGCTTTAGAGTTAATCCCCCACCATCTGTCTTCATTCTGCTAATAACCCACTCAATCAGATGCTGCCGACTGTTTGTTAACATTCAGAAACAGATACATAATCAGGAGGAGCATGCTGTTTGCTCACCAGGGGCTGGATTCCTCTTCAGGAACAACTCTCCCCTGGCCACAGCGGTCATTCAGTGGGAGCCACAGCTCGTGGACTGGACGTCCCAAGGCACGTGCTGTGCAACAGAGGTGATGCTTAGGCTGGCAGCGAGCTGAGTTACCCTGCTTTCCCCAGGGCTCATGCTGCCCTGATTTGAGGTGATTTTTGGAGTAGAAAGATGGTATCTACGAGGTGGTCACCTTAGTCCCCCAAGAACAAGGATCTTGAACTAACCTGAAAAGTGGGGCTTGTTTTTCTATTCACTCTTCCCGTTCAAGTTCAGTTCTCTTCCCTTCCCAAGGGAAGGCAAGAGGTGTGCTGTAAAATCTCACCCTGCTCACCTATCATGCTTGGTCCCTGCCTCTCCATAGCTGCAGGTCCTGAGCTGGACTTCCTCTGCTCTCCTCTGCAGTGGTCAAAGGCAGGTATGCAGATGTCAATCCTGCTATTTTTCTTTCCTGCCTTTGACTTCTTGCCAGATCTAACTCGAGTCATTAGCAAGCGTCACTGCAGCAATTATGGCACTTTTTGGCTGCCATTCATAAAGCTACTAACGGGAACAATTAAGCGCTGAGAGGTGTCAGCCTTCTTCTTCACCACCTGTTCCCACCAGCCGTCGGCTGCTGGAAGGTGCCTACAACCATCTCCTCACATGCAGGGTAGCGGGGCAGGGCAGCTCCCTTCCTTCTTCTCACCTCCCTTTCCAGGCACTTTGCTGGCTCTCGTGTCCTCACATGCAGTGGGCAGGTGGCATCTCTACAGGGTGGACCCAGCGCTTGGCTTTGTCACTGCGTGGAGGGGAAGGGTGGGCTTCATCCTCGTGTCTAGGGTGGTGAAAGCAGGCATGGATGGGAAAAGGGACAGAAGAAGAACTCGTTGCAGCATCCTCCTCCTGGACCAGCTAAGGGTTATAAGCTTGGCTTATAGCCCTGCTTTCTGCTTTGCTCACATCCACATCACCGGTTAGGGACAGGCACGAGGCTAAAATCTGTACCTTAATCTGCAGGCAGTCTCCTTGGTATTGGCCGCTCTAGATGCAAACACCGACTGGTGTGCCAGGAGTTATCTCTGGCAGCAGCCGCCCTCCGTTTGGGCTGGAAGCAGAACCCAGTCTCTGTAGCTTTCTGCATTCAAGGTGTCTCCGTTCACTGTACAAAGCACAGCAATACCAGCAGCCATTACCGCAGAGCTGCAGCTCCACATAGCAACGAGTGTTGCTCTGTGTTTAATTGGAAGAGGGTGGTGCTTAGCAAATCATATTTGCTGGGTAATGACTGTAGAAATCTGTTCAGATAAGGGCTGTCTGAATCCAAGGTGGAAGATTTTTCTCTAAAGGCTGTGTGGGGCTGTTGGTCAGCATAAGACAACCCTTGAGTTTTGGGAGTGTAGATGATGAGAATGTGAAAGTTTTGCAGTCTGAGCTGCAAAGCTCACCTTGACTCTTTTGTTCAGAAGGTTTGGGATCTTATTTAAAGGCAGTGGGACTAATGCAAAGCTCTGATGCCTCTTGTTGGAGGAAGATGAAGGTCCCAAAAGGGTGAGATTCATCCACATACCTCCAACGTGGGACACAGGTCAGGGTTGGTCCAGAGAGGCAGTGACGATGGTGGCCTGAATTGAAGGAGAGCCACCAGCCTGCTCTCCTTGTGATGGCTTGTGCATCCATGCAGCCCTCACAGGCTGCAGCTAGTAGGGATGATTTGCATCGGCCCCTGCCTGCCTGGCAGAACTGGGCAGCTACCTGTTTCTGGCTTGTGTTACCAGCTGTGGCTTTGTGCTCGTGAACTGCGAGCAGTGTAGCTCCAGATGGGGTTTTTTTGTCTTCAACTTGAGCGTATCTCTAGTCTGCAGATAGGTTTTGGTTCTGCTAGATGTGGGGAAGAGAATTGTGTATGCATATGAAAGCTGTTTTTATGGCTTATAATTATCTCGTACCCATCCTTAGAATAATTATAGCTCCTCCATTATTAATAATTGGAATTCCAGTCCTTGTCATAGATCACAAAATGGAGAGGAAGCTCAACCCAGGGTTTGCATAATGTACCTTGGTCTAAATTGAATAATTGGTAAAATGGTGAAAATCGTTAGTTTTTCCCCCATTCCTTGGTGCTGGAATTAGTGAGATATTAGTGCAATTAGCCAGTGCTTCCATTTGAGGCTGCAATCATTTGGTTTGTAATTTAGAATAAATGTAAAAGCCCACTTGTGCTTCTGAACGGATTATTTGTCCTGTTTAAAAGTATCTAATGGGGTGGCTGTCATCTAAGCAAGATACATTTGACCCATTTCAATTTGTTTCCCTTTTAATCTGCTATCTGTTTTCCTGGATCTTTTTTTAATAAAAACATAAAGAAGAAGTGGGTGAGAGAGACCAAAGAGGGAGAGAATAGAAGCATTATAGATCTGGAGTTTATCATAAGCCAAAGTAACTTGAAATCAAGGCTGTTAAACTGCAGAAAGCAATAAAAAGAAACCACTATTTGGAGATCATTTAAAGGGCCGAGTGACTTGTCAATGAAAGGTTGCTCTATTCGACTGCTTCTTAATAGCTTCTCAAAGGGAATCTGCAGCTCTTGCAAGAACGAAGGCTGTGGGTGCTTTTGCAGCTGCTTTCTGCTGCAGGAGGGAGCATTTAGGTTAGCATGGTGCTGGGGTGCTGTGGCAGCAATGCCGAGATGGGTAAAATCCAATACCAAGAAGGACAGAGAGCAGAGGAGGAAAGGAAATGGATTTAAACCCAAAACTGAGTTTAAGCTTTAAAACATGTCCTAAATATCGAAGCCCTGGATATTCTGGTAGGCACGGAAGCTGGATGCATTGCTCTTCTTTGGGCTGTAGACAGATGTGTGCCCAGTTCAGTCCCACCCTGCTTCAGCCATCCCACCCTGCCCTCCCACCCCTTCAGTGGAGAACAGAGGGATGCTGAGCATCCTTTCTACAACACCCCGATTCAAGGCTCCTCTCTCTGTCAGGCCCTGTCTTACCGCCTGGAGAGAAACCAGCTGGGACTCTGGGATGGTGTCCCTGCTGTTTTGGGAAAAATGGCTTGTTCAGAGAAGCTGGCTGTGTCTCTTCTCCAAATGTCTCTCTGCTTGAACGCCCCTTCTGCTGCCTGCTGTAGTTCAAAGCGGGTTCAGTGAATGCTTCCTGCCAGGAAAACGTCCTATTAGAGTGTGGCACTGAGACGCAGTGACGTATTCGTGCCACCCGTTAGCAGCCCAGCAAGGCAGTTGCTGCTTCAGAATTGCTTGGATTTATGGGGACACTTAATCTGGATCTTGCAAGTGACTTTTACATCTGCAGCAACACAGGCAGAGTGTGAATCTTCCTCAGTTTCAAGGATAAATCGGAGCCAGCCCCTCTTTCCCTGTAAAAAGTGACCTTTTTCCTCCACCAGATGCCCATAGCCTCTGTGCTGCTGGATGGAGCCTGTGCTGCTGGAGAAGCTCAAACTCCACTCAGTTCTCTGGGCCAGTAGTGGAAAGTGTCTGTTCTTTGGGACCAGACCTGTAACATGTTACTTGCTTTAACTCAAGCAGCATTGGCTCTGCTCGGCTTGCTTTAGCAGTGGATCTCAACAGCCCATAAGCAACTTGAGCATCTTCTTGAGCATCCCAGCATCTTCTTACAGTTTCCCCTCTGAGGCTTTGCATCAGTCTGCAACCTGGGAATGGGATTTCTGCAAAGCTTTACTCAAAGCTACAGGATCCCTGGCACAAAATCAACTGGGATCCAGTGTAGCGGTGGGTCTGTTATTAGCCGATCACCGAAGCTCCCCACGGGATGCTGTGCGAACTTTGCATTGCTAACTCTGCTGTCATTGCCAATAAAGGTGCTGTCTCTTCCAGGGCTTGGCAGCTCTGTGATAGGGAATCTCGCCTTACCCCAAGCGTTGTCATTCGTGTCTCCCCGTGAAGACACAATCACAATTGATTAGGGAAGGCATCTCCTGTATAAGCTGCATTGAGCCTTTTGTTCTTTATCTGACAAAGGCATTTGAGAAGGAAGACGCGAGTGGATGGAGCAAGCTCCGGAGAAGTTGTTAAAGATGCATTATCAGCAGTGCCCTCATTGATATTTCTGTGATGCTTTGTGCATGTCTGTTAGCTAAACAAGGCAGGGTTGTAAGTGAAACCTGAGGAAAAACCAGCATACAAGCTGTCTTTTTGTCTAGTGTCAAGAGGAGACTTTGCCAGGGTTGGGTCAGCTAGAAAACTGGGTAAAATGCAGAACCTCGCTGGAGAGGCGTATGCTGCTGTGAGCCAGGTCCTCGCTGGTGAGTCACGCACACTTATAAGGATGCTGCTGAGGGAAGGATCCTGTGTGCTCTGCCATTCAGGCAGGGTAGGAAACTCCTCCCCAGCTTACTGCCGCTCTCTGCTCCTTTGGAGATGGGAAGCAGGGTTTCATCCTCAATGCTCCAGTTGTCTACAGCGGTGGCAGTGTGGCTGAGCAACTCTGCCTGTCATAAATCTGATACAAAGCTTGCAAGTTTTATGGTAACGGTGGTGTTGTAGCAGTTAATGGTCTAAGGGTGTAATTTTATGTATTGATTTGAGTAGCAGTCCCCTGTGGAAAGCTATTGTTGCGTGGTCTTAAACAAATGAATACAATACTTTCTCACTCCCCAAGTACTGGCGTGAGATAATTCAGGAGCTGCTTCTCTTGCTGTTCAGCCTGCAGGTGTGTATGGCAGAACCTGGGATCACATGGAATCTGTGTACCATCCTTTTGCAGGGACCGGAGGGCCTGCTAAAGACACTTCAGGAATCTTAGGCATTAATAAACAGGGATCAGTATTGAGGGTGGGATTTAGAATATCCTGGCTACTTGAATTCCGTTGCCCTTGCATGCCCCTTGAAGTCCATAATGGCATTTGAAATGGGATGCACACCTAAGGAACACAGCAAGCTCTTGGGAAAAACTTGTCCTGTAAAATGCACCTGGAAAAGGGCAGAGATAAGGTTACGTGGTTCACCTTATGCTGGCTGACTGCCTTTTGGTGTTGCTGTCTCTGCTGGGTTTGGCCTGGTTTATTTTTCAAGTGTATCAGGAGGCAGGGGGAGCATGAATTAAAGGAGATGCAAGGCTTCTCTCTGAAGGTGGTGACTCTGGTTTTCTCATCTCTGCGCTGCCTCCAGGCTACCCTCAGAGTTTACCTTCGAGCTTGTGTATCTGTTGATAATTTTCCCCTCTCTGCAGAGCTGTTGCTGCAGCCCAGGGGTCTGTTATTTAGCTTTCCTCCCTCTGTGTCCATGGGGACCCTGCCAGAGAGGTTGCTGGCAGGCAGTATTTCATTAGCAATACAGGTCACACTGTTGACACGGTGTCCACCAGACCCGAACCTGGACATGCAGGTCTGGCTCTGCCATTAAGTCAGGTTCTGATGATGCCATAAATCCTCCTGGCATGGACAGGATGGCATGATTGTGTGGAAGCTTCTAGCTTCTCAAAGGATCTGGAAGTCATTGCTTCCAAGAAAATGATCCGGACCTTGATTCAGGAAGGGGGCAGGAGGGTGACGGTATATCCCTACCCAAGGCTGGAGAAAGGAGGAGCATCTCTTCTGCCTTTTTTGGGGGGAGTCATGGGACACAGGCATTGCAATGCAGTGCTGTTTTCTACAAAGCACTGCAGGCTTACCCACTGCTGCAAGGAAACATAGGGTTCATTTATGCCTGGTCTGGATCTCTAACCTCCCTCTCCTGGAGGCAGACATGCATGCATGCTTTCTGCAGGCACAGCCAGCATTGAAGCTTCACAGGCTGGACCAGTGAAGCAGCAGTACCAAGTTACTGTCGCTTAGAACATCAATTAAAGCTGCTGCAGCCTTTTAAGTCCCACCCTGAGACACACATTCTATATTGATAAACAGCCAGGCTTGCCATTAAAATGGCTCTCAAGCCAGCAGAAGTAAATCTACTGTGCAATTGTGAGCAGAAACTTGCTGTGGCCATGGCTAGAGTACTTCCATCTAAAGCCAAGCTGTGGGGTGGGAGCTGAGTAAGGTGGTTGTGAAGAAACCCTTCTGGTGTTACATGCACAAGAAAGCCCGTGGCTTTAGTATGCCATGAAAGGGCTTAAATAACTAGTTTTGTAGCTCTGTTCCCTACTAGTTTCCCTGTGTGTCATTAGGTCCCATAGTGTCATCTCTGCTCTGCAGTCCCAACCTGTAAGGTGAAGCTCCTTTCTTACAGGAGCAGTGCAAGACAGCTGGATTTCACAGCTATAATGACAAATCAAAAGAAATTGTGTGTTTCAGGCCAACAAAATGAACATATTCCCACTTCTCAGTGAAGTGGGACTTTGTTGGATTTGACTGAAAGATGCTGCAAAACACCCAGCAAAGTATTTTGCTTTGTTTGGGCTGGGTCTTTTTTTTTTTTTTTTTAACCCTTTTAAAAAAATCCATTCTTTCCCTAAGGAAATAGTGAAATATTGTTTTAAAGTATCGAGCTGAATGCTGCAAGTCCCGTTCTTTTTCTTCCCAAGCTATTTGGTGTATTTTGCCAAACCTGGCCATCTGTATTCACTAAATAAAACTGAAGTCCATTAGCAGCCTTCAGATTGAGGTTGATGAAGACAGAAGGAACAGGTGTGGTCAAAAACCTGAAAGATAGGTAGGAAGCGTGTGTGAGGGGGATTGTGAGTGAAAATCCCCTTGGCCAGGCCGCCAATGCAATGGTTATTTAGTACTCCAGGGCTGCTACTGTGATCCTTCCCAAAGCAATGAACTTAAACCACAGACCTTAACAGTTACCTCCAGTGCAGCAGCAATCTTGGGGCCTGTATATACATATCCTTTTATGCCCAGTATTTGCTCCCATAGGTATTTACTTAATCTATAATTGTATTAATGGGGCTAATCTTAAAACACATCCAGAGATATAACTTCAGATGGATTTTCTTTTTTTTCCCTTTAACAAAGATGAAGGTTTTATATAGACGGGGGAAAGAGAAGGGAAGTGAAATGTTCAGTGACTAATGATCCTCATCAATATTCATGAGAGACGGTATGCATTTTGAGATTTAAAATAAAGGAAGGGAGAGAGAGAGAAAGGAATTGACTTCTTTAGAAGCTAAATGAAATATTTAGGTTGACCTGGAGATAAGTATGCCAGGTCTTTGTTGCCATCAGCTTAGACCAGCATTCAATCGAGGAGCTTTCAAAGAGAAGCAGGGGGAGCTGAGTTGCTGGTGGAGGTTTCTGGAGGTGACGTGGCAGGGAAGTATGGGGGTGTTGACTCATGTGGCAGCAGAAGCCTTCAGCTGAGGGCAAAGTCCATGTTGTGCTAGGTGCTGCGCAAATGGGGAGGGAAGCGATCCCCACCCCGGGAACCTGCACCCTAAACCAGCCCAAGTGGGGGTATGGAATAGCAGCAAGGGGGTTGTCCGCAGCCAGCCAGCCAGCGGTGAGGCTGGGATCAGACTTGGGCTGCCCCAGGTGAGTCCTAGTTTGCACTGTCCTCAGAAGAGCTCCTGTCTTCGCCATTCCCTGCTGCAAGGTTGCTCTGTTTGGGAAGGGGCGGTCCTAGAGCGGTGGCTCGGAGGACGCAGTGGACATTGATGGAAGCAAGGGTGCTGTAGGACAAGAACTGGCCCTTGCACAAATGGCTCTATCTACAAATGTCAGTTGATAGTGGGGAAGCTGATTTATTTTTGTGGAAGATATCTCTTTATCTGTTGTACTGTTCCTACCTGAGTGTTTTAGATATCTCTTTATCCATTGTACTGTTCCTACCTGAGTGTTTTCCTTCTTTCCTTCCCTTCCTGCCTCTATTTCCCTCCCTGCTCCTGTCTGCTACAGCAGAAAATCTCCCAAAGTGTACCTAACTTGAAGGTGAAATTTTAACCCCCTCCAAATACTTTAAAGTAGATGGGGGAACCTTGATCCTTCCCCATTTCAGTCTTTTGTTAGTTTGGGTGGGGAGGAGAAGGAAAGCCTCTGCAGAGGAAACACCTGAAATATGTTTTTGTCAGAATGATGTTGCTCTAGAAGTGCTGCAGTCATAGTGGAGGACGGAAAGAATACCAGGATCTTAATAACCGGATTTAGTTGCTGAAAGAGTATATCAGGCCTGGAAGAAAGGCTTCCCCCCAGTCTTCCGCTTTACTTCTCTTCTAAATCTTTTTCCTTTCTTCTTCTGCAAGTTGCCCTTGTCTCCCTCTGTTTCCAAGGCTGCTCCTCTTCATTTCCGTGCCATCCCTTCCCTCCTCCGAGTGACAGCTGTCCCACCCCCACCAAGGTCATTTGCCCTTGAGACCATCTTTGATCTGTGCCCTGATAGAAGGGCTGAGTATCGACTTTGGCTTCGGCTTCATTAAGAGGCAGCCTCATTTGTCAACTTGTTTGTTTCGATAGCTACTTGGGAGATGGCGGGGCCCGCAACCCCTCCTCGCCGAGCCGAGGCATTATTCCAGAATTAACTCCCTTTTCAAGGGTTTGCAGGCAAGGTCGTTGCAGGTGGCCCTGCACAGTCCTCTGCTTCTCATTAATCGATGTCACGGAGGTTTTAAGCAAGGTTAGATCCAGTCGGTTCGTGGTTGGGAGACTTCTGCCGAGGCTCTGGGTGCTGCAAGAAGCTGTGTGCGGGTGCGTTAATCCGCAGTGCTTCCAGCTGGAAATGCAGGCTGTCTCACAGGGGTCCTGTCCACACTAAGGAGCTCGGAGATGGGGTCTCGGATGAGCTCTCCTGGTGAGGTCCTTGCAGGAGGTTCTCTGCGGCTGGTTGCATAAGGATTGCAAGTAATGAAGATTAATTTCTCTTGTCAGTTGTCATCAGGTAACATGTCTGCCAATAATAGCTTCTGGTTTTAATCCAGATGGTCAGATGAGGTTAATCAAATAAGTTACCCAGGCTTTTTCTCCCTTCCTGTTGGTGGGTGAATAATGCATTGAGAGGTGTTTGCTTGTAGTGTTTGACCTCTCCAGGAATCCCCTCCTTGTGCTGCACGTCCCCAGGGCGACTGTCTGGGAGAGCCTCTTGTGGCAGGGCCTGGGACCTTAGCTGGTGGTAGGATACAGAAATGGCCAAGTGACAGATGCACTCCATCTGCTGCTCCTTGGAGTGTTTTGGTGGAAGCAATCTTTTCCTAAAATCATGTGAAACGGCTGAAACACTAGACATTGGCATTCCCAGGGTTGTTTAGGGATTTGGAATTGGTTGGCACAACAGCCTTGGGAGGAAGACAGGTTCATGGCAACGCGGGAGGACTATCTCTCCCTTTGCTTAGATTCGGACCAAAAGGAAGAAGCTGTGCTGCTGAGGACAGATGGCTGCAGCGCAGGGCATTTCCACACCTATCTGACCTTGTACAGGAGAAGCAGGTGAAGACAAAAAGCCAAACTTCACTGGACTGGTAGCTGGGGTCCAGTTTCCTGCAGACCTTAAAGTCTCACTGCCCTGGTGGGGAAGGGGCTAGTGATGCTATTTCTTTACTCCTGAGAAATGCAGTAGTGTGTACTGAGCCTTTGATGGCCGGGAGGTGTGGAAGCATCAGCCTGGCCAATACAGTACCTGCGTTAAGGGAAGCAGCTCAAAAACCAGAGGTGCTGAAGCTGGGTTGTGCTGCAGGGGTTAAAGCTGCTTTTGTTGCTGACTGTCCTGGGTACCTCCGTGCTCCTGACAGCAAGGAGGGAGCTTAGGGAAAGATGTTCCTAGCTGTTGCTACGGGCATTTTGCTTCAGCAGATCCCAAGGTAATAAGGCATCAGTAATTGCGCAGCTCCACGCGAGCTGTGATGTGACTGGCACCGGAGTGTTGTGTGTGGCACTGGTCCCTGCAGCCTGGGGAGCGTGGAGCAAAGCCAGGGAGAATACTAACTGTGGTGGCAGGAGCGGCCCAGGGATTAGAAAGCAGGTTGTAAGAGGAGAGACTGGAGGAGGTAAATTTATATAGTCTGGAGGAGGCTCAAGGGGAGACACGACCAGAGTCTATAAATACACGCAGCAATAGAAACCAAGGGAGGAAATTATTCAGAAGAAGGGAGAGGACAAGGAGCAGTGCCTGAAGCAAAGGCAAGAAAAGTTTATTCTGGGCCTTGCATGGGAGGAGAACGGCCTTCAGCATCAGACATCTGGCTGAGGTGGGGTACTACCCCTGCCAAGCCACCCTGCTGCTGCTCTGTACTCCCCATCCCCTTTTGAAGCCTTACAAAGCCGGTGTCTCTCTCTCCTACCCAGCTCTGCTTTGTTTTACAGCAGCCCCACCTCGTTTCTTCCCTGCCGGCCGTTTCACACGAGCATCTTGCACTGAGCCACCCCAGCATGCCTTCGAAGGTTTAATAAAACAGATTGAGATGCATTTGGGCTTATGGCTTGACAACTAGTTCCCCTTGGACAGGAACATTTGCCTTCGCTGGGTGACAGTGCTTTGAGTCCGTAGCCTTAGGCGCTGTGGCTCATTGCTAGTCATCTCTCCAATGAATAATACACAGGCCTGAATATCTGTCTGCATACATCTTCCTTTCCTATAGGGTAATTTAATGTTATCTTTGGGCCTCCTGCTCCTGAGATGAAGAGATTACTTCAAACCTGCAGCCCACAACCACAGCCATTGGTTTCAAACGTCATTAAGTTTCATTATAACAAATAAACACTGCAATGACATTTATAAGTTACCAGAGAGCACAGAAACACAAATATGAAGCAGATAAACTGCATTTGATCCAAATAATTACTGCAGGCAATATCGAGCTTAGGCTGAGCTGGCAGCCGGGTGCCAAGTAATTTATAGGAGTCCGTAAGGCGCTGTGTTGCACATTGCTTCTTAAAAATTATGATGATGGTTATGTGTCTCTCTATAAAGCCTTAAACAGGTTATGTTCCTGCCTCACTGAAGGCAGGAAGCTTTTCCTCAAGTCAGAAATGTAGGTGGCACAGGCTAAGTATGTGGCTGTTACTAGTTTGGGGACTTTTCTATCCCCATTCCTCAGGATTTTAGCCTGAAAAGGGACCTGCATTTGAGGTTTGCTGTGCTTGAAGCTGCAAAAGAGGTTTTAGTTTTTTGTTTTTATTTTTTTCCCCTCCCCTGGGGGTTTCTGTCCCCAGCTGTGGACTTATAAGGTTTCAAGAGGGAGGAATCCTTGGAGAGAGATTTCCGCTGTAAGAAAGTGTAATACTATAATAATTAGGTTCCTTTCATTTTGACTCCCAGCTTTACGCTACCTGCCCTTAACCCTGGGCAAGGAATCATCTACCAGCAAACCAGATGGAAAAGCATCTCCCCCAGCTCTCCCCCAAAAACCTGAATGAAGAGGGGTTTTGTTGCTGTGCTGGTTGTGTGAACTCTCACAAAGCTTTGCCTCCCTGTGTAGGGTCGGGGCTTTGTCTGCTCTGGGGTGAGAGCACATCAGCTCTTAAGTGAGCCACGTGGAGCTTGTCACTGGACTGAAAGCTTCCTATGTCCTGTAGGCATGGAGGCTCAACCCAGGAGGGGGTTCAGAAACAGCTGGGTTTATTGATGAGCACCTCTCATTACCTGCTAATTAACTCAGCAGGCTGGAATGTGCTAATCTTCTCTTGGACTGGGGTTTTGCACAAGCAAGCCATTGACTCTGCAGTGGGGACCATTGGGAAGGAGCTAGTAACAAAATAAAGAGCAAAGCCTTGTGTTTAAATACATTTGAGTCCCCTTCTGACGTGGTCCCTTCTCCAGCAATAAAGCAGAGAAGTCACTGGGTTTGTTAGCAGCGGTAAGGCACAGCCACTTCCCCGTGGCTTCTCCCCAGGGTGCATGTGGGCTGATAAAGCAGTTGCAGGGCTATAAATGTTGACTGAATTCATGATTCTTCTCATTTTTCATGGCTCTTGGCTATATTGAGTAAAACCCAGTCAAAAAGCGGGAGCCAGTTGTCATAGGCAATGGTGCAGGTGTCTGGCCTCCTCTGTGATGGCTGAGCAATGGATAAATGCACTTTCTAGGCATTTCCCTGGGTCTGCGGATGCCATAGAAGCAATGGTTTTCAGGGGAGGGGAGCTTTTATTAGGCCTTCATGTATAGATAGAAAAGTACTTGAGTTTTTAAGCGCCTTCCTCAGGTAACGAGGATGAGCACGTGTGTGAAACTTTTCCTGCTCAACTGATGATCTGCTCCCTGCCTGTTCATCTCAGCATCTGTTACGTCCTCCTGTCTTTTCCCTGCCACTTTTTTTTTGTGTGTGTATTGCATATGCTTAACTTTAGGCTGTTCTTCAGAATAATTTGTTTAAATACGAATCTTGCATGTAAAAAAAAAGTGTGCATATTTGCAATCATTTCCGCTTGGAAAAATCCAAACAAACAATAATTACAGCAGAAACCTGCTAATTCTCATTCCACTTCATCTTCAGACTTGCTAATTCATGCAACACAACCTGAAGCAATCTTGCCCGGCTGCTCAGCTCAGCTAAACAGCAGGGAGCTGGAGCGAGTCCTCAGCATCAGCGACGTCTTGGTGTATCTGTAATATCACGTAGCTAATCTGGCTGGGAGCTCTCCCAGAAGCAACACGGTCGATGTTTCATGCAGACAGGGCCTCTCAGGGCGTGTTTCAGGGCAATAGTAAGATTTTTGCATTTTCCTACCTCGATACAAGCGGTTTGGTACCCCACCGAGGCGTTTCTCATTTGGGGAAGGTATCTGTTGGAGGGCATCTTGCATGGTAGTAATTCAAGCACCTGCAAAGTTGGAAACAAAGTCCTGTAGAGAGACTTGTTTACCCACTCTTTGCATGAATTCTCCAGTCTATACAGTGGGTGTAATGTCTCACCAACCTGTAGTGAGACTACTTAAACTCAAAATTATTTTGAGAAGGAACAGAATCTTTCAGTAGTTTTAGTATTAAATATCTGCAATTTCTGTTCTGAAATGAATCTTCATTTTGATTTCTCTGTGACTCAAAGCATGCTATAACAGATTTTTTTAAAACGAGGATGGAAGTGAAACATGGTGTGACCCAAGGCGAGCTCTTTGGTCTAATTTTCCACCCTGTAGACTGCACAACTTCCAGTTGCCGCTCTTCCTGGGAGCAGAGCCAGACTTTGAGATCTCCAAATCGTTTGTGAAATGGATTATTCATCCTTCACGTTTTCCTACGGACGAGTGTCCTGTGTGCCCTCTAACTCAAAGATGAGCTGAGATTTATAGGACTATATTTCAAAAGAGCAGTCCTGATCTGGGAATGAAGGGTGGGCTAAGGGGACACACCTGCGTTGAATGTAATCCAGGGCTGTGGGGCATCACCTGAGAGATTTCAGAAGGTCACAAGGGATAAAATCCTTAGGGATTTTATCTGGGAGACTTTGCAGGGGGCAGAGTGCTGCCCACTAGTTTGAGCATCAGCTATTATTTTAGAAGGAAATGTTCCTTTTCCTCCTTTGTGGATTAAAGTGGGTGGGTTTAGGTCCCAGGAGTGTCTGTGCAAGCTCCTGCAGCTGAGGACCAGCTGAGGACCTGCCGACCCCTTTGCGAGCGCTGTTCGTCAGCTACCAATAGTAAGCATTGGAAAAGTATCTGTAGTTGCCACAGAGAAAGCTGCCTCGGCTGGAGTTACCGAAGCATCCCCTCTTCTTCTCTTGGCTCCCTCGCGAGCCCGTCAGTCTGGCCGCTGTGGAGCTGTGCCAGGACAGCTACACCTTGACAGAAGAGCAAATGGTAATTTATTATTCTGCGACAGGTTCCTCGGGAGCGCTGATAACAAAATATTTCTTAGAGTCATTGGCAATTTTCAGTGGGACCTGGGGCCTTCAGGTGGATCAATGGGAGGAAATCTCTTCCCCTCTGCTCACGAGAGCGAAGCATCTCCTGTCTCAAGCGAGGGATGCTGATCAGCACCATGCCCAGGGTTTCCAGTGCCTTTGAAATAGCTTGTGGTGCTGTTGCCCCTGTTTCTAGCGAAGCAGGTATCCCCCTGTACCCCAAGCTGCCTTGGCAGGAGGCTCAGAACTTATAGCTCACCTTGGCCCTGATCGTGGGGTAACTGCAGCAGCCCAGGCTTTGGGACAAAGCTGTGGCCCTTGCCCAGGGTGCGGGGAAATACGTGCACGTCTTCTGTCTGCCATTAGCTTTAGTAACGCAACGAGCTTTACCTGCTGCTGACCCTTCGGTTCTGCTGCTGCCCCCCTGCGAAGCCTCACCCGCTTCTCTGCTGCAAGAGCAAACCCCCACGTGCTGGCCCCTGTGGCAAAACACCACCTAATTCAGTTTGCTGCTACTATTTCCAGCCCAGGAGAAGTCCTGTGTGCCCCAAAGCTCATCTGGCTGGGTTTTTTTTTTTTGGTTTGGGGTTGGGTTGGTTTTTTTCTGGCTCTGTCAGCTTGTCTAATAGAAGATAACGCTGCTTCCTACAAGCCCAGCTTTATCTGGGCAGCAGGTACATAGGAGGTTGTTAAAGCAGAACGGCCAGGAGCCATCCATTCAGCGTCTGAATATTCAGTGCAAACCAGTCCGTAAGGTCACTTGAATGCTGCTTTTTGGGGACAGCTTATTTTTGATTCCATGGTGCAGTACATTAGTTTGTTTTCTATCAGTGGAGCTACCGAGAACAGGCATTTAATCTCACAAGAGGTAATTCTCAAAGCTGGTGCTGGGAGGAGGTTGCTAATAAATATCCCATGGTAAGTATACTCTTACACCTTTCCCAATTGGTAGCTAATAACAGAGCAGACGATGACATTTAAGCCCTTTCTGCATGGCTGATCAAACTACTCACAGTGACTTTGAAAGCAGTGCTGGGATTTCATGTGGGTATCAAAGCAAGTGGAATACTCGATAGTTCAGATCTCTTGCCTGTGTGACTAATAGACAAAAAGATTTCTAAAAGGTCTAATATCTTATTCAAAATTTCCCTGTCTCCTGTTTGAAGCTACTTAGTGGACACAGTGGGATGCTGATGTTTCTTTTCTAAGCAGCATTAGGAAAATATCTGACATCACTGCAGGACGAGCTCAGGCGTGCGCACAGGCTACGCAGGCTTGCTCAGAGCTGCTGTGTGGCTGGGAGGCAAAGGGTTATGCAGAGGCCAAGCTTAAACTCGGCTCTGGCTGTTGATGCTGCGTTTCTTGGGGTGGTCCCTGCACCCAGGATCATTTTGGCTTTAGTTTCACCTAAATGCAGCCCACTTCTTCCCCTCTGTAGCTGCACATATGGCTGGAGTTGATAGGGACTGCCAGGCTTTGCTTGTTGGGATGCTTCAAGGGAAAAGGGGGTCCCATCTCCCTCGATGTTCATGGGTGAGTAAGATATGAGCTCAGCTCCCTGCTTCGCACTAGGAGAGGGGATGCATCCGATGCCGGGTCACAGAGCTAGCTGGTCAGTGAGAATTATGCTGCCGCTTGCCTTTCCGTACAGCTGATTCATTCCTTGACTGAAGGGTGTTGTGCTTTTTTTTTTTCTTTCAAATTGAATAATTCAGCAGCATCAAGCATACAGAAGCCATGTGAGCTGGACTTACGTAGTCAAACTAAAAAAGGCCAAACTGACATTTTTGTTCAAATGGATTTTTTTTTTTTTTTTCTCCCCCCCAAGGAAACAAAATAAAATACAGGAAAGCTTATGCAAGGGACGAACTCAAGCTACTTTTCTTTCTCCTTCCATGAAGCTGAAAGGAAGTACTTGACATGGCTCTGGCCATCACCAACAAGTGACCCTCCCCTGGGGACACTGCTTCATGTCTCCTTACTGTGGACAGCATCACTGGTGCAATTCATCTGCTTCTGTCTGGGAAGCCACAGGTTTTTCTCTCTTCTGAAGGTGCAAGAAAAGCTTGCCTTTGCCCTTTCTGGGGAAATCTTTGCTGTGCCCCTGGGGACACTTGGCTGTCTCTTTCCTTTCTGGTCCACGGGTACTGTGCTCAGCCAGAGCTTGCATGAGACCTCAAGGCTGGTCTGGGTGGCATCTCTCACCAAGGAGGTAATTGGGAGGCAGGCAGGCAGGTAGGTAATGAGCGGCTGTGCTGCCTGCACAGCTCTTCCCTGCTCTCCCTGTTTGCGCCGTGCTTCCCCGTGACTGACAATTCCAGAGAGCTTTGTAAATAATGTAACGCTTTTGTCTGCTTGCTTTTCCTAGTCATCTAAAAATCAATGAGGGCGTGTGTTTTCAAGTGCGGTGGGCCTTATGCAGGGAGCCCGTTGTCCTTGGCTCGGAGAAGAGGACCCATTTGAATGAGCGCTGAGAACCAGCCCATTTGTCACGGGATCGATAGCAGAAGCTGCACGGGGTGGTGTGGAGACAAGCGTCTCATCTGTTGGGAAAGTGTGGGCATGCAGCCATCTCTACCCTCCCTCCCCAGTCCTTTCTGTGGTCAAGAGATGGCTCCATCTCCAGGCGTCACATAACGAGAACCCAACCCCGAGCTGGGCTGAAATGCCGTGACTTTACATCGGGGCTTTTGGTGGTGAAATCTGCTTGGTCTGAAGAGGGACCCTTCTAGGGCGGTTTGTAGGCTTGGGTTATCACGCAGCAGCCCCTTGATCATCCTCCTACCACATGTCACACTGGCTTCAAGTAGAGGGAAGGATTAGCTCTCCGCATTGAGGCACAAGGAGAACGTCCCACTGCTCTTAATCACTGGGCCTTTCATTTCTGAACAGTAATATTTTCACGAGGAGCTTCATAGTCCTCCTTCGCCACTTCTATCCTCTCCTCAACAAAAAGGACTAATTCTTTTCAGAACACAATGGAAATTCAAAGCTCCACTTACATAAAAGGAGCCACGGTGTCTCCATTTCTAATGAGTCATTGTTCCCTCTGTAAGTCCCTTGCTTCTTACTACAATACTCACTTCTCTTGGGTAATGAAAATTTAACTATCTACTGTTCCCGGTTGCCTCTTCTCTTCTTGCAGCAAGTTGTCTGCAGGCAGGCTGGTTTTTACACAGGAGGCTGCAAGCTGAAATAATTCAGGCAAAAACTTGTGCAAACAGATTTCAGTCTTCAGAGAGCTAAGAAAGCCGGTCGCCGATTCAGGCTTTGGCAATGGAAGGAGCTTCATGGTCCTGCTGCGTCGCAGACGCCCTGCGTGACCTTGGCAACGTCATCATGTAGGTGCCTCCCTCTGTTTTCTGGGTTGTAAAATGGGATTTTTGGTCCTCCTCACTGTGCGTGGGTGTTGGGACTTCTCTGAAAAGGAATGCTATGGTGCTGGCGGCGTGATTTCCCTTGGTAGTCACAAACATAGCAGAGTCTCAGCCTTTGTTTGAAAGTACAAGGCAACATTACAGAGAAACACTGAAAAACAGAAGCCACAGGTGCAAAATCCATTAAGGAAATATAAAGACTTCTAAAGTGGTTCTCTCTTTTTTCCTCTCTTTTTTCTTAAGCTTTTATGACACGCTTGTAACTTCATAAGGATCCTGCCTGTGATTTTTGAAAGCAGGGTTAGCGTTATTGCCTGCTCAGCGTTCACGGTGGGTCCTTTATTCTCCCATTTTTGTTCCTGCCGTTTAGGATTTCAATAGCCGCAAGAAGTGCCCCCTGCTTTTGTTTTAGAGAGACTTTCTCCAGGAAGACAGGAGATCGCAGGGCCAGAAAACAGGTCACGCAGTCGTCTGGCAGTGTAAATAGCTCCTCAGGGAGCAAAGCAAAGCCAGCAACTAGGAGAAGATGAGGCTCCGAGATCAAGAGCCTCTTGCGCCTTCTCTGACACCTAAGCCCCCATCTACAATAGCAGGTCGACCTGCAGCTGACAACCCGCATTCAGCAGAAGGGCAGCTTGAGAGTGCAGATAGGACTTTGCCATCGCATTGGAACGTGGCCAAGAGGCATGGTTAGCATCTCATTTACATATCCACTTGCTTTTTAAAAAAAAAAAAATCAACAATGAATTCAGAGTCCTAATATTTGCTTCTGCTTGCTGCGTCTACTCTCTGCTGGATGAATAGCAGAAGATGCTTGCATGGATGCTCTTGGGGGGGCAGAGTCGGTGCCGAGTGGCTCCCAGCGACGCTTGCAGGAAGCCAAGCATCAACTGGGTTATTTCTTTCTTTGAAAGTATGCCAAGTCTTTACACTTGAAAAGAGGAAAAACAGGGTGTGGAAGTAATAGAGGACTACACTTGGGTCCGCAGGAGGGACTTGTACGTGTTCCTGCATGGCCTTGCTGTTTGCGACTGCTGCCACAGGGCAGAGGAGCGCTTCCCAAAACCCGAACCTGGGTTCCCTTTGTGCGGCAGGAAGGTGCTGTAGGAGGTGAGAGGGAGATGGTGGATGGCTGATAGCTGGTGCGGGCACCTTGCCTGGACTCTTGGTTGGGCTCATGTGGTCTGAACTCCAGTCTCTGCAAGGATTTGGGAAGCTAGGCTATAGTTAAAACTGGATTTTTTTTTTTTTTTTTTTTTTTTTTTTGGCTAATACCCTATTTAGTGGAAGGGGAGAGAATGGGAAACTTCTGGTTGACTGACAGCATCTCATGTGATCATTGAAGTGCTTGTTTTGTTTTGTTCTTGGAGTCAAACCACCCTGCTTTGAAACCAAAGCACCATTTTGTAATAATGTTGTAAACGTTCAGGGAAAAAGTACCCAACTGACATGTTTCAGCCCGTTTTCTTGTAGCTGAAACTGCTCACCTGCATTTGTAAATCACCCTCTCCCAATCTCCCCATTTTCCGTTATTTTCTGTCAAGTATCTTATCTCCCTTAAAACTTTCCTGCAAATTACTTGTTCCTTTGACATTAAGACATAAGACAGCTGAAAGCTGTAACGTGGACGGGCTTCTGATCTTCCAAACCCAGTTAAACCCAGTAATCAGACTTTAAGCTGATTTGAAAGCTAGTTGAGCTCTACCTTCAGTACTTTTTTATTTTTTGCTTCTTTTTTATCTGTGATTTAGGGAGAGATGATCCTGCTGTGGAGCAGGGACTGGGCCAGGTAATGCTCTTAAGGTCCTTACCCCCGTCTCTCCTGTGACTGAGTCTGAGCTGTTTGTAGCTGAGATGGAGCCTTGGACAGAAAAAATGGTTTCAAGTGACAATTTTTCACACTGAACAAACAGAGGGAAGGAAAAGACAGGAGACATATGCCATGTTTCTGCTCTGATTTTCCATGGCTATCAGCTGCTCTCAGAAACAAATCAAGAAACAGCAACAACAAAAAAAAAAACCCCAACCCTAAAAAGGGCTTCATTTCCAACAGCAATTACCAAATGAAGCCTCTGCTTAATGGACATTTTCAGAGGGCATGGACACCACTTTGTGCTTCTGCTTTCTCATTATGACTTTCGCAGCTCCCAGCTGACAACCTGATAATTCTCGCCGATAAAACAATCTTTTGGGGTTATTGCTGCGTTCCAGCGCTGTCCCCGCTTGCCTGGCTTGCCTTGAGAATTGTCAAGATTATGGAGTGAGCTGTGAAAACATAGTTAGCAAGTGGAAAATATATATTAAAAAAACCCACCAAACAAAATAACAAAGCAAAATGCTCACTTTTTTTTCCTACTTCCTTTCCTAATTTTCTCTCTCATCCCCACTTCTCCCTGGTATCCAAGTAGCACTTGTCTTTTATGGGTCTGAATAAAATACAGAGCTGATTAATGTTCCCTTTGGAACTGAAATTCTAAATCTTAATTCAGCACAGCAAGGGTTTCTGCTGGTATCGGAGGCCACCATGACTTCCAGCGAGTCTCTCCCAGCAGAAACAGCTGGAATCTCCTGTAGAATAAACCTGTCCTGTTGTGCATGCAGGACTGCACCAAGAGCCGCCACCGTGGCCTTTTGGAGCACCTGTGATGAAAATCAGATTTTCTTGCAAATACGTGGGTGCTTGGGAGAGCCAGGACCTCTGAAATACCCGGGAATACAGTGCTCAAGGTGTGCCTGGATGCTGCAGGGAGATTTGCAAATATTTCGGCAGGGCTTTTTAACCTGACATATGTAAACTAGTAGAAATCTAGAAAGGATAGCTCTGCTCTTCCCTGTGCATCTTTAGCTGGCTAAGAGCAAGTTTAAGTTAAGCTACAATAAATTAAATTGAAATAAAAGCGCTCACATGGGGGCATACATTAGTTTAACTGCATGAGTTAGAAAACGATTGGGCTTTTGTAGCTTTGCCTTGTAGGCAAGGCCAAACAACTCATTTGGAAACAAGTTTAGTTGCGAGAACTTGTGTCACACTTAACCTTGGTTTAGGATTAATCATCAGTCAATGATTAAATTGAGTTAATGTAAATTAGGATTGAATTGATTTAGGGTGGCTCACATAGAGACTGTCCTGGTTTAACAAATTGATTTTAAAGAGAAACAACTTCTTTAGCCTGGTACGATTCTGTGCATTGAACTGACATTCAGCTGAGGGGTGTGGGCTTTTAATTCTGTGCCTTTTGCAGGGCGATAACTCCCACACAGCAAGGTTCCTGATCTTTAAAACCCCTTAGGTAGTAGAGCGAGTCGTAATCCAGTCCGTCTGCCTTTCTCCCAACTTCTCTCTTTTTCACATCTCTCCTATATCCTGAGTAAAAGCAAGACTTTAAGTGCTGGCAAAGCGATAGCGCTATTCAGATGCTCTACAAATAACTAACAGAAAGAACCATGCTCACAAGGTGTCCAGATATCAGCAGATCAGCCTGAAATGGTTTTACTTTTAGGACCTTCCAGCATTAGACTGTGGCACTGTGTACATGTGCGAGCTTGTAGCACGACGAGCCATCTCTCCAAGATATCCCAGAGAGGTATATTTGGTTTAGGGGTGTTTTGTCAGCATTTGTTCTTGCTTTTACTGTTTTCTTTACAAGAAAGGAGGGAGTGGGCTGGCACTGTGCTGCCATCTGCCCCAATCTCTGTTGAACCACGGGAATGTGCCGTATGGGCACCCCAGATTCCCACCTTGCCTGATTGAAGACCAGAGCGCTCATTTTAGAAAGAAAAAAATGTCAGGAATTAACACTTTGAATGTTTTTAGGTGATGGTAAAGCCAAAGAATGATGATGTATTTCAAAGAGTAAAAATAAAATATAATACCAGTGCTTAGCAAACCCTGATGTGAAAGAGGTTATACTGCATCAGAGTACTTTCTGTTAAAAATGAGAAGCTTCACCTCACACCTGAGGTGTGAGACGTCTCACCATGGCAGGAGATGACCCAAGAGCTTTGAATTGTTATCGCAGCATTCAGAGTGGGGAAGGGTGAGGAGGGAGGTGACAAATCACCACGCTTAGTCTACCTGTGTCAACCAAGGCGGTAGGTGTCACGCTTAAGAGCTTAGCTCATTAGGGTTGCATGGCTTGCGAGTTTGATGATAAAACTTTGGCAGAAGGCAGCGCTGAGCCAGGGCTGTTGCTTCCCAGCAAATACCAGTAGGTTACACTCTGGAAGAAGAGAGAACAGCAGTAGTCGGTTGTTTTCCTGTGTGTTTTCTAGCAGTTTCTTAACTGTGCATCCTGATTTCAGAGAGCACACGAGGTGGGAGCAAGACTCAGAAGGTGAGGACCAACGTCCTCTTATATTAGGTGTAATACAAAATATTACTGCTTCCTGAAGTCCTGCTGCTTTTCTATCTGTTGATCGTGATGGCTAAAACACTAGCACTGCAATTTGGAATAAAATAGAGGAAACGCCTGGCACCTCTTTGCTGTATCATTTTTTTCTCCAGGGAGGAAAAACGTTGCAAAATTTTGTCTGAGTGTGTGAGGGGGTAATAAGTAATCACATAATTAAGAGCTGTAGAATTCAGCCCCAGGTTTGCGCTGTGGCAGGAACATCTTGGGCTGTTGCCTCCGAGGGCACTGCATCATGTGGAAAACCACCTGAGAACTGACAGCTCCTCTTTCTCTCTTGTTCCCCTCTCCAGGTCAAGCATCCTCCTTCACGCAGCAGCCCCAGGACCAGGTAGTCATCGCTGGGCAGCCCGTGACGCTGCTGTGCGCCATCCCCGAGTATAATGGCATCGTGCTGTGGATTAAAGACGGGCTCGCCCTCGGAGTCGGACGGGATCTCTCAAGTAAGTCGTGATACTACCCTACCTAAACAAGGAAAATCGGAGCTCTCCCTGCCCAACAGTGAGATGTAGCCACAATACTTATTTTGAGAATAACAAGTGTTTTCATTTCAACTACAAAACCTTCCAGCCGGCTCAAACATAAGCACTGAAGCTTGGAATAAACAAAAACCTTTTTCGCTCTGACTTGAAACAAAACAGTTGGTTTCCCACAGGTATGACCTGACCCTTTGGAAAGCCTTGCTTTGGTTTCGGTTGACTTTTGGAAACAATTGCCACGTTTCCAAAATGCAGGCTGAAATGTTTGGTAAATGTTGAAAGTGCCTGTTTTGACATTCTCAAAAAAAAAAAAAAAGTAAGTCTCTGTTTGCTTTGGATAAATGTGTTTATGGCAATCCAGTGGAGCCCACAAGTAGTTGTAGCTTCCTTAAGCTGTACTTTTGGCAAATTATAGTTTGGTAATAAAATTCCCCAGACTTCACGTTACTTAATCCCACACATGCATTGTGATTGAGGGTTTATTGCAACTGGCGAAGGCTCTGGAACAATAGTGGAGAAGTTATCCAGTTTATTCTATGTATTTTGCTGGAAAATACTAAATTTTTAGTGAAATGTTTCACATGACTAAAGGAGAGTGTTTGCCTGAAAGCCAGAAACCTGGGAGGGCGCTGAGCCCTTCCAGGAGCTGCGGCCTTGTCCCCCTGAGTACAGCAGAGGTTGTACACGTGTGACGTTGCCACTGCTCAACTTCTGCAGAGCACGGGAGACCTGAGAGGGTTTTTTCCAAGTCAAGCAGCAGCAGCATTCAGAAACCAGGGGAGGATTCGTGTTTCTTGGTCTCTGTGGACCCCGCTCTTCTCTAAAGTACAATGCCTGCCCTTTCTTTTCCTTTTTTTTTTTTTTTATACGTATAATTACTCATTTCTCAGACTTGCCTGAGTGAGCAGTCCCCTCTTCAACTGTTTTTCAAAGCTCTGTGCCACAACTTTTACATACATTAGAGAGCTGAGCTTTCCATACAAGACCTTGCAACACGAACGGGTAACAACAGCTCCACTGAAGTATGTAGCTTATGTGAATGACTTCCACAATTAACGGAGCTGGGGCTGCTTTAAGCAAGAGGAACTGCCAGCTCGCATGATACCAGCTCAGCCAGTCATCTAATTAGCTAAATACAAACAAACCCATCATTTGTATTTCTTGCGGTTCAGGAGAGCAAATCCTGCTGTTGATAGCTTGCGAAACAACAAAAACAAAAGAGTGTGCCAGGCTGCCTGCGTTACACAGTGCATTAATCACCAGCACAGGGAAGGATGGGGTGATGGCAGCCTTCCTTCTGTGGTGTTTCAGGTGTCTCAAAACTGAGGGCAGGCTGATCAGGGCTGTCAGTACCCCCGCAGACCCCTGCCCAACCTTTACGCAGACCTAGTAGTGGAAGTATTCCAGTGTTTCACCACAAGCACATGCACAGCTGACTGAAGGAGTTCAGGAAATCCCATGACAGGTCTCAGAGGAGCCGGAGGTGGTGGGTTTCCTGGTGGAAGGGCTAATCCCTTTTCCTCGGGATTGCAGCTAATGCACCTTCATCAGCACCTCCTTTTTGAACTCTTAGGGCAAAACCTGCAGTCTCTTTCCTGAATTTGGGAGGCCTCTCGCTCTCTTTTTGGGCTGGCTGCCCAGGAGGGGAAGAAGCTGCCTGGCTCCTGGGTATTTGGTCTGGGACAGCTGGGGCTCTGGACTTGCGCTATATACTCCCCATCCTTGGGCTCGTCTGTCCAGCTGCCTCCTGACTCATGTTTTGCGTTCTGCAGGTTATCCGCGCTATCTGGTCGTAGGAGACCATCTGTCTGGAGAGCATCACTTGAAAATCCTGAGAGCCGATCTGCAAGATGACGCCGTCTACGAATGTCAGGCCATTCAAGCAGCCATCCGATCCAGACCTGCCCGGCTGACTGTTCTCGGTAAGTGCCGTCTCACCATCATATTGGCCCTTATTTGCTTTTTTTTTTTTGTCCTCGTGGTTGCACTGAGTGGCTTTTTGACAAAATATTTTGTTGCTAAATCAAGAGGACTGGAAACTAGTCCATCGCAAGACCGACAGGGGTGCATCTTGATCCTGCGAAGAGTAGCAAAGAAAGCTGTTTAGGGAGTACAGCAATTCTGGGATGAGTAACACAGGCACAAAATGTTTGGTACCTCAGTTCTACAAATATAAGTGCCAATTTGAGAGTGTACATGCATAAATTTAAGGACGTGAAAAGTGTCGGTGCCATCAGTGCCCTACCCTTTCTGCAATGCTGCGGCATGACCAGGAAGATGCTACCACTTGAGGAAGGGCTGGTTTTTGTACTATCTTCATATTATCTATTTTCGTACATATGTTTTATCATCATGTGTTTCTCAGTAATTAATCTTTCCCATGAGCAACACAGGAAGATGTTGCATGGGATTGCAAATAGGAGATGGCTCCCAACATCTTGTAGAGACCTTTTCTGGGTGGGAAATAGGAGAGTAGCACTGGCGAAGGTAAAGGGCTTTGTTGGCAGGCTGGCAAAGTGGTTGTGAGTGCTTATCAGGAGTGCTGGCAAAAGGCAGGCTGCATCAGTGAGACTTCCCAGAATGTATGTGGCTTCAGAGAAGTTAATGAAAATGGTGTTTTTCTTGAAAAGCATGGACAAAACCCAGTCTGTATTGGTCTCAGATACATCCTGATTATTCAACCCCCAAAGTGAAACTACTTCCATATTGGTTTAAATCGACATTTGGATTTGTTTTTTCCTTGTTGTTTTTTTCCTGGTTAATTTTTAGGGAAAAAAAAATCTTTTTTAAAAGTTCCGAACAAAGAGGTTTATTGCTTTTAGTCAGAGCAATGCTAATTAGTCTTAAGCAGCCAAAAAAAAGTGAATTAAGGTACTAGTTCTGGTTGAAGGTGCACCTTATCAAAGCCTGCGCACCACTGCGAAAATGAGTTCTAATTTCTGGTTTGTAATTTCCCCTGCATTTGTTTTTCTCTCTCCGCCACCCTACAAAGCACCCTACCCCCCAAACTTACGCAACTGCCATCTCTTCCTTCCCTGACCCCGAAGATAATGATGATTTTCTTTTGATCCATCCTTCTGCTCAATCAACCCTTTGCAGCAGCTCAGAGCTCTGACATGTGCCCATACATGAAAGAAGCCTGCAAATGAATCGGAAAGCAGAGCACGGCTGTCAGGGGGGCTTTCTCGCTTACCAACAACTTCTGCAAGCTGTGTCGCCTTCCCCTCCTTCGCCTGGGCTCCCTCCTTCTGTTGTGAAGGCAGAATATGTTGCTGGAGCCAGACAAAAGAAATAATGTTATTTAATTAGAGCTAAAGATTTCAAAACTAATTTAGTCCCAGGGCGCACAGGCGTACGTCAGAGCTCAGAGCTGCTGCAAAGCGTTGATTGAGCAGAGTGATGTTTTTTATGGATCAAAAGGAAATCATTATTATCTTTGGGGTTATGGAATGTGTCAAATAGATGGTAGTTAATGTTTATGTGAATATACATGGTAGTTGCTAATTGGTACATTTACCTAAGATGTTCAGCGACTTATATTTGCAGAGTGTTTTCCTTTTAAGAAAATTTAAGTTATTGCACATTCAACATAAACCCAATCGATAAGAAAATGGGGCTTTGCAACCTGTCAGTAGCACATCTTTCACGTTAGATGTATTTATGCAGATGTTCTGGGGAAATTTTAAGGCCGGTTGGGGAGGCACGAGTGATAATCTACACCCTGGGAAAGGGGCTGGAAGGTCATTAGCGGTCAGCAGCTCGCACTTTGATACCTTTGCGGTAGGATGGTGTGTCCTGCCGCACTGGAGCAAAGGCGGACGTTGCCACAGGTGGTCTGTGATCTGCGTTTTAGCCAGCCCAATGGAGGGGAATAGAAATGGCACATTAAGAGTAGATACTTCCAACATCCTGCGTGCTAAGAGCTAGCACTGGCTCCTGACAGACGGTTACAGCATGCAGTGCGTCAAGCTAAACTTAGTGTGCATTAGGGAGAGGCAAAGCGCGTGTTTGTACAGGAAAATGGAGAGACGTTTTCGGTGGTTACAGATATGTAATGTCACCAGCTGTGCAGACATTTCTTCTCTTTGGATCTGGTGCGTGCCAACTCGACGAGCCTGGTTAATCGCGAGCTAAGCAGCCATCTCTGGAGGGACATGGGTCTCCCAGATTTCATCTCACTGGGTTAGGAAGGGATGTAACAGCCTACCTGAGCTGCCTCATTTGAAGAAGATGCTTATGGGGCATTTCTTCATCCCAGTCTGCCCAGCTTCACCTGAGGCTGCAGGCATCACCTAGGCAGGAGAGGATCCCTAAGCCGTCCCCGGATCTGCGTGCAACTCTCGCAGCTCTTGAGGAAACGATTTGTCACAACTAGAGCAGAGCTGGGAGGCTCTCGTGGCTGGGACCCCATCGTCTGCCGCTGCTGCAACCACTCGAAGGACTCATCATCCAGCCGGGGAAGTTGGAGGCTGTTCTGGGGAACCCCATCCCATTCTATCACACCCCAGCCTTGCCTCTGGAAAATACCTTGCCTGGGTTTTTTTTGCGTGGGTTGGTGCTGCCTTGTCCGTTCTTGCCAGCTTTTCCACTTCCTTGGTATCAAGAAATCCCCTAATGCCTCCCAATTCAGTTTCCAACTGCTGTCATTCATGTCTGACAACAGCTTTATGGGGCTGATGCCTCCTGCTTCCCTGCTCAGATGCAGAGCTACACCATATTTTAATTAAATATTTAAGGTTTTGTCACATTGTTTTCAAATCTACATGGTTAAACGTAGTGGAACAGATCATTCCATAGCCTTAGAAGTCCAAACATTCAAACACAGGAGCCTATTAGTGTCATCAGCATCGGGGAAAATCTTTTATTTGTAGAGTTGTAAGGACAAATACTGCTCGGGAGCCAGGCTAACCCATCCGAAAGCTGAAGGAGCCCCTTCTCCAGGTCTCTCTCGCTTTCCCTCTTACCATTGCCCAAATTGTCTGGGGAATGAGCTGCTGCTCTCTCTCCGTCTGCCCCAGCAGGGAAGGCAACGGCTGCTAAAGCTGATGAGATGGGGTTTGGGAGATACGGAGGCATCCACGTTTTCTGCAAGCAAAGGATGTCAGGGCAGCATTTTGGCAGGGGAGCCCGAGCCAGGCAGGCTTTGGGAAGCCACTGGAGGGCTATTTGCTACCTGGTACATCTTTAATGGCAGGGCTTCGTAATTTATGATCTATTTAACTAAGCTGGGGTATTAATTAAATAAAGTAAGAGCCTGATTAGGACTTGGAGAAATTTAAAAATAAAATCAGACAGCAATCGAGCGAAATTGCAAAGCAAACACTTTGGCTGTAACCACTGGAGAGTTCCCTCCGGTCTTCCATCAAAGCTCAGAGCAGGGAGGGCAAATACAAGAGATTATATAGCCAACAGATGTGTGTTGTTAAAATATGCATCTGCCAGCCGTGTAGTTTAAGGAGCCGGAGGGCTAGCTTGTGGATCCTTCTGCACTCGGGGGACTGTGAATGAATTCGAGGCCCCGCCAGCCAAGCTGGGATTTGCAGACACGTTAATTAGTGTTGAGTTCCCAGATCTCGAAGGCAGCCAAGCAAGGAGAAACTTTGAAGAGCGCATTGGCTTCCCCGGGAGGAAGGAGAGGGGAGGGGAAGAGGGGAGCCCCGGCTCGCCGTGCCGATCTGGCAGCGGCGTTGCGAAGCCTCAGCCCGCGACGACTGGGGTAGGCAGGACCCGCGGTGCCAGGAGGGCGGAGGAGTCCACGTCAAGCAAAGCAGATGGATGGCGAGGTGTTGGGGAAGCTGGATGGTAGCGGGGTTGCTCTCCTTCACTGGCATCTTGGCAGGAGCATCCCAAGCCTATCCTGGTCTGTGGTCCTCCCCAGCGCGAGATGCCCTGCCTTGTACCACGGGCTGTCCCGTACAAGCTCCAGTACACCACTAGCTCTGCAGCTCGGCGCAGGGAAAGGGTTGGTCCCAGAGAGATGCTGGTGGGAACCAGGACAAGGGGACCATGGGGGTGTGAGGGGGGAGGCAGAGGAGCTACTTCCAGAGACTCTAGGGTGAATAATTGATAGGCAATTAACTTGTACATTCACCTTTTATAGTCTTAATTCCCTGCCTCGTCCCCCTCCACGGCCTCTTCTAATATTAACTCTGCCTTCATGTGTGTCCCATTAGAAATAAAGCTTTCTTAAATCAACATGAATTATTTAATGCTACAGATTAAGTTAATTTGAAGTGAGAGCTCCTGTCTTTTAAGACAGCACAGGCCAGGGTCAGGAAAAGAGGAGGGTCACCTAGGTGTCAAGTGCATTTACATTCAATCACAACCCTTTTCCTCTTTTTATCTTATGGTTTTTATTTTATTCTAATCCTCTTCCTAGCCGAGTCTTTCCAGTCCTCCCCTGCAGAGCAGAGTAAGCTATTTCCATTACCAAAATGATCGCTGGCAGCTTGAGACATCTGTGTTTCCCAGCTTTCCTGCTCTTTAGTGGAGTTTGATCAGAAAATAAAGAGGCTATGGCCTGGGAAAGGCCATTTTTCAATATTTGTTTGTAATGCTGCACTGCAATGAGAAAATGTGGACTAGGTAATGTTTCAAATCCAGAAACAGTTCAGCCTGGAACCATCTCAAGTATTTTTCCATACTTCTTAACAGAATTCAATTCTCTGAATGTAAAATTCAGCCTAAACCAGCATGTACAGTCAGGATGTCAATTCAGAACAAAAAAAAGAAGTGTTGAAAATGTGATCATTTTCTTCCAGACAGTCTCTTCTCCTTGAAAAAGTTTGGGTCTTCACGAAGCTGCATTTTCTGCTGGGAATATTTTCAGTGGCAAAATAGCAACCGGGTCTACTGGGAATGAAACAGAAACATCAAACAATCGAGCACAAATCCCAAATAACCTAAATATTTGATGTCATGTCTGAGCAGCTTAAGTTTACAGCGCTCTGAGCTGGCTCCTTTTGATAGCGGAGGGTGGATGGGTTTCCTTGCCGGCAGCCCTGCCTGGCTCCTGGGGTGGGAAGGTATCTCCACAGGCTTGACTGTACCCAGCCAGGCAAACCCAGGGTCTCAGAGGTGCTTGGTGCTGTACAAATTCAGGGTGAAAGGCAACATCTGCCTCGTGCGGTCTGTAGCTGGCAAAACAGATCAAAAAGAGGTACCGTATGCTAAACTCAGCTCTAGAGATGGGTCTGCCCAAGCTGGGTTTCACCTGGGCATTGGTAAGTGTTCTTCTTCCCCCATTTCGGAGGGGTTTGCACCCTGCCTCTCTGGAGGAGGATGGCAGGGCAGCACCCGCATGAGCTCTGCTCTCCTTACTTTGAAGGAGACAAGCAAAATTGATTCACTTGCATCCCCATTAAGCACATCTTAGCTGGCTGTGTGTACTAGGGTGAAATGCTGTATGGGACATGTCCTCTGGCCTCAGGCTCTGCCAGCCTTATTGCTGTAGCATAACGACTTTCCAATTACACAAATATGGGGAGTGGGAAGCTAAGAAAGGGGTTTGTTTCACATTAAATATATACCCGCCACTCTGCTGCTTTTGCCTTGTGGTTGTTGAGCTGCTAAGACAGGGAGTAGCTTGGTGTGCCTAATCGCCGTGAAAATGTGAAAAGCTCCTTCCATGAGGACCCTGGAGGGAGTTTCCCAGTAGTCACTGGGAAACCCGGAGCTTTTGCAAAGATGGCCCAGTTTGCACGCTGCTTGTGACAGCACCCTGATGGGCATAAAGCCTGTCCCAGTCCAACAGGCACAGTTAATATGCCACTGCATGACCAGGAAATTAAATATATATATATATATATATATTCATAAAATGCATTAAAAATGACAAACCTATTCCTTCCCAACAGGACAGGGCTGTATCTGAGCAGTGGCTGGTGTGTAATCGCACGGAGGGAAGTTCATCTGGGCCAGGCCAGCACTAGGCAGATGCTGCCTCTGCTCCCTCAAACCCAGGTCCGGTGTTATTGGCTCACACCATTTCATGAGTAGTCTTGCAGAATTCGTGTTTTCTTAAAGCCGTGGGCCCTGGGGTTAGGTGATACCACGACAGTTTTCTTGGTTCTGTATGTAAATTAACGGCTAGCCTTCAGCACCACAGAGCCAGGCTCGAATCCTGAAGGAAGATTTGCGTGCCTGGAAGCCCGTCTTGTTTTCTTTGAACTGTAGCACTTGGCCTACCAGCAGATACCACCTCTCCCATCAAACTTCACCTTGCTTATATCCTCAAAGCCGCAACAGCATTCCTACCTGAATGCTGAAGACTCAAGGACCACAGAGTAAATAGGAAGAGACACAGTTAGAAATGATTAATGTTAGGGTTCTTGCGCCAATCTGTGATTTCTTGTCTCGATGCAGGGAGGGCCTGACCCGTGGTTTTATCGAACACGAAGCATTTGGCTTCTCTGTGCAGAGTCTGCTGGTCCGTACCATACTGATGGATGCGAAGCACACAGAGCTGATAAAAAGCCTTCCCGATTCTCTGTCATCCCTTCAGATGCAGTGGTGGCTGCATCCCTTTACCTCTTCCCAGCCCCTCTTGCTGGCTCTGCCCACCTCCCTGCCCCTCGCACAAGAGCCGTGAGCAATTACTCCGGGCTACGATGGCCGTGAAGTTGCCATGAAATGGTGGGGGGGGGGGTGCTTGCCATGTGTCAAAATCCTTCCATCCTGCTCTGCTCATCACTTGTACTGTTACATCTGCACCACCTCCTGCTCCGGGCACGAACCCCTCTGCATCTCACCCCCCAGTCCTCCCCAGTTTGCATAAGGCATCCAGGAGCCAGCGCATCACACGAGCCTTTCCCCTTTGCATCATACATTGCATCAAATGGCTTCTGCTCCATGCAGTGCCTGTCGATGGGGGAGATTATTCTCCTTTATGCCCTTTTGGATCGCTGACACCTTGCATTCTGCATCGCACAAACAAACCCCGCGCACGTGCAAACCTCTCTTTGCTTTGCACACCTACATGCGTTTCTCCCTCTTGCCAATCAAGACAAAACTCCCCATCTGTATCCTACCCGCACTCCTCTGTATCTGCATTATACGTACACGCAGCAGCTCCTTTTGTGCTTCTCACGCATGCACGTACGGATGCGATATAGATTGCAGCACTATGCGTTCAGGCTGCACTTGGTGGCTCAGCCGGGGGATCTGTCACCGCTGGGAACTTGGTGGGTTGTTAGTGACCTGACAAAAGTATTGACTCCCTCTCCCCTTGTCAGCTGGCAGAGAAGAATGAGGCCCTCGAAGCGTGACATCACCTGAGCGACAGCCCCCGCTTTCTTATCGATCCCCCCTAATGAAAAATGAACCCGAGGCTCGGCAGGGGCAGGGCCAGCCGCAAAAGCAGAGAAAATGCTTCGGGAGAGGATGCACAAAGCAGCTGTTGAGATGTTCCTGCTGGAGCCTGCCCGCCCACCCCAGCTCTCTGCTTGTGGCCAGCCTGGAGGGATGTTTGCTTGGGTCCGAGAGCTTTGCAACCCTATCTTGGGTTGCTTTCTGCACGTCTTGCATTTTTCCCCCCTCCTTTAAGTGTTTCCCAGACTTTCACCCGCTGGGCCTGTTTCTGAGCTGCTCTGCCAGCTGTGATACAGTTCAGGCTTCCTAGCACAGTTCCTAGCTGCAACCAGCATCCTCCCCAGGTCACGGTGGAGAAAGGGTTGGTGAAACCGGTGATGAATCTCTCTTCTTGTTACCAATCCATCACAGTGCTAACTGTTCCTGGCATTTCCAAGCAGCGTTTGCTTTTGATGCACCTGTCAGTGTGTCTGACGGATATCAGCTTCCCATCTGATGGTAGGACTGGGATGGCCTTGGGGCTGCAGCATTCCTTTTAGCTCAGCTTGGGCTTTAAAACTGGATAGCTGTGTCTTAATGATTGACCTGTGGGTGTCCTTTGTAACTGATGGCAAATAACCTCCCCTGCCCCAGGATATTCACCTCATGCCAAGGTAGAGGTTGGACAAATGGCCCCCCAGAAGGGGCTATTGCTCTTTTTTGATGTTAAAAGGTGCCTGGTATGCTCAAATCAGAAGTTGACCGTGCAGACATCTTTAGTTTGTTTGGGATGACAGCAGCCACCCTGCTGCTTCCCAAGAGCCTGCCTTGGGCCAGTGCTTCCTTACTGGGGTGTGCAAAGAATTTTGGCTGCAGGTTCCATGCAGCCCTTGCCAAGGCTGCTGTTAGAAGTTGCTGTGAGATGAGTAGTTTCATAATTCACAAGTAGGTGCCTTGGTTTTGCAGTACTGGGTGATGATGTGGGTGCTGAGCTACGGTGAGGTGTAGAAGGCAGTACCCCAGATACAGCTATAAATGCACAGTACCTAAAGGGATCACTTTAGGTGATAAATCACAAATGAGGGACCACTTCAGTTGGCAAGCATGGATATGGCATTGGATGACCCGTTCAGGACTCCTCTCTCCAGCCTCCTCCCTGCTCCTGGGAATTAGGCTGAGGCTTTCTCCCCAGGGGCCAGGCATGAAGCCGCACTATCGGGTTCCTCTAACGTGCTCAACTCTGACCTCTGCGGAGAGAGAGACAAGGGATTCACGGCAAATTATGGATTTAACACCTATGATGAATCTCCATTACAGCATGAAATGAGAAAGGAAAACGTAGCTAAATGGAAGATCTCCCCTGGGCAGCAAGAGACTGCAACTTATGAGAGGCTGGGGAAAATGAAAAAAAAAAGGGGGGGGGGCAGAACTCAGGAACTAGGAAAAACCTTATTCCTTTAAGTATTGCAAAACCTTTATAAGTCACTGCTTGCAGGTTAGTAGGGACATGGATTAAAGGTCAGGACTCAGACCTATGACACATCAGAGGTTTCCAACTCCATCCCTTCCGCTTGTCATGACCAGTGGAAATGAAATATCATTGAGTACCGGTCCTTCAGGTGCTCGGGACTGCTGGTCCCCAGCACCTGGGACCAAGACCTGCCCTTCATCACATCACTGAGAGTAGCCTGGCTCTGCATCAGTCATCTCCCTTTAGGAAACGCCAATGGAGCGTCCTTCCCTGGGAAGTGCACGGATGCCTTTCAGCTTAAACTGAGCTCCTGACTCCCAAACATGTGGCTCCTGGGGTCCCCACCACCGTAGCAGCATCTGCCTCTTGCTGCCCACTGCTTCCATAGGGTTAATCCCTCTCCTGGGGCATAAGTGCAGCCAGCTCTCTGGCAGTGGCAGTGACCAAAGAAGCGATTGATATTTCCAAGGCTTCTGTTGAGCTGGGTGTGGGAAGCAGAAACTGGAGTGGAAGCATCTCACTGGGTGTAATGCAGCTGGAGATGAGTTCCCATGGGGAGGAGCTGTCAGTAGCTGGTGGCCAGGTGGCTTTGCTGGAGATGCAGAAAGGAAGACGGGCTTTAGTGACAAAATACGGGCTCAGCACTGGTGGGAAAACCAGGGAAGGGGCACCCAGTGTGCTGCCTGCTTGGTTTGTCCTCCTGGCTGTGTGGGCAGAAAGGGAATCTGGTGATTTATGGCCCGGATGGAAACACATGAGTCTCGGGTTCATTTCTGTGCTGCCAAAGCCTCCGTGCATGACCTTGAGTGAGTCCTTCAGGCTCAGATCCCTCCCTTAAAGAAAGGAAAAAAGGGCCGGGGTGAAGCAGAAACAGGAAACTTTGGGTTATAAACATGATCTGCGTCGTACCCTGTATTCACTGCGGTTACGGCTGCGATGTGGATGACATCCAAGAGGTTTTGTGCAGTCAGTTATTTCTGGGGTTGGGCAGCGGCCAAGTAGAAATGCTGCAGAGTCATAGTTTTGGAGACAAGTGTCTATATTCTCCTTTGAGTCATAAATCATGTAGAAACTGAACTCTACTCCCTGTGACCCAGCGGCACACAAGGGATCCTCTTACTGTCCTTAACTCACGGTAATGCAGCGGGGATGTATGCCGGACAGCTTGCGATGGGTTTGGATAGTCCGGGGAGCATCCGCATACCCAAGGTGGCTGTTTCTTATTCAGGCTGTTGCTAGGGAAGTCTGCAGAGATTTCTCATGGTGGGTGAGAAGTGACTTTCAAATCGGAGGCAGCATGAAAAATTGCAATGGGAAAATAAAGTCTTTCTGGATATCACATTTAATTGCTAACAAAGACAAAAATCACACCTCTTGCATTTGGTTCACCAGCAAAAGCCCAGATACCAGCTGCCCTGTATGTATTTGATTCCAACTGGTAGGTTTAAAAGATACAGAAGGTATTTAATGATAATGATAATGATTTACATTTATATAGTGCCTTGTATCCACTGGGATCACAAAGTGCTTTATATATCTATGGATAAAAATATACTGGATAACAAGCACTCCATCCATCACCAAATCACAGCCACTTCCCCGGCGAGGCAGCAAGCTGTTCAGGAAAGAGTTGCTGCATTTCCAGAACTGCTCTCCTTCCTCACTGCTATGGCACTTGGGGTGCTGTACGGTAATTTTGTAATAAAACCAGGTGATAAAAACACTTTAAAAGCAACAATGTCATAAAAAGGAGAACCCTCACTGTCATAAAACTGCACGCAGCAGAACAGGAGGGGAAACTTGAAAGGGAGAAGGTTATAAATAGGGACTGTCGCTGTCATGGAAATCAACTCTGGAGGAGAGATGTCTTACAGCTGCTCTGGGTTAGAAGGTGAAGAGTTTGGCCAGCAGCAGTATCTCTAAAGGGCCGGTACCATCAGAGCTGGATAGAGAAGGACCTCCCAAGCTTAGTTTGGAGGTGCCAATGTAGGAAAAATCCTAACACCTGAAGCTTGAAAGATGCTTCTGCCTCCATGCCCTGCTTCATCCTGCCGTGGAGCAGGTCTCCCATGGGTTGGGTGCAATCCAGCCACCTTCCTCCTCCAGCTCCCTGAGGGAGCGAGCTCTGCCGGTGGCACCGGGCTTCACCAGATGAATGCCAGCGTCTCTCCTAGGAGGCATCGAGCCTCACTAGCCCAACATCCACCCCCGGAAAGGAGCCACTCGGTCGAGCCCCTTTGGTGGCAGCATCTCGCTCAGCTGGGTCTAGGAGGCAGGCGAGGGGAGGGGAGGAAGGAAGGGAGAGAGAAATTGAGGCTCTTAGAGATATTCATTCAAAATTCATAGGCGCAAAATTGCAGTCTGCATGGATTTGTTTCCTTTTGGAAATTACAGGAAACTACAGGCACCAACAACTGTTATTCAAATAGCCACTTTAGATGATTAGGATGGCAGGAGGCTGTACTTACACATGCAGACCCAATATAATCAGACGCGAGGCAGGGTGGGAAGGCAAGGCCAGGCAAAGGGAAGCTGAAGGAGCTTGTAAGCGTAAGCAGGCAGCAGGGCGGCTCTGCGGGAAGAGGCACGGGGCCGAATCTAGCCCCGCTGTTGTGGTCTGAAGCAGGAGCATCCTATTAGCTTCCCCTGGGTTGGAGAGCTGGCAGGTTTGGGATGATAAGGGAGAGTATGAAGCTGGGTGGCAATTTCTGGAAGAAGTTTCTCACCCTTCATGAGCCAGCAGGTAGTATGCAGGTACAAGCACCCTTCCCTCCTTGCCTTGCCTGCAAGCAAGGGCTCTCCTCTCCCCTGCACATGCATCATGGCCCAGAAATGCACGCTCCTCATTCTCTACTCTCTTGACTTCTTGCACAAACGTGCATGATCACTCCTCAGCCCGTTGTAAATGAAGAAAGAGGGAAAGTTTTTACCCACCCTGAATTTATTTAAAAAAAAAAAAAAAAAGAAAAGAAAAAAAGCCACACGCGCACAAAACCCTGAGCAAATATTGCTCTGAGGATTGGCCTGGGGATCAGCAACGAAATGCAGGCAAAACATCTGAGCCACTGAAGGGTGGAAATTGTATAATAAATATAGGCTCTGCAGTACAAGTGGAGAAATGGAGAGACTCCCAGCTTTTTATCCAGAGAGCTGTTTCTTTTACTTTTAAAGTGTTCCTCTGGGGTACCATTGGTGTTGTGCGGTGCAGAGCGGCCAAGAGCATCCCATCGTCTCCCTCGCCGCTCACAGCAGCATCTCCCGCTGAACCAAACCCTCTCTCCGTGATGCCGCGCCTCCTTCCTGCGGATGGACGGCTTCCAGCAACCTGCCGTGTCTTCGCGAGTCGCTCAAGGTGTTTGTAAATGTTTGCACACGGGCAAGAGTCCCATCTGCGGGTGTGTTGGGCACGCGTTGGCAGCCGCGAACACGCGGCTTGGCAAGGTTTTAGCTGAAAGCGCCTGCAGTGAGTGGCAGGCGCACGGCATCCAGCGCTTCGCTTCAGGGCTGGACCCGAATACAAACCCTCTGGGGCCCTTAGCTTGCCAGACCCACGTCCTTAGCGATGCAAGAGCCCTTCTCTATGCCTAGTTCCTTTCCCTGGCCGCAAGGTCACAGAGGACTTTATGTACTATCAAGCTCTTCTCCTGGCTCATCCTGGCAAGCGAGCCTTGTTCTGAAGCACCTGCGTGATGGACAAAGGTGGATGTGCATGTCTTGGAACGGAGGGACGCCTAAAAGGACAGAGCAGGAGGTCTTGAAGGGGCTAACTTTCAAGTGCAGCCAACTCAGAAGCTTTGACACCTTGCATGGGTAAGGAGACCTTCCCAAAATCTCTAGGCTTTCCTTAAACACGGGCAGTAATCAACTAGACCCCTGCTTCTCCCTCCCTGGTGCTTTTTGGGGTGACCTCGAGTGTGTGTTGGCTGGACATGGATGCTGATGAGCTGCTTTGCATGCTCCAGCTTCCCTTTCTTGTCTTTACAAGTGCTTTTCTCTTATCCAGTAGTATTTTGCAAAACTTCACAAGCTTTTAGCGGCAAGACTTTTGCTAAGAGGCTGTTGATAAACCTGGAGTAGACAGCAGGAAGGCTTTAGTGCCGTATTCTCTTTCTTTCTGTTGGAAAAAGCGGCTTATCTGTTTCGGAGAGTACAGGTTCTTCCTCCTTATCTGCACCGAAATCTTATCTAAACTGGTTCAGGTGGCGGAGCTGAGAGAAGGAAATAATTAAGCAAGAGACAGGTGAAATGCTGACATTATTATTACTTAAATGGCCCAAACCTTTTACCTTGTGGGGCTTTTTTGTTTGTTTGTTTTTTTTTTTTTTTACTGCTGGTGACACATAACAAGGGAGAAATCGTTTTTTCCAGGTTATCTTACCTATACACACACATGCAACTTGGCCCCCCTCCTCCCCACCTAAATATAAATCTTGTTTAACTGGTTCTGTTGGCAAGACAGAGAAATAATTAAGGCGAAGGTGGCTGAAATGTTGATGTTATTACTGTAATGCAGCAGCCTGTTTAGTTTCTTTGCCGATGAAATGCAACCAGGGGAAAATCAGTTTTAAAGATTACCTCCCAGAGATGCAAATTGAGGAGCGGAAACCATGTAGTCAGGAAGAAATGGTCTCAAACTAGGAAACATTTCAAAGTCTGTGACAGTCTCTTAGGGGCTTTTAAGACCACAATTTACCTTTTGACTGCATTCTATTTTCTCTGAAATCCTTTATTTCCCTCTTATTTATTGACTGGAGAGACAGCACAAGAACGAGAAAGTGATTCTCCAGCCGCTGGTCTTAAAAATCCATAGAAGAAAATTATTCTCGCGAGGGTGGTTTTTTTATTGGTGTTAGGCTCTTTTTTTTTTTTTTTCCCCCCCCCCCCCCCTTCTTTTTTAGCACTCTCTGTGAACCAGGGCTTAATTGAATCACTTTGCCATAGAGGGGCCTCGAACTGGAAGGTATCAAGGTCAGCACCATCTCAGAGCAAGCAGCCCTGATTAGAGAGGTGGGAACTATGGCAATAAGGCGGCAGTATGCGGAGCGTGTCGAAGGTGGCGGATCTTTCTCCATCTACACACAACGAATGTGTCAGGAGTCGGCAGCTGAATCACGGTGATGTGCCCCGGACGGGCTCGCTCTCTTTGGGGACAGCGCTCTGGATTAAGAAAATGTGCCTCTACGTTGCTTGCATTAGCGTCACGCTCTTGGATTAGCATCGCGCTCTTGGATTAGCATTGTGCTCTTGGATTAGCATCGCCCTCTTGGATTAGCATCGCGCTCTTGGATTGGCATCACGCTCTTGGATTAGCATCTCTCTCGCGCAGCGGCAGTAGGGGATTGATGAGCCTCCGTGCCTTGCTTTGCAATTTGTGCTGTTAACATGCACTCCCCTTCCTCCCGTATGCGTCTCAGGGTAGCGATTCAGTCACTCGCTCGCTGTTGGAGCGAGAAAGCCCTCTGCTTGCAGCAGAAATGCAGGGACTGCTCGCAGTTGCATGTTTTGCCATGGGACAGGGAGCCAGGCTGGCCAGAGTGTGGTCCCTCCTAGCAGGTCAGCTCAGGGATCTGCAAAGCACCGGTTCAGTAAGGGATGCTTTTCAGCAACCTAGAGGTTACCAACTGTCCTTCACCCACCCCTTCCCAGGTCTCTCCAGGGCCTCCACCTTCTTCCTAGGAGCACATGTGTCTCCATCCTCGTCTCCCTTCCAGCTGGCTTTATCTGCAAGCCCAGAGCCTGGTCCCAGTCTGCTCCCAGCATCGCATGCATCCCCTTGGCCTTGCCTCTGCCCTGGTGACATCCTGCTCCCTCTTGCTCCTCACGCGGTGGTTTCCCCCCCCACCATGCACGCATGCGTGTCACGCACACGTTTCTGTCTGCGGGTGTTCCCTGCCGGGAATGATACTGAAACTCGCAGGAAAAAAAAAAAATCATAAGGAAGTCCCGCAGTGCTGGCCTAGTTAGACCGTACCCAGCTGTGAGCTAACTCTGCTGCCCAAGCGAGCCCCCCGGAGATGGCTCTGCTTGGGAGGAAATAACTAGATTAAAAAATAGTGAATCAGCTTAGGCTAATATGGCTCAAAATCGGTGCAGCCCAGTAATTAGAGCCTAGATTTCAGAGATGAAATTATTTTAGGCCATCCAGTCCATCTTTCAGCTAGCTGTGTTTAATTACTCCTAGCTTCTCTCGGCCCTGCTTTTGCAGAAGGGACCATGTTAGGACATTTCCCCCTCCTCCATCACTAAGGTTGCCCGCTCGATACTTTTTTTGCTTAGTTTCTGAGGTTGCACCGAAAAATATCTGGGCAGATCTGCAGCAAAGTCATGCCTGACCATGCTGCAAAGGTCGAGCCACGCATATCCTCCTTCCTTCCTCCGAAGCACGTTGGGTGGTACCAGGGCTTCAGTCCCCAACAGGCAGCACAAGGATGTCCACAGCGGGATGGCGCTTGGGTGGGGAGGACAGGGAGCACCCACTGCTCTGGGTGATGCCTCTGGGAGAGCTGGATAGAGGGTTTACAAGCTCAGGAAACCTCCCATTAGATCTGGAGCAAGGATTTCTGTGCACAGGCTCCTCAGATAGGGCTGCTCCGTTTTCTGGCTCTGTGGCTTTCTGTCTCAGCTCCCGAGGCAGGACTCGGAGGTACTTTGCTTCCCAGTGTTGTTGAAAGGTACCTTTGAATGGGTGCAAAGAAGGATGGAAGATTAAAATTGCAGAGGTTTGAAAAGTTTCTCTTTTAGAATGAAGGATTTTGCTACAACTGAACTGAAAAAAGACTGATTTGAGCAAGACCTCCACTGGAAAGAAACCGTTTCTTTCAAGCCCACCTGCCTTGAAAATTGCCACCCTGGGTGTGCATATCCCCATTTGCCTCCCTGGACTTGGATATCTCTCATGCTGCTGTGTGGCATCTCCTGTGATGTGCTATGGTGTGTCTCAGTGGCCAGGCGCCCCAGGCTCTCTCCTGGAGGCAGGAGCTGTATCACAGGAGAGGTTCGGGGGGTTTGTGACCATTAACACGACTGAGAAATGAAATTGGAGCCACCGGCACCTATCTCCCAGCTTTCTGTATAGCCTGTCTCCTATTCTTCCTGTCTCCTCTACACCTTATCTGATTTCTGCTGCCATTGCAAACTCTGGGAGGAAAAGCATCCCTGGGGATATGGGGGGAGGCAGCAGGACTCCTCACCCTGCAAGTCCCCCCCAGCACCAGGACACTGCGTTTCCCTCCTTGCCTCCATTGCTGCGGTGAGAGCACCCTCTCCTGTCTCAGCTCTGCCTCACTGCGTTTTTTCCCTGCTCCCTTCCCTCGCGTAGAAACCAGCGCTGAAGCTCTCCATCATGTACTGGGGTGAGGACGTGGGTCCAGGGACCCAGCAGCCTGGGTGCCAGGCTTGGCACCCGCTCCTTGTCCCAGCACGGCGGCGGTGTGCGACCCAGTGCGCTCCTGGCAGCAGCACTGAAGTCTGTTAGGAGAACTGGGGGAATATTTAAGTAAAAAACAATTTCTAGGAGAGGTCTGTTATAATTACTAATTAGATCTGGTTATAATTATCTCTCTTTGCAGTCCCATACCTGCCGCAGAATAGCTCCAGTTCCTGCTAACAATTAGCAGAGAAAGTCTTTTATGATACACCGGGTGATTACATAGCAATTGCAGCCTCCGTGGCGAATGCTGACTTATTAAAGAAGGGCCGATATTTACAGAAGAACATTGTGATCAAATTAGGCTAAAATTAACTGGAGTAAATTAAGAATACCAGTTTTTTTCATGTGCTTCCCTTTCTTTTCTGCCACAGAGTCGCCTCTGGGTTCGTTCGTAATGCTCTGTGTTGATTGCGGTACTTGACTGGGCAAAAAGATATGGAAAGCGGCAACAACCCATTTCTCTGGTTTGCCTCTGCGTGAAATCTGCATTCACATCTCCCTCTCGCTCATCCGCCTCCTCCAGCTCTTATAATGCTGAGCCACAAAACTACAGGGCAAGACCCAAACCTCGGGCGTTTGCAGCCTCCCCCAGTTTTAATAAGCTTGCTAAAGGCTCTGCCTGCGAGTCTCTGCTGTGCGGAGAGCCGGCTCAAAGCGCTCATCGCACGCTTCCTGTTCAGGGCATGGGTTTTCTCAGAGCGATATTAAGAGGGGTGGATTTCCCCCAGCGATGCTAAACCCAACACTCACTTGCACTTAAGGCACGCTTTAATAAGTCCAAAGTGAAAGCTGGTGCTTAGCATTAGGAAGAATCATGCAACAAGGAATTTGGAGATTTTTTTTTAATAGCAATGGGCCAAACAAAATAATCATCGGATGGTTTGAAGGTTTTTTTCTTTTTTTTTTTTTTCTGCACAAACTGAATTATTGGTGAGCAGAGTGTGATTTCTGGGAGGGTTCACTCTATCTGTAGGTATCGAGAAAGTAGCTGATACAAACTTCTGGCTGTGGCAGTGTGGGGTGGGTTACATGTACTGTTGCTTTGCTTCTCTTGAGTAGGAGGCTGAATCATCCTAAATAATAGTGTAGCAGAGGATGGTGGAAGTATTGAATAATACAGTCTCTGGCCCAAGTCTTTGGATAAATTATCCTTCCAGTTAAAATTCATGAATTTGACAGGCTTTACAAATCGCATCTTATTACAGATTCACCAACTTCTCCACCTTTACTTGATTGCCTCATCCCTAATCCTCCAGATCAAAGTCGTGCTGAACGTGGGGTCCCTTACTGCATCTTTAGCAACTCCTGGTTTTTCCCCTAATCCAGGAGCTCCACCCTAGTGCTGGCTTAATGCTACCTAGGCAGTGTCTGCAGGCTGAACCTCCATCCTGGCAGCTCCGCTTTTAACTTTCGTTCCCAGTTGGCCCCTAGATGTGCCAAAACAGAGCAAGTACAGTGACTGGTAGTACTTCTGCAGCAGCTAATGATGCTGTTAATATAGATGATGCTGTCAGTGTTTGAGGGAGATGGACACCAGCCATACTACAGATGGGCTTTGGGAAGATGCTTTTAAAATATGCAGTGTTTGGGATGAAAGCTTTTGCAGTGAACAGGTCAAGGCGCACTCTTTTCCCTCCTTGGTTTCAGTGGAAGAAGCTCACGTAAAGTCTTTGATAAGGTTTTAGGTTTTGTCCTTTCTTCCACTTCTTTCTTCCAGAGAGGAAGAGAAATAAGTGAGTCAAAATGAGGGTGAGAAAGCCTTCTTTTTTCAGGTTTCTTGTCATTGGAAAACTGAAAAAATCCATATTGTCTGCCCAAAATGAAATGTTGGAGTTTATTGTCCTTTCTGTGAAAGCATAGTGATCTCCGTTGAGCTCTTTTGCCTGCTTTTTTCAGTGACTGCAGAGCTCGCAGCCGGCAGGGATTCTTGCCCACTGCGCATGGGGTCACAGGACAGCAGGGCTGGAAGGGCTGGTGCCAGCTGTTCAGGTCGCTTTGCCCCATGGTGGCACTTGTGATCCCTCAGCAGGTGCCAGGGTGGAGGGACAGGTACCGAGGCAGAGAGGTGGAAGGGGTAGAACCACCCTCAAAGGGTGTTTGTGCTGCTCCCATTCCTGCACCCCGAGCATTTCCCTTCCCATGACTCCAGCTCTTTGGAGATGGGGCTGGTGATGGTTGTGTTAGAGGATTTTCCTCCTGCAGGTCCTACCCTTTGGATTCAGAGAAGGAAAGCTAGTGTTCGCTATTCACATCACACCTGAATATTCACGAGAGCTGCAAATTAGCCAGCTACATCACTCGGGCTGGGCTGGGACGTCTTTCTGGAGTCCTACCTCGTTCCTCCAGCAGCCTTGCTGCAATGAAGGGGAAAATTAACAATGCTTTTTGCTTTGGGGGTGATTCTTTCATGCAAATCACTTTTGGAAACTGGCAAGTGTTGGGGGGTTTTATTTGCAAAAAGCATGCAGGGACTTGTCAGGAAGAGGACGCCATCTCAAGCCAGGTTTCTAAACTGATTCATACTATCCCAGACACCATGGAAGGTCTAAAAGAGGAGAAATTAAACCCTTTTCAGGCATGGCAGAGGTGAACCCCTGCATGAGATTTTTCTCCCTGCCTTTGCATTAGTGCAGCACAACAAAGAGTTAATTGAATTGGTAAAAAAATAAGCCCAGGGCAGAAGCAGCAGCATCCTTTTCTCCATTGTAATAAGTCATATGTTTTCTTAACGTATTCCCGCTCCTTTTGGTGCTCTCCTGACCTCTCCGTGTTGCTGCGCACCCCGTTCCTGGTTAGGATCTCCAGCCGGTCTTTGTAGCGCATTGTCAGCCCTAATTGCTTTCTGCTTGGGCCCGAAACACGTATGGTTCAGCGAGGCTGCAAGAACAGAGCAAAGGAGGACAGAGGAATCGGCGTATTAATCCCTGGGTTGCTACGATGCTCGTGGCACTGGGCATCCCTACAGAGTTCACTGACACTCAGCCACTCCTTTCGAACAAATGGGGACAGCAAGGAGCGGTCAGGGTACTCCAGTCCCTTTCTCTTTGGGGTTGCCAGACCACGATTTTAGTTGGAGATGAAATTGCCGGAGAAATAATTACAAGCCACTTACTGACTCGGGTGGGGTGGGGGTGGCAAATCGCAGTGTCACGCTGTGGGTTCTAATCAGCTCATGCAAGCCCCCCAGAGAGGGGCTGGCAGGACCCTGCGTGGCCAGGGTGAGCCACAGCCTGGGAAACCACAGGGCGACGCTGGGGGTTGGCATGGCACAGGGGAGGGAGCCTGCGGGGGGCAACTTGTGTGTTTGGAGGAAACCCAGAAGCTTAGAAGGATGCTTTTGTGTTTTCTGCGCTGTAAGCTCGCACGGTGCTTGTTTTAGCCCTGGAGGGCTGGAGTGTAGTGACCAACATCAGGGCTAAGATGGCAGCTGGCACTTGCTAATATCTCTCCAGCAGGTAAAAGTGACACCCGTTGCTTTAGCATGGTCCGAATACATTGGTGACTTGAGACTGGGACTGTGAGTCCGTCGTTTCCCTGCTCTCGCAGGACAGCCCTCCTCATCTGAACTTGCAGTGTAGTCCTGCCCGTGGCTTCTCCCAGAGCTGTGCTCCTCAAAAACCAGTGGCAGTCCAAGATTTCCCATGCAGATTGGGCTTTTTCTCGCTTGCATGGCTGCAAATGGTGTGAATTTGCCAGCAGTACTGCAGCTGGGGCTCCGGCACAGGCCGAGGGATGCTCGTCTGCGGTAGGACGCGGTGGGGACAGCAGGTTCAGCAGATGCAGGGACCGTGCAGGCAGCCCCACATCGATGATTGCAGTGGGGATATGTCCTTAGTAGGCAAAGAGAAGGAGCGTGCCCAAGCCTAGAGCTGCGCAGCCCAAAAGGAAAAGCTCCTCGGTGGTTTTTTTTCTTCACAAACATTCTCCAAAACAAGTTCTGATGCAAGTATGGCTATTTGCAGATGTATGTAACCCTTTTTGTTTGAGGCTAGGGTTTGTTTGTGAACCTGCTGCTTCAAGGCACCAGGATGAATGCCGTCGCAGGGAGGCTTAGAAACAGCTGTGATGCACGAGAGGCACTCCAGAATCAGATGTCAGGTCCCCAAAGCCTTGAGACTGCATGAAGAAGTGAGGGAATTTCTAGTGAAAATAGAAATGCTTTGCCTCTGTTATTGGTGGAGCATCCCAGGGTCATGTTCTGAAGCTTTGCAGTACTGAGGACTAGAAATGTGTTGGTTTTTCTGTGATGAAAGGCTCCGCTCCTCCTCTCTTCGAATGGATTTAGGATCTGGGCTGTAACTATAGTGAGAAATGATGCGACAAGCACGGTACGGCTGCTATGGATTTGGTGACGCTGAGTTAGCTGGCAGATGTTCGCTGCCCATCCCTTCCACCCTGCAGAAGCCGAGCGAGGCGTTTCCTCTGTCAAAAGCAATCCAAGATCCTGGGAGCTCTCCTGGCAATGCCATAGACCCCATTTCTGGGAAGGGGATGACTCACCAGATGGGCAGCTGTACCCTGTGCTCACTGACCCCTCTCTGGGGTGGGAAGCAGAGCTCAAGGTGGAGGGACCTCCTTGTTTGAGGTCATTTTGCCCAAACTGCAATGCCCAGCGCCTGCCAAGTGCCGCCAGCCTGGGACCAGCATGGGGCTCCTGCCCACAGGTAATTCAAGAGCTTGTGGTGAGTCAAGCCACCTTCCCCCCCCCCAGCAGCTCCTTCCTCTCCATCTGTCCTTCCATGGTCCTCCTCCTCCTCCTCTGGTGTCAATACGAGCTTAATGAAAAAGCAGCAGATGTTCCTTTGATTTCAATTTACTCAAGATTTTAACCTAATGCAAATGGTATTTTGCATCCAGCTGTGACGAGGCAGTCTGGGCTGAGTCCCGGCATCCCTGCTTGCAGATTTCCTACCTGTCTCATCAGCTTGATGGCAGTGACTGACTTCGAAAAATTTTCTCCAGGAGGTTGTCTCTGCCAGGTCTTGGGAGCAGCTCTGCCCTGATTCAGGCTGTGCAAAAGGACTCGCAGCACCTCCTGCGTGATGGCGAGGCAGCGGTGGGTTCTGTGAGAGAGCATCATTTTGGCCTGGCTGGAAATTTTTCTGTGTGTTTTGGAGGTGTCTTGTGAAATGGAGTAATAATTGAGAAGAAGAAGAGTCAATAGCAAGTAATTCATCAGCCAGATTTAGCTTCGCTTTCCCCTCTAGGATTGCAATAAGCCAACTGCGATTTCCTGACCTTATCTCCTCTCTGAGTGGGTAAACAACAAACTAACTCTTTTGTTGCCGCTTGGAGTGGCTTAAAGATATTCACAAGCAGAGCTGGTTCGTTTGTCACCAGATGGGAAAGATGGGGCTTTCTCCTCTCCCTTGCGTTTTTGCCACCCGAATTCCTCCATATGTGGACAGAGCTCCCGCAGACTCTCACATGCCTGGGCGTTGCTGTTGCACCGTCGGGGCTGTGACCACCGTCCTCCTCCTAAATCATGCAATGCCATAGTCCCAGCCCACGTTGCAAATTCAGTAGGTACTCTGCGCATGGAAAGCACCCGCAGCTTGCTCCCACCACCAGCTCAGGCGAACCCTCCATCGCCAGCGTCGTTCGCTCAACAGCCCTCCATCTCCTGAAGGACTTTGTACCATTCCCAGCTGTCAGGACCAAAGATCTTCAGCGTGGGAGGTATGAGCCCAGGGAAAGCGCAAACACATCTCCCAGTCTTCACTGCTTTCCACTTCCCTAGGCAAGGCAGGAAGGGGAGACAACCATTCTTTTTCCTGCATAACATGAATATGTGCTCTGCAGAGCCAAAACTATCATTTGCCTCTGCCTGGGCTACTTTTCAGACTGTTATGGTGGTCTGCAGACCAAAAAAGAAACAGAACTCCAGCCTGCAAATTGTGCTAGTCCATACATCTATTCTTGGAGACCCCTGCCTCCCTCCCACAGGAGTCCTGCAAGCCAGTAATGGCTTGAGGATGGGCAGGAGGGGAAGGAAAATCCTCACTCACTGGAAAAACACCCCCAAATCCCCCCCAGAGCAAAGCATGGGAGGAAGAAGCGTGGACGGCGTAGAGCCCATCAGAAACCTCAGCCTCTCCGACACTCGGCCTCATTACAAACAGTGATCCCCTGACACGGAGTGGCAATTTACAGGCACCATTAGCCTACGCCTACAGAGAGATGCCGAGAATGTCCTATTTTCTGCACCTCCCATATGCCACACGATTCACGAAGGATAAAAATAATTAGCCGGAGTGTCTCAGGGACGATTGGCAAGTACCCAGGAGCTGGGAGTTCCCCTGATGTGTTGTCCTCGAAAGTGAAGGAGAAAACTTTGCCGAGAAGCCAGCTCTGAGTGGCAAGAGGCTGCCGGGTCCAAGGGAGCAGGCTGGGCAGAAGGGAGCTCTGCCCATCACTCCTGCCGAGGAGCTCGCTGGGCATTTGTGCGGGGTCCCTGCCTGCATCTACGGGGCTGTTGTGGGATGCTCCCGCCGTCTCTTCCCTCCCCAGCCCTCTCTCACCCACCTCTGAGCAGCCTCTCTGCTTTTGAGCCTCATGAATGTTTCAGTTAATTATTAGGCTTGCTATATTGTACCATTGGGCTGTCATTAATAACGGAGGGGGTTCGGGGATGGGGCTGGGAGCCGCCTGCTCAGCAGCAGTGTGGTGGTGCAGGGATGAGTTGGGAGCGAAGGAAGAAGCTTTGCATCACTCCCCTGCCTCCCGAGCCCACGCACCCAGCGAGGACCCCATCATTCCCAGCCAGTGTCCCCGCCAGCCACCGTTTGGGTCCCTCTTTTCCCAGTTTTCAGCCTTGCTTTCCACCATTTAACCCGCTGCCTCTGGGCCAACACACTCTGCCTGTCTTTCTGCTCATTAAAGCACAGCTAGTCTCAAAATGAGAGGTCATAAAGTGATGGAGCCAGTGGCTTTCCAGCACAGCCCTCTTTGGGTCCAGAGCTGGGTGACTTTTTTCCATAGCCAATAAGTTCACGGGGAGTTATTTGTTGTGTGAGTCAAAGCTGGCAAAACGTTTCAGCTAGGAAAGGGGGCAGCAGGGGGATTTGTGTTCCCGAAAGCGTCCACACATTTCACGTGAGCATTTCTGAAATGAAAGGTTAGGTGTGGGAAAAGCCAAAACATCTCTTTTGACATCCTCCAAACATCCCCTCTTGTGCTAACTCTTGTTTAAACTCTTGCTTAACAAAACTGGCCTAAATTCCTAAGAAGCATTCCCTTCCCATTCAGCACAGCCTGAGCTTCTCTCCTGCCTTCTCCCTTCAGCTGTGGAGCAGCCATCGCAACAAAACCCTGCACGGCCTCCCTGCCATATCCCCCCGGCTGCTGCCCCTCGGACAAACTGCCTTTGTGCTTTCTCATCTCTCTCTTCCCTTTCTCTTTCCTTTCTCCCCATCATCCAACGGCAGCCGGGACCCGAGTGATTAAAACCTCAGAAGGCAAGGAGGGGGACTTTGATGGATGCTTTTGGTAATGCCGGTAGCATCTCTATCTGTACGCCCTGCCGGGGAAATCCATCTTCCACCGCACAAGAGCCATTGCAGTGTAACGCAGGGGCTCCCGGCAGCCCTCGGCACGTGTCCGGCCGTAAGAGGGTTGGTGCCTGTGGGACATGCCGAGCATTTTAAGTGGCCTCCCCGCTGCAGTGGGAGGCAGGTCCAGCCCTCCTCACGGCGATGCTGTAACGGGACAGCTCGTGTCCCGTCCCACGGAAGCAGCGTGCACCAGGGATGTCCGACTGCCAGGCATCCAGGAATGCATCCCGACCCCTCTGGCTCTGTGCTGGGCAGCCTCTGCCACCAGAAAAAATAGCTGTGGCCAAAGAAGGCCAGGCAGCACCTACGGCAGTTCACGCTGTCTTTGCCTGTATCGGGAAGAGATCCAAACCAGCTCGGAGTTTGGGGGCTGTAGCATCCCAAAAGCATTGCCTTGGGGCGCCAGGCTAGGGATCCAGTGCTTGTGTTTATTCTTCTGTTAGCATTAATTGTTTTATTATATACTTTTATTAATTCCTTTGGCATTCGTTTGTGGGTCAAACTGAATGAGAGCCTCTCTCACTCAAGTGTTTTTGGACAGTGGGAATAATGTGAAAGGTCTGATAGAGCCCCTCAAAACAGGAATGAAAAGCTGATATGCCATGAGCAAAAATAGCATCACCTCCCAGCTTGTTCTGTGTCCTCTGAGACTTCTTTGCTGTGGCTGACCGGGGTCATTTCTGCTCAGACCTGTGATAAAACCGAGCAGAGGCTTGGTGAGAAGATACCTGGTACGGTGGGAGTTGAGATGTAGTTAGCACTGTCCTGGCTGTGTTGCTTTGTGCAGGTGGTATTGGGATAAATAGTCACGTCTCTGGTCTTAAGGAGGAGAGTGGACTTAGGGGAGTTGCTGCTTTTCAGCCCATAATGTTTCAGGATGTTAGGTGGAGGAAGAATAGAACTGCAAGAAAAGAGTGGGGAGCTGGGGTCAAAATCTACCAAAAAAATCAGAAGGAAATGCAACTATTTCTGCCGCAGTAACTCCTGGGAGTTGTCACTCATAGACACCTCCCTCCCCTTCTCTTTCCTCGCCTCATTTCTCAGGTCAGACCAAACCTGCTCAGATGCACCATCACCCTCACCCTCCAAGAGGAAGGAGAGTCCCTTACTGAAATATTTCCCCTGTTGACATGTTGTTGCCTTTTTTGCTATTGATTCCTTAATTAAAAAAGAGTAAAATTCCACCGAAGCAGACATTTCTCTGAAACACTCCATCAGTCAAAAAAAAAAAAAAGAAAAAGAAAAGGAAAAAAAATCAATATCCTATTTAGAAAAAAAACATTTGGGAGCAGATTTTGGAGCAGCCCTAGGTAGTACCTCCCCAAGAGTAACAGCAAAGAAAGGAAAGGCCATGTCCTGCAGCTAGCGGAGGGCTCCAGTACCTAAGGAATTTATACATCGTCACCCCAGCAAGCCTACGAGCACCTCACGCATCTTGCTATTTTACTATTAACAGTTGCCAAGCTGTAAACTGCTCATAAAGCAAAGCATCTTTCAAAATCAATGTATCGGGGGGTGGTAGGAAACCGTAACGCACCATTTTCTTCCGTGAGTGTCAGGGTCCGGCTGGCAGGATGGGCTGGGAGGAGACCACGTGCTGCAGGGAAGATGTAATTAGCTCAACTCTACTCCCTTCTGCAGTTGCTTTAGCTCAACTTGTTTTGTTAGCTCTTTCTTCCCATGCTCTCCAGTCCCTTTTCTCTTCGCTGTCTTCCTTTCATCTGGTCTTCTCCCACAAACCCAACCATTTCTATTAAGGTTGTCATTGTTTTTAGAGGGCTGAAGCCTGGGGAACCTACCCATTGCCTTGCAAGGTGCTGTACACAGGCACCCCCCTCCCTAAGGGTGGGGTGACACCAGTATCTTTGTGCTCTGCTCAGAGAAAAACCTTTGCAAAAACACCAAGACGTAGCAAAACCAAAGCCATTATTCTCAGGATCCTTCTGTCATGGCTTTAAGCAGGCACCAGGAAGGATTCCTGCCACTGCAACCCAATTTTTCCACTACTATGCAATTTGCAGGCTATCAGGGCATACTCTATTAGTGGGTCTGGCTCTGTGGGGATGCCTTCAAAGAGGGGACCTGAGAGTGAACAGCAGCCCAGGGGAATTCCCTCCGAACAGAGGTTTAAAGGCTTGGGTAATTTATCTTAAAAAGTGTATCTGCTAGCAGTTTATGAAAGGATGGATGACCTCAGGCAAGGCTGTGGAACGGGATGGCAGACAAGGGCATTCAAAGTTTGTGCCTGCGAGGCTGAACCTTTTCCATACGGCATGCGATGGAGCTGTGCCGCTGCCCGATAACCAGATTCAGACTGAATCCAGACATGTGTCAATGCTGGGAACATCATGATTGATCGCGCTCCCTCCTGGAAGGACTGGTTTTGGTTTCCTTCGCAACATCTAGCTCTGGCCAGTATCAGAGAGAGATAAGGCATCACAGTGCATTGATCAACCCCCATCTGATGGTTGCCAGATTCATCTGTAATGATTTGCTTGGCCCTTATTGCTGCCACAGCTGAAGGAAGGTCTGCAAGCCCATGACCTCTGCAACTTAGGGACACACATCCCTGGCATTCAGCAAGCCCCGCATGGGACCTGTTGTCTAGATAACATCATCCATGGGTCAGTTTGCTTTATTTTTAAATGCTGCGCACAGCACGCACTTACTTAAAATATAGCTGGGGGAGGTTGTTTCTTGTTTGATGGAGCAGGATGCCTGGCTGCAATTATACTTTTGCACAAGGAAAGCCGCAACAGGGCTGACTTAGCAGCCAGTTAGCATGGCATGCTGCAGGAGTCCTACTGTCCTGCAGGTGGGAGTGGGGTTAGGACCTTCTCCGGCACAGCTGCAGGAAAATTTAGGATGTGAGAGGCTGCATAAGAGGCTCAGGCCAGTTGTGTCAGGCAAGAAGTGTTTTCTAACCTGCTAGAGCCCCAGTGCTGGATGCCACAGCGGTTTTGTGTCCAGCTGCTTTGCACGGCTGCAGTACTGGGGAGATGGGAATGAAGAATAGCACTGACAGATCTGGGACGTGCCAGGAGATTAGTCTCTTTTTAAGGCCTCCATTTAATATTTCTGATGGCGTCTTACACCCAGGAGGGTTTGGCTGGTACCCAGATCAAAGCTCTTCGCTCCCAGCTTACCCCTGTGTGCACCATCCTTGTCTCGGTGCTACCACAAGGCAACCGCTAAGCGCCGTATTTCCATCTCCCCGGTGGGTCTCCCTGGCATGAGCTGCCCTGGATTCCTCCACAGCAGCACGGCCAGGGATCTGAGCAGGAATCTCCCCTGACAGAGGCTGGAAAGAGCATCGCTCAACACATTGCGCAGCCCGTTCCCACCTAGGAAGGAGGGAGGGATCTCCAAGGACTTCCAATTGCTGACCTGCAAACAGGAGTATTGCCCTGGCCTGTGCTGATAGGTGCTGGAAAGGGACAGATCAACATGGCTGTACTTCATTTCCAACAGCCACAGTGTAGAGATGAGCTGTAGGCAACAACCCACATCTTCATCCGATCCCACATTAGCCCGTCTCCATCAGACAATCACACTTTAAGGTCCTGGAAGTCTCTCCATCCCTCCAAACTCAAATCTGTGCTGAAATCAGGTGCTCAGCGCTTGGGAGCAAGTGTCTATGCACAAATACAGATGGTTGAGTCAACCAAGCTTCTCTCGATCTTCTTGTCATTGCTGCCAAGCTGCAAAGGTGAGATAGGAGCTTTCCCAGCAGCTGTTGGGTCTAACCCAACATGTCCATGGAGAGCAGCGTGGGCAGCACTGCCTTCTCAGTGCAGGCAACAGCCTAAAATCCTGCATGCCACCCTTCCTAGTCACCTGAAGTTAACATGGCTGAAACATCTTCATCCTTTCACTCAGTTTGATTAGCTTGCTATGCAAACAGCTGGGGACAGAGAAACCACAGGAACAAACAAACAGGCATCCTGCATCCATGGAACAGCAGTAACAGCTCACATCCTAGGCACGGGCAGTGCTGGGGGGATTTTTCCCATCCTGGCCTAAGGTCTTGTCTTTTCTCACCCCATTCCTGTTCCCAGCTCCCTCAGTGACAAATCCCAACATCCAGATCCAGGCTTTCTGCCTCCTTCTCCAGCCCTGGGCTGGAGTTGAGAAAAGCAGTAACAGCCAACTGCTTTGCAGGGTGGGCATGGTTTAAAGGGGAGCATGTGATAAAGCTGTGGCCTTTAAGGAGAAGAAAAAAAGAAAAATCATCCTTTCACCTTTAAAAAAAAAAAATAAATAAATAAAATCAATCCTCCCAAAACCAAAGTAGAAAAAAACCTCTTCAAATTGCAGTCTAGGCATGACAAGGCACACCTGTGATTTCTCAATCAAGTGACAGAGTGCCCCCGTGTTGGTAGGAGCAGGCAGGGCTCCTCTCTGTCATCCAAGGCCAGCTCAGCCAGCTGAAACCAGGTACTTGCAAATCACAGCTGGGCAAGGCTGAGAAATGCCACCCGGAGAGGGGAGTGCAGAGAGCCTCTGGGACTCAGCAGTTGCGTCAGCACCAGGGCCACAACAGTGAAAATTAGGTACTGAGCTGGACACACAAGCGCCTTTTTATTTTTTTTTTGCCCCTGAAAACCAGGCAGGAGCCTGGAGGATTGAGGCTGGAGATGCAGCAAGGCTCAAAAAACAAACCTCCCCTTGCTCTCCTCACCCTGCACAGAGTGGGGAAGGGCTGTGCCCATCCCTGGGGAATCTCCCACCCACCATCTTTCCTGGACACAGACTGAGATGGGGAGTTTTTCCTGGTGCTGAGCAGTGGGAGGTGATGCCCTTCCTGCTCTCGATACCAGGGGCAGAGGGATGAGTCCTTCCCCTTTTAGCTCATTACCTTACACATTTATTGCTTTGCTGGTGCACCAGGCTCCCAGCAAAACCCACCTAAAGGAAAATGCAGGATTCAGCTGTGCTGCGTCTCCTGTCCCTGTAAGGGCTCAGCACTTGCTGTTAGGATAGTACATACCTATGGCTAATTAACAGAAGAGGTGTTGGCTACCAAAGGTCAAAGCGTTTGCAGCCTCAGGATGGATCCAGATAATGAAGTCCCTAATTTTAACAACCAAGTCCCAGTCTCCCATTTCTTCCAGCTGTGCTCTGCATCACAGAGTTTTTGTGGTACCTCCTGGTTTCTACAGGACCAACAGCACCCGGGCACTGGGGACACATGCCCAGCAAGCACACCAGGATGAGCGCACAGCAGGCATTTATTTCCAATTTGCTTGAGTGCCATAAATTTGCACAGAGCACGGCAGGGACCCAGCACTCTGCAGATGAGACCTGCTCTCAGTAATAGGCAAGCACCCCGCATGCGGGTGAGAAGCGGGCAACACAACTCAGGCCTTTGAACCTCACCAGAGCAGGCAGGATTTCTCCCATCCCATCCTGCAGAAGATGAGATCTAAGAGCAGCTCCCACCAGCAGCAGCTGGCTGAAGGAGGGGGCCACCTGATGGGGTTTGCTCCAGAGCATACTTTCTTCCCCTTTTTTTTTTTTAAGTGAACAGTAATAATCTTTTTTTTTTTTTAAACAATTTGAAAATATCTGACATATGGGAAAAATAATGAATTCCGTTTTTTGCCTGCGTTCTCTGATCTGTCAGTCTGCACCCAGGAGCCACGCACGCAGGGGGAGGAGGAGGAGGCAGGGGGTGCTGGCCTACATTGGCTAGATAATGATTTTTCCTGCCTATCCCCCCTTCCAGGAGAAGGTTCAGGCATGTCCTACAATTGAGGGGAGACAGGCTCCGCCACAGCCTTTTGCTTTAGCCCTTTGTATTTCTATTTGTGGGAGGGTGTCAGAGGTGGTTTGTGGCTCCAGTAGAGAGAGATGTGCTTGGAGGACCTTTCTGCAGTATGGCTCTTTCCTGGTGTTCACAGGCTTGGGGGACTTGACCCGCCAGGTCCCTGCTCCTTCTCTGTGCCTGCTGGCTGACAAGCTGAGCAGTGCTTATTGGCTCCAAGAGAGATTAACGCAAGGCTATGCTGTTTAGTTTTAGCATCATCCCCAAAAGTGTCTTAAATCATAGCCCAGTGTAGGATTGCTGAAGATGCTGCAGCTTCTGCGGAGTCCGACGTGCCCACGTGGGATGCCGAAACCGCAGCCCCCTGCCCTCCCTCCGAAGAGGATGGGGTCCTGCCCTGCTCCCAGCATAGGAGTGCCATAGGTCTCAGTGCAGGGTAGCTGGGGTCACACAGGAGCAGGGACAAGGGGCTGATCCAGCTGGGAAAGCCTGGGATTCAGCATGACTTCACTTCCAGTTAAGCAGACCACATAGCCCATTTGTGCCTCAGTTTCCCCTCTTCGATACATGCGCAGTTCCCTGCGTCAAAGTGATTACAGTGGTAGCAAGGCCAGCTGGACAGTTAATTTTTTTCTTCCATCCCTCCCGACAGACATCTGGGAAGCTTTACCCTGACCTTCCCTCCATCCCCTGACAGGCAGAAGTGAAGCCATTACTCACGATTGCCACAGGTCACGCATCCGCCTCTCTTCTTAGTCGTCAGCAATGCCCTTCGGTGTAAGGAGAGCGAGGGCAACTTATCGTAGACAGAAACAAAGCAAAACAGCTCCCTCCAAAGACTTCAGGACCCAAATTAGGCCTTGGCAGTAGCTGTAGACATGATCCATCCAAACACCAACTTGCTTGGGAGAATTAAATGAGGAACTGGCAAATGCAATATATTTGCTGGGGTTGTATTTCCCTTTCAACTAGAAGAGGAAATTTTAAGTTTCTTACTCTTTGTGGAGAGAATATTTCAAGTAAACAATCAATACCTGGCCAGCTACCTGTCTGCCTGCATGCACAGCATCTGGCTGTTTATTAAAGCTTGGAGTTGTTTGCCAAAACTTTCTTTCCCCTCATATGAAAGGCTTTTCAGTAGAATACAAATACTCACTTATCCTGTGTCAGGTCTGCTTGTGTTTTCTCCAAAAACGGATGCTGCCCAGAGCAGTGTCTCACAAAGGAGTTCAGAACTTTGAAATCTGGTTTAATTCCAATCCAACATGAAAATCAGATATTGAAAACACTCTCTAGAAAAGAAACTGGGACCAACTCCCCCCCCAGCTTGAAAAAGCAGAGTATTACAGTGATAGTCCTCCACATGACCTGGGGGATTTGGTGGGGGAAGATCAGCCCCTCCTGAGCAGAGAGTAGGAAAGTGGAGCTGAGCTGGCAAGTTCAGGCAGAGTTTTGCTGCAATTAACTGAAGCCACCTCTGCAAAGCTTTTCTGGGTTTGAGGAATCTGCATTCTCCAGCAGGACACCATTCACCTGGAGAAATCCAACCTGCTGACCCAAAGAAATCTAGAACATGTGGGACTTTAACTGGCTGGATGAAAACAGAGATAAATCATTAGAGGGGAGGGGAAAAAAAAGTTTTAGGAAATATTAGCAGTTTGTTTCCCATGAGCTTCCTAATGTGAGGGGGTCCATGGCTCACCTCGGCTGCAGAGATAGACAGGAGGGATGCAGGTTGCTTTGGGTGCTGAGCTGTCACCCTCCCCTGGCTGCCAGGGCAGCATCGCTGTGTCCGCCTGGGATGGAGAGGAGACATCATTGCTGGCAACCCACCCACTCACTCACTCTCCCGCTCAGACACGCACGCACTGAAGTGCCACAAGACAAATAGGACCGAGAAAGAGATGCACTATTTAAACTTTCATCACTATTTTTCTCCCTGCTCCCCTTGTTTCTTTTGATTTATTTTTTAGCGTGTTTTCCCCAGGCTGTGCTGTTCGCCTGCATCTGTTTCCTCTCCTTCTTCACTCAGCAGCAGCCAGGCACCTTTCCAGGGGCACCCGCAGCTGCCCTGCATTTTTCAGGCTGTCCAGGCTCAGCTCCCTTGGGTCAGCAAGAAGAACGAGGCAGCAGAGCCGCATCGGGCTGGGGTAGATGCGGGCTGGACACAGAACAACAGAGGACCTCTAGCCATGACACCCTCCTTTTGCTATCCTTCCCTGGCCAAGCAAGGACTCTGGGGCAGTTCGTTAAGACTTGTATGGCAATTGCATGGTCCGTGCAATACAGACAAGAGCCCCATCACATTGCCACCCTTCCCAGGGAGGGTGACCCTGCCAGGGCTTGGCATGGGAGAGATGCAGAAAAGGGTGCCAGTCATGCAGGCATCCTCCAAACGACCAGCCTTCCATCCCACACCAATCTCAGCAGGGCCAGAGGCTGGCAGCACACGGGTGGGGGGCTGTATGCTTTGAAGCAATGCCAGAGTTGGCACCGTAGCCAGTGCGGCCTCTGTAAATTGACAGTGCACAACGCGGACTGAATTTTTTTCAGCCTGCCTTATGTAGGGAAGGAGGACACAGGCAGCCTCGCTGCTTGTTTCCCTTGCAGAAGAACTGAGCCTCATCCTGCTGAGCAGCCTGCAGACAGAAACGGTCTCCAGGTTTCAGACGTAAAGGAAAATCTGGTCAGTCATGCTTGCAGAGGGGAATATTACGAGTTGGAGCCAGGACTCTCAGCCCTGCGACTGACCCCATCTGCAAACTCAGACCACTTGCTCAGTATCATCCCTTTTTCCTTACCTGCCAAAGCTGCTCATCTGCAAAGGGACTGCAATCCTAATTGCATCGGGAAGGGGAGAGGTAGAATGGATGCGTGTCAAGATGATTGAGGGGAAGGTGCAATTGCAATCCAGGATTAGGTTTCCTCCAGAGCGCAGGTCACCAAGCCCCACAGACTTGCCATAAGTCTCCAGTTAGCGCTGTCCTGAAAAACATAACCCGTGACAGCATTCAGACATAGCGAAATCTCAGCCTTCAAAGTGTTGGACAAAACCTAAGAGCCTGTTTATATCCTTCCTAGCTCTGAAGAGCTGCTGGAAATCTGAATCCTAAATGTGTAAAGTCCTGATAAATGAAAAGCTAAACATTCATGTAGCTGTAAGCTGCTCTGCAGTGGTGTAGGCCCTCACAATTTGTAGCCTTCAGGCCTGATAATACAGGGAGACCCTAGGCAGTCTGCTGGAAAACTACTGCCAGAAACACAATCCCTGTAAGGGGATTCTCTTATCCAGTGTAGCAAGCTCCATCCTAAAAGCAGTTTTGTTTTCTAGCCCCTTTTCCTCCTCCTGGGAAGCTATCCTAGATACTTGATGAAACAGAGAACCTTCTTTCTTCCCCAGTGCCCAAATTTTCCTGCTTTTTCCCTTGTCTTCTCCTGACCTTCCCCCGGTCCTTTCACTGCAACCAGCCATAGTCTTCCCAGCCTTCATTTTGCCAAATTAGACAAGCCAATCTCTTCTGATCTCACCTGGTAGGAAAGCTGCTGTTTTCCTTTGATCAGCTCCACAGCCTTTCTCCATGCCTATCCCAAACAGAGTTCAACATCCATGTGTGTGGCCAAACCCCTCCCAGGATCTCAAGAGCATCTTGCAGAGCAACACCACTGGCCTCTGCAAAACAGAGGCTGGCAGGGAAAGCAGACATCGACTGCAAAGAGGAGGCAGTTCCCTGCAGTTATCAAGCAGAGCAGAGGACATGCCAGTCCCAAGTGGAGCACAGGAATGATAGAGCAGCTAATTAACTTGTCATTTTGCTGAACATCATTAACACCAAGCTTATTGTCAAAGTCACACCCCACCAGTCTTGCTGTGTTAACCACTTGCAGAGGGCAAGTACCTGCTTCTTTTTGGAGCAGGACAGGATCTTCCTGGGAAAGTAAGGAGACCACAGAGGCTGCAGGTTGAATCCTGCTTCTTTCACAAGCACCTCACCAGGAGCAGAGATCAGATTTGCAAAGGAAAACCCTCTTTGCAGGGTTTGTGTTGCAAAAACTTCCACGCAGCAAGCAGCTGTATGCAGATCAGGGCAGCGCCTGGTTACAGTCACCCAGAGCAAGTGTACTATGATGCCCTCATAAGCTTGACTTGTCTACAAGAGGCAAACATGGCTCTTTGACAAGCCTGCGATGCGACGTCTGAATACACAAACACTTTGCTGTACCAGAGCAAAGCTTCCAGATCCATCCTCACTGCATGGGAGGGTGAGCTGAGCCAGCTGAATCCCTCCAGGCTGTCTCCCTGGGGCTCCCTGTGCTTTCCTTACTGTGGAGACAAAATAAAGGAGCAAACATACCTTTGTTTGGCTTAGCTTCATCATCTCCATGGGGCCTTGTGTTTGCAGAGCACTGTCTTGCTGGAAGGTGGCTGGCCCACCAAGTTCTCTTAGCAATCCACTGCAGAGTGCTGGGGATGCTTTTGGTCTATGCTTAGATTCAGCTTTTGGAGCTGGGAAACACCTCGCAACAGTTCGTGATCACCGAAAGCATCTTCTGGTCACTGTTATTTGCTTAACACGCATCTAAGATGAGCCCAGAGCCTTGAGTGCCACAAACCCCATAGGGAAGATGAGCAATGCATCAGCGATGCCTTACCCAAGGGATCTCATTCCTCAGGGGACACTTGTGCTGAGTCTCATGTCAGCTGAACATTACTTGCAGATACATGGCTCAGAGCAATCCTCAGGGGCTGCTCAGTATCTGTCTCTCCAGCCCAGCAGCTGGGTGGCCCTTCCCCACCAGTGAGCATTTGAGGTTGAATCTGTTAATACTGTCCCAAGAAGAGGAGGCTTGTTACACAAACCCAACAGCAAGGAGGTACCAGCCACATCAACAGGAAAAAAAAAAAAAGTCAGCATTAATTAGGAGCAAGTGCTGGTGGCTGGCATGGTGTTTTTTTTTTTTTTTTTTTGCTTTTTCCACTTCCAGGAGCTGACTCCTGCCTGGAGGATCCTGTTATCTCAATAAATATTGCTAATAATTGAGGCTCTGTCTGCTTGCCACAACACTGTCCAGCTGCCGGGAGCATTTAGAGACATCTATGTTATTCCTTAGCCAAAGCTGCAGTGTTAGCCTGGGGTATTAGTTCAACGCTGAATAATTCTGCGTGGTCTCATTGATTAATCATACAGTTAAGTCTTGCAGGGCAGGACTGTATGCAGGAAAGCCTCTAACTAGCCAACTAATTTAAGAAGTTGCTGAATGCACAGCCCAAGAGCAACACTCATTTATTTGTATTTCTTTATGCTGATGTGTTATAAAACATGCTTTTCCCAAAGCGCTCCAAAGGGCAAGGAGCAGAGACCCCACGCTGTCCTTACTCATCCAGGCAGCCCACAGCTATGGAGAAGATTAATGCCTGTCCAAGGCTGGTTTAAAAATATTCAGCAAGCCCTGCATTTTGACAGAAAAATCAGGGTTTTGATGGGGAGAAGCTTGTCATTGTTTCTTTGGAAAGTTCTGTCTGCAGTGAAGAAAAGAACAGTTCTCCAGCTGAGGTCCCGAGTGCACTGTGAGGAACAGGAGACCTTCTGCTGGGGCATTTCACCTCCCGCCCCAGAAGGTCTCAGGGCAATGTCCATTTGGGGATAATCTGTCTGGACTCCCACCCCATAAGCAGCTGCATGTCATCCATCTCTCTGGCTTGTTCCTACTCTTGTGGGCTTGAGCCATCATGGATCCCTTCTCTTTCATTCTCTTTTTAAACTTTCCAGGCATGTAAAGGTTAATTCCATTTTCTTTGCTGTCAGGAATACCCCCCCAACCCCAAACAACTCTTCCTATTTATATCCCTGTATTAATCAGAAAGGCTGGCATTTCTACATCTACGTGATTAAAAATTAGGAGACCGGATTCTGTAGTGGTGCCTTATAATAATAACCAATCCTGGGAGCACAGTGCATGAATAATGGATCATGGCTCTGTGCTACCAGCTTTTTGGCTGTTTCCCTTATAGGAACAGAGGCTCAAGTTTGAGTGGGGAAAGAATACATCCATCCTTCATTCTGCAGAAGTTAGAGCTGTTGAGAGACATCACTAATTCCTATTCATCAGACCCTCTCCTCCCCAACCAGATCCACGGGTTAGTGAGCCTGGAGACCATCGATAATTCACGGCTACATGAATAACTGGGGGATGATAACCACTTACTTGGGAAGACGTAATCAGGACCCATTCTCTCTCCTTCTCTTATCTCCTTAAACAGCTCCCCAAGTCTTGCTGCTAATCCAATAGAGACAAACAGGAGCAAAACATGGGTTAGAAAACAAGGTTTTCTGGCACAGGGAAGACAAGTGGTGCCATGTTTGTCTGCATTAGGTTGTCCCCTAGGTTCCATGGGCAGCTAAGGCACAGGCTGGACTGCTTTGAGGGGGTGATGTTAAGCCAGTGGCTGCAAAAAAAAAAAAAAGTCTTCAGATGTCAGCCAGTGGGACCAGCCATTTATAGGACATCAGTCAGGATTATTAAACATCCCACCATAAAAGTCCCTTCATTTAATTCCAAGATGCTCTTCAGAGAAAGGCTTGTGCGTTGTTTTTTTCCCCTGCTTCACAAGATAGATTTCCAGTATTTTACAAGCTGAGGTCAAATTCAATTAATAGCTTCAGTGAGGGGGAAAAAAACTATTGAAAAATATCAGTTTGGGGTTTTTTAAAGCAGTATAAACTCATCCAATGAAAGGTGGTGGTTTGGGGTTTTTTTTTTTTAAGCGAAAAGAAATACTTCCTTAATAGTTAAATAGCATCAGAATGAAGCTGAATTTTCCACATTTTCTTATTTCAGGAGCTGACACATTTCAACTAACCCAAACCACAGATTTTCACATTTTTTTCACTCTTGTAGCCTGAAAAAAAAAATGTACATTTTGGATCTGTGTAGAAAAGCTTTTTTTCCCCAGTCCCTGGGTTCCACCCACTGAGCTGAAAAATCCCATTACTCACAGCATTTGGCAGATGTGTGTGTGACCAGCGTTGTGTGCAACCAGCACATCTGCCTTGCCTACAAATCCTGCGCTGATGCAGGCAGCCACCTTTGAATTGTCAGAGAACATAATCCCTTTCCATCTCCTGAATTCTGCCCAGCACTGGAGGAGCCAGCAAGGAGTTTTTAAATGTTTCTCGGCCAGTTAAAATGCTGGGACAGCTCAGGAGCAGAAGCAGAGACATACTTGGGGATTTCAGAGAGGTCTTTGGCCAACTTTGACATTCGCTTTGCATGGCTGAGCCTGGTGCCAGCCAGCTCAGGGAGGGGGGAAACAGCACTGACTTGTAACAAAAGCAGCTCCACTTTGGTGGAAAATTGGCAGGTTTCCCCCAGCTGCATCCCCTCAGTAAGGATGCTGAAGGGTAGGAGGCTTTTGCCACCTGCTTCTGAGCTGGGTGTGAAGCAGCAATTTCTTCCTATCTCCTTTGCTAGCATGAGCTCTTCTGCTTGGGCAAGAGGGGCTTCAACAGGGATGCCTTTCCACTGCATCCTCTACATTTCTGCTGGCTTCCCAATGCTGCATGGGCCCCAAGAGCTCCTGAAAGAGGCCATAAGATGGGTGGGCAACACATCTATCTAACAAGACCAGCATTTGGTTTCCCAAAGGATCTGGCTGGGAACAGCTAAACTGACAGCTGTACAGACCTCTCCATCTTCAAAGCAGCCCTTGGCTAGAGCAAACCCAATCAGGGTAGTAGAGATGAAAGGTCCTCTCTGCGGGATGAAAGGACAGCCCCTCTCTCCAGCTGAATTTCCCATCTCTTATCATTCTGGGGGTGTTTAGAGATGCCAGGCTTCAAGAGCTAGTAACAGAAGAGGAGACCATGCTCAGGTGCCCCTCATCTCCTGCTTCCCTGTTTCCATCCCTCCTTGTCTCTGGCATGAAGTACTTCCCAACGCAAGAAACAGAGAGACCATGGGGCTGTGTGATACCAGCAAAGCCACATCCTGTAATGAGGATGCAGCCTCACACAGGCTGTCAGGCTGAGGTGGTCTCAAAGGAAGGTTGAGATCTTAAACATCTCCTTGACACCCCCGGCAAAAATCTGCTTTCACAGAGGGAGATGCTTAAAAGACTTACCATAGCAAGAGGGAGTCTGACCAAATGAGAGGAGTTTCACAACCTTTTGTGCAGCAAGACAGCAGCACAGATGAGTGAAAGCAACAGGGAAATCAAAGCAGAGCAAGGGAGTGCTCAGGGGTTCCTGCATCCCTCTGTGACAGAGGGCTGGCAAGGGAGCCCTCTTCAAAGGCAGGCATCTGGAAACAACGCACCTGAAGCCCATAGTAAGCTGTTCCCCCCCCCCAAGTGCAATAGGTAACAGTCCAAATCCAGCTCCCCTGCCCTTCTCCTCCAAATCACCCTCACCTACCTTCTCATTTGCAGTCAGAGGAACAGGGGTCAGACCAAAGCCCCTCCGAGCCCCATATCCTGAGTCCAGCAGCAGCCACTTATAGTTGCCTTGGGAAGAATAGAAGAGTAGGGCCAGCAAGCCAGGATATTTCTTTCAGATACTTACCATCCTCCCACAGTTTTCAGCTCAGGGACATCCTGGGCCAGAGGTATTTCTGAATATTTAGTAGCCCTTGGTGGATTTCTTTACCACAGGCTTAATCCTTCATATTACTGCAAAGCTCAGGCAGCCACCTGGCCCATGTCCCCTCTAAAACTTCAGCCAGTTTCTGCTGTTGTAGTTCAAATCTAGGGCACAGCTTTCATGCAAGCTGCAAAAAGGCAAGCCAGCTACAATGTGGTGAGATGGGGTTGCATGCTGCCACAGCCACATCAAAGCCAGTTGCAGAGGTTTGCGAGGTGACAGTCCAGTCCTGGCAGCCCAGACCCCACAGGTAACTCCAGAAAGGTTGGTTTATTGCTAGCAAATGACATTGTCTCCTCTGTGCTATTTCCTTCCAGTTCCTCCAGATGATCCTGTCATTATGGGGGGGCCCATCATCAGTCTGAGAGCAGGAGACCCCCTCAACTTGACCTGCCATGCAGACAATGCCAAGCCAGCAGCCTCCATCATCTGGATGCGGAAAGGAGAAGTCATCAACGGAGCTACGTACTCCAAGGTGAGGCAGGATGGGGCTGCGGACAAAGGCTGTGCTCTTCCCTTGCTTCAGAAAGGTGCACCAGGCCTGACACTGCTCTTCACACAGCCCCAAACCATCTAGGACAGCACCTTCAGCTCCGCAGAGCTGAGACTCTCACCCTACATCACCCCATACAGCCTTCCCCATGGAGAGGCTGGGAGGAAAACAGTCAGGAGGATGCAAGTGAGCAACCACAGACTGCCACCAAAAAGGGCTCTGGTCTGAATTTGTCTGGCTTTTTGCACCCTCCCACAGCTTATAATTGCCTGGCATGCCCACTTCTCCCCCCAGAATCCCATCTGGGTGTGGTGTTAATATTGTATACAGCACCACACAGCCAACACTGACCTGGCCTTGGCTGTAGCAGAACCTCTGAATCAAAAAGGTGGTTGCAGTGACATATGTCCCCTCCTCCAACTGCAATTTTCCATGAAAAATTGTCGGGGTTGTTGGCATTTTTTAATTTAAACGGAAAGCCTTTATTGGGTCATAAAGGAAAACATCAAAGAGCAATCAACAGTGTACTCAAAATGGGTACCCACATGTTCTCCTGTTTATAGATGCCTGATGTCTGGTAAGTGCTAAAGATTCAGCAACACTTGACATTTCTGATGAAAATTTCTAAAGAACAAAATTCAAGACATAAAATGGGTCAGTTTGCAGCCATTTGTAATGCAAGCAAACTTCAAAGTCAGGAGTCAAAGGCATTCCTCTCAAGCTCCTGAAGATCTTTTAATAAACATTTCACCCTCTGCTACCACTGTGAAGCCTCCATCCAGCCTCATTCCAGCAGCATCCTGATCTGCTTGGAAAAGCAGAGGAGCCAAAACACCCTCCTCTCCTTCTCCCTGTCAGTCTGCAGAGCTCGCTGATACCTCAGTTAAAGCTGAGCTGCTTCCTTGTAGCCAATGGGTGTGAACAGAGGGGGAAATTGCCCATCTCCCTGCATGCAATGCAAGGGGCAGCACTAATTAAAGCCAGAGAGAACTGACCTCTCTCTCTCTCAAATCAAGTGGAATTAATTAAAATTCAGGCCACTGACATGCAGTTGTTTATGACTTATCCCATTCACCCCAAGCCTTCCTCTCCACTGCAGACTGCTCAGACCTGGCCCTGGGGAGCCAACATTTAAGCCCTTTCCCTTTCAGGCCGACGAGTAGTAGGTAGCAGAGAAGGAAGAATGCCCTTTATTTTTCTTTAAAATATTTCCAACAAAAAAAGCTTTTCAGGCTGCAGCTCCATCTCACATGCAGTACAGAGATTTCCATGGCATTTTAAGCTGCTGTCAGGTATGATCTGGGAGGGGAGTCCTGTTCTGCATGGGGGAAACGTCATCCCCTCCTCCTGGGGTCAGGAGAACGTCAGTTTGAGGCTGAACTTCAGTTTCTCCTGACTTACTGGAGGTTTCCATGAGGCCCTTCCACAAACACATCCCTGCCACAAACAGGGAAAAGCAATGCTCCGGGGCCAGGCATGCACAGGGGTGGTCAGGCAGCACCAGCTGCATCAGCACTTGTCACCTGAAGCACCACAGTCCCCACACATACACAGGAAATCCAGACTTGATCATTTTTGTGGCTGTCTTAACCTTGTCATATTAAAAAAGAAAAACAGCCTTCAGAAAACCTAGTGGCCAATTTTAGACATTTTTGGAATGGGAGGTTTTGATTTTTGGCATCTGAGAAACCTTTCTCTTTGGAAGCTCCCTTTAATATCATTCTTCAATTCTCTTCTTTCTGCTTTTTCAAGAAAGCTAAAACCCAACCCAGATTTCATTTCATCCAGATATTCCAGTCAACCAAGAAGAAACCCTGTTCAGGTTACTGATTGCCTGAAACCATTTATACAGAGTCAGAATTTCTTTGTTTCTCTGAATTTCCAAGCCACCAATTGATTAATATGCAGCCCCCCTGCAATCACAGCCAGGCAGTACAGAATAGCCACAGCTGACTGAAAACCCCTATGCTTTCCCTGATCCCTATTGAAGGGGACAGGGAATGGTCCCTATAGCCATAGGGGATATTACAGGATCCTGCAGGGTTTGGAGGCTAACCCAAAGCTCAGGGGCACTGCCGGGGGGAGGTCCTGCCCAGACTTAGGGCTCACCACATCCTCAGCACCGAAAGCGGGACTGTTCCACAAAGGAAAGGCACAAAAGGGGACAACAAAGCAAGCACAGGGCAGCATCCTTACCACCAAGGGCACAGAACAAGAGGAGCAGAGCAGGTTTGGTGGTCACAGAAGGGTCAACCACAGTGCAGCAATCTCCAGAAAGTCCATAGTGCTGAGGCAGCTCTGAAGTCAAGCCAGAAAATCTAGCCTACATCACCACACCTAAAGCAGGGCTTAAGCTAGAGCCAGAGTTTAAATACAGCTCCTGGGCCTATGGGTGAAGAGCTCTTGGGTAGAGTCCCCAGATGAGGTTCGTCAGGGAAATTAAGTACTGTTGGTGCACTCAAGCCCTGATGATCACATACTAATAGGTCTTGGTCCTACTTCTCTCCAGCTTCTGGGCTGATAGTGGTGACAATTTCTCAGCACTGTTCCTTGTCTAGCATACCTGAGAGGCGCAAACCTGTATGCATGAACACTGTGTCACGATGAACCTAGGTGGTGAAAGCATTAGCCTTGCTGCCATATGTTTATAATTCGATAAAGCACTTGTCTTACATTGTGAGGAGGAAACGTGAAGGATACAGCCTGGGAGAGAAAAACTGCCAGGCAGGGTCCAAAATACATAGTTAAGGGATGGGTGCATCCGTGGGCATTTACCACTATTATCAACATCTGGGAAAAGCTGTGTTTCTGGCATTTCTGGTCCCTGGATGATGTTGATAAACCGGAGAGAGGTCAGAGGAAAGCCCAGAGAATGATTAAAAGATTGAAAACCATGCAACACCTTAACAGTCTCCAAGGGCTCAATCGGTTTAGTTTACCAAAGACAGGGCTACAAGGTGATGTGACCACGGTCTGTAAGAACCTGCAGGAGGATTAGGAGTCTGATAAGGCAGGGCTCGCCGATAAAGGCATGGCAGGGCACCACGGCTGGAAAAGTCAGATAAGTCCAGGGAAGAAACAAGGTGCCAAGGCTGAGCAGATAGAGCTGGTTAACCACTGCTGTACCAGGCTCAAGGTTTTGGATCTCCGGCATCCTCTGATCCCCATCACAGTGATCACCAGCACGAGGCAAGCCAGAGTGGTGATGATTTACCATGGGCTGGGCTGGACCACTGCACAGCAGCCAGGGACCCAAGGCCAGGATCAGTCCCGTGCTGCTGGCAGCCGGCATCACCACTCATTGCTACGTAAAGTGGCCCAGGCAGCTTTTTGCACTCACCTGGCATAGGTGCAGAAGGTGACAGCAGGTTCAGGAAGCTGGTTGCCCTATCTGTGCCCCGGCTCACTCTTTCCTGGGACAGTGGGTGACATGTATCTCACTGGAGTCCCAGGCACAGCAAGGCTGGAGGGAAGCAGATGGGAGTTAAGTGCCCAATTCCCAGGGAAGTGCAGTGAAATTTGTCTATGCTATTCCCCTAAGGCTTCTTGGCAGATTCCAGCCAGAGGAACTGTTATTGCAGAGAGCGCTGCTTGGCTGCGAAACTCGTATGAGCGAGGGCTAGCTGTGCATGTGCAGAGCCTGCCACAACCCTCGGCCAGGGGAAGCAGCCCCTCTCCTGTAGGAAACTGCCTTTTCTCATCTCTGTTTCTCCTCCCACAGACACTTCTCCGGGACGGCAAGAGGGAGAGTATCATGAGCACCCTTTTCATCGCCCCCTCCGACATTGAGAATGGGGAGAGCATCGTCTGCCGCGCCACCAACAAAGCCATTCCCAGTGGGAAGGAGACCTCCGTCACCATTGATATCCAGCGTGAGTACACGGCCGGCTGAGCTACCTCTGGGTACTACGGGATCTCAGCCTCCCTGCTCTCTCTATTGCCGCCCCAGCACTGCCCACATGGGTCTGACTCCAGTCAGGAGCAGGATGCTGGGATTTGAGGGTTTCCCTTTACTGGGATTTACTGGTACATTGATACAGTGAAGTCAGAGACAGGAGATCGCATCTCCCCTGAGCAACCTGGGGCACCAGATGGACACGAGCACCCACAGGGACAGGCTGCTTCCCAGCTTTTGTGCCTTGTGTCCGTGGTTTTGAGCAAAAGCAGCACCAGCTGCCGTGCTCTGGGTGGCCGGTGGCCATTGCACGTGGCCTGACTGTGTGCCCTGATCTAGGCCCTCTGGGGTCTTTGGAGCAGGGATGGATCCCAAATGGTTTTGGCTGAGCAAGCAGCATCTCTGGACACAGCCAGTAGCAGAGATAAGGCCCATTAAGATTTCTGGTACAAAAGCACATGTTTCCAGTCTTACAGGCTGTACAACAGTAAGTTTTTTGTATTGTTCTCCACTGAGATAGCATGTTAGACACCTAATCGGTGGGAAGTCTCCCTCCCGTGAAATACAGCTAGCGTCAATCACCATCTGCTGGGGACAGGTGTGTGTCGAGAGCCATATCATTTACCCTTTACTGTAAATCTATGAAGCAAAATCTTCTTTCCTCAAAAATTCACGTTTCACAGATCTCTTCCCTCCTCCTCTGCAATAGCTGTTGCTCTCGGGCTCATCCTGACCTCCCTCCAGCCGGGCTTCATTTCCACGCACAATTCCTGCAGCTGTATTTACCAACAATTTGCAAATGCAGGGTGTTCAATATTAGCATGCCAGCTGCTTTCCAGAGTCCAATTAAAACTGGCTGAACAAACTCAAGCACAGCAGAAAATTCACCATTTAAGACTTCCAGCTTTTGCTGCTGGAAGATTAACAGGCTCTTGGGTCTCTGGATAGCATGTCCTGACAGAACCGGCCAGATAAAATGAGATAATAGCATGGGTTATTTCACAGCCGGCAAACAGTTACAATAGCTGGAGACGCACACGCATTCTCACAAACAACGCAAAGCCGGAGACATCATTACACTGTGCTGTACAGTGTGGGGCAGGAGACGTGAGCTGAATCCCTGAGCGTGATGGAATCCGCTTTGAAAAGAGAAAGACCCAATAAAGAACACCAATTTCCACTTCGAGCCATTAAATACTCCATGCTGTGAAAGTAATAATAATAATATCCTATCCAGCTATTAAAAGTATGTTGTTCCTAATGGGGTCTAATGAGGATATCAATTTTGCAGTGCTGGATGGGTGATGGAGGGATAGAAAAATACCAAGATGCATTAACCAGCCTGTGGTGGGGTGGATTTCATCCCCTCTTGGATGCAAGAGCCTGCTCTAGCTGCTGCCCAGTCCATGAGGTTTCCCTCCCAACCTGTAACTGGCTGTTGGCAATTGGCTGTTTTCACTTTGCAAAGAGTTAAAGGTACTTTTCTTGAGCAAAAGTTATCTGGGCCATTCCTGGGGAATTGTCCTGGGCAAGAGTGGCTGCAAAGGCAAGGTAGACTGCATACCCCTCTGCACCACCCCAGCGATGAAAGGAGGTCCTTCCCATGGGTCTTCGTCCAACATCTAGCAGAGAAGCAGCACTTTGGGAGGAAAAAAAGAAGTGGTTTCTGCAAGAATAAGGAAGGAGGCAGCAGTTGTTGGCGGGTGAGCTTTCCCCAGCCTGGCACAACCTGCCGCATTTCACCCTGGAGCCTGCACATCTCCACCTCCACTGCTCATACCATAGCAAGCATTGCCCAGCTGCACAGTTTGAAAGAGATGGCCTTGCAAAATAATCCCAGGGAACCAAAAATAATCCCTCCCAGGAAGCCACAGCCTGGTAAATCACTCCTACTGCTTTCATTTTCTTTTGCAACTCAAAAGAACATTAAAAATGCTCACACGCAGCAAAGAAACACCAGGGTGGGGGTTATTTCCTATGCAGGGTATATGCGCATGGTGAGAGAGAATATCTTCTTTCAGCTGATGCAAAGTTGAAGTTTGGCTCCCATCAATCTCATGCAGGCACTGCCTGACCATCTTAGCAGCAATGAAATAGCTGAGTCATAAAACCCTCCCCTCCCCCAAAAAAAGGCGGGGGGGGGAAAGAGGAACTGAAAAAAAAAACCCCAGAGCAGGGTCTGTAATGGAAACGCTAAGCAACTCCAGCTGGAACATCTGTTCAATGTGATTTCCGTTCCACCAGCCACATCAAAGTCAGCCTCCTGTGAGTTATGTGCAGAACATCACAAGTGGGATTAAAATCATGTTTAATAGTTTGATATGCCATAAACTATTTATACTGCCAGAGCCCAGTGGCTCTATGGAAATGCACATCCAGCGTGCCGGGATGGGGAGGAGCAGGGTTATTGCTTATCCAAAGCCATTTGCTCCAAGCCTCTGCACACACATGTGCAGTTGCTCATTTTTACACCTTTTTTTTTTCATGGCAAGAAGGGATTTGACCGCATCTGTGTTTCTTGCAGGAGGTGGGAGTAGGGGAAGAACAGCGGAGGGTCTGTGGACCAGGGTGATGAGCAAAATAAGAGCCACATCACTGTCAGAGGATCTCCTGCTGTGTTTATCCTTGTAGCACCAGAGTGTTTGATTCCCCTTTGTGCTTCCCACCGGGGTGTGTGAAAGTCCAGAGCTGAAGAGGCATCTTAATCTGCTTCCAGCTCCTCGTTCCTCCTCATTTGGCCCACAGGCTGCTTTTGGATTCAGGGTGGAGGTTTGGAAGGGCTTGTCTGGGGGTCCGGATCGGAGGGGAGCATGGCGAGGGATCTGCACCCGGCAGTGCAAGAGCCAGCACGGTGCCTGCAGCCTGGGGAGCTCAGCCGGTGACCCCAGCCATCATTTCCCAGGTGCGAATTTAAACTAGTGGGAGCTGAGGGGTTTGCTCAGGTGCCTCACTGGCTGCACGGCTGGCGAGGAGCGACGGTGGTCCCCTGGTGCGAGCGTGCTCGCGGGGATACGCCGTACCTGGGCACACGAGCATTTGCATGCACGCTCTCCTCCCGGCCGCCTGTAGGCTGGCTCTATCTGATTCCATCATTCAAATTAATTACAAGAAGCCAGGCAGGAATTATAATTGTAACCGAGTGGAATTACATTCTGATGAGTTACAATTTGTGTCTTCTTTTTTTTTTTTTCTTTAAAATACCCCAAAACACACTCGCACACACAAACCCACGCTATCCGCGGCACCCGCAGCCTCGCGGGGAAGCTACTGCAATATTAGAAAGCCCAATCCCATTTGTGAAAGGCAAGATCAAAGACTTTAATTCATTTCCTTTGCTCTTTTTTTTTTTTCTTTTTAATCTCCTTTTTTTTTTTATTTTGAGTGCAGGAGGGAGCCGGGCTCATTTTAATACAAAGAGGCTCCTCTGTAAATCGTAGGCACAGCTACTAAACCATCAAACAATGGGGAAGCTACTAAAGAGAAGTGTGATTCATACTTAACAAAGGAAGGTGATTAGCTGTTGTTGTATAACAATAGGGAAGTGTCAGGATGCCTGCAAATGAATTAGGAGCCCACTATATATCTCTGGGCTGTTATGTTAGGGAAGCTCATTTATATTCCCAACTGCGCCCATCTTTATTGTCATTTGAATTGCACATTTTAAAATGAAATTAGGGTAAATTGAAAATACCTATAATTTCCCCGTCATAATTTCCTATCAAGAAGGCAGGTGGCTTTGCTTGCAACAAAGCGGGGCTCTGGCTGGGTAAATATCACAGGGCCTAATGAGGTGGGGACGCGGCGGAGGAGGAGGCACTGCAGCACGCCGGGGTACTGCAGCACACCGCCGGCCAGCCGCCTTTCCCCCTCCTGTCTCGCCCAGGCTGCCGCCCAGCCAAAGTCACTGCCGAGGCCACCTCGGAGACTCTTCTTTCATCCCCAGCTGGTGGCCTTGCTGCAAGGATGATCCCAACCCACCCCGCACCTCGCAGGCTGGAATACCGCAGGGCTGCTTTGGATGCTGTCCCGCTCTCTCGGCACACGGACAGACTTTCTGCTTTCCTCTCCTCCCCTGCAGCTCTGCCAGTGCCAACCCATCCCGTGCCTTTGCACACAGCATTGCTTTTTCCTCCTCAGCTCCTCATACGTGTGAGGTTTCACCCGTTGCCATTACCTTTGCAGAGTGGTACCCAGAAGAGGGGTGGCACTCAAGCTGTTCTCTCATCAGTACGCCCAGTTAGAGCCCGTGCCCTCCAGCAAAGGCACTGAGCAGTTGCCACGGGGGCATGTCTCTCTAGCAGGACCCTGACTTGTGTAGGGTAGATGAAGCTGGTGGAGGGAGAAGCCATCAGGGAAGCTTTCATCCCTATTAAACACAACGACACTCCTTGGGCTTGTGTTAGAGCCATGGCTTCACAGCATCTGAGCAGTACATCAAGCATCATACCTCCTCCAAGCCCTGTGAGGCTGACCCCATTCTCAGGATGTGATGCTAAGGGAGGTCCCCTGGGCCAGTGGGTACCAGCTTCACTTCCCTCAGGTCAGCAGAGATGCTTGGGCGCTGGGCGGGAGGGTGGCTGCTCAACTGCAGCCTTTCCCCATTCTCCAGCTGGGAAGGACATTGCCGAGATATTTAGGAAGGGGAGAGGGGCAGCAGGTGGAGGTGAGCGCATAACATGTCCTATTTCAGGATGTATTTTTGCATACGCTGCATCAGAGTCCCACCTCAAGGGCAGGAGAGCCCCTCAGCTGGATCAATGAGCTGGCCTCAGCTCCTCTCCGCAGCCCCAACACAGTCTGCAACAGGACAGCTAGTTCTTCAGACACCTAGAAAACCTCTCCACAAAGCCATTTCTTCCTGCTTTTTCCCTCAAATGAGGTCCCATCCTTAAAATCTAAAGCTGGAGGTCTAACACCCCTTCTCAGACATCATGAAAAATTAAAACAACTCTGGGTATTCTTATTCCCCATCTAAACATTGCACCCTTTTCTCCTTTGCTTTCGTTGGTTCTCTCCTAAATTTTGTTTGCTGCTGAAGCGTTTAGATGCTTATCATGTAAAAAGAAGAAAAGAAACCGAGCACCCGTTGGAAGAACCAAAAGGCCTGTGACACCAATAAGGACTTGGCAGAGATGATTAGGCTGATGAAAGAGCAGAAATGCCACTTTTAAGTTAGTGGATAGACAAAAGATCATCATTACACAGCAAGATATTAAATGGGAGCTTTTCAAAGCAGGCAAGTTTATTTCCTTAAACGGGAATCAGAGCCTACATTAACATTTCTGAAGTGAAATGCTACATCAAATGGTGTGCATGGCTCCCCTTTCTGTCTTATTTATTGAAGCCCTCCAAGACAAGTGCAGCGTGCATGACATGAGCCTGTCTTACAAAGCCCTAAACGTTATATCACAGCATCAAGGAGTCTCAGGGCTTTTGCCATGTTTTCTTATGACCAAATTTTGCTTTCCAGACTCAGAAGCCTGGCAGGCAGTGGGCGAGGGGATGCTGCGCCATGTCTTCGGGTCGCTCACGGGCTTGTCTCTATCTCTTTGCAGACCCGCCCTTGGTGAACTTGTCCGTGGAGCCGCAGCCAGTCCTAGAGGATAACACTGTGAAGTTCCACTGCTCTGCCAAGGCCAACCCTGCCGTCACCCAGTACAGGTAAGGCGGCCGCCTCGCTCGCCAGCACCCCACATCTCACTCCAGCCCTCTGTTGAGAGCTTCTCATGTTCCCCTCTGTGCAAAGTTATTTCCTCCAGGTGACCCAAGAGCGCTCAGCAGCTCTGGCTGCGGTTTCTGGTGGCTATTTCACTTGCTCCCATGTTTATCGCTGCTTGGCGGTTGTGCTAGCTCATCCCCACGGCCTCTGCTGTCCTCCAGGCGGGGGATGCAGTGGCTGGAGCCAGACACAGCCCCTGATCCCTGCAGAGCAGCAGTGACCTGCTGTGGCGTGGTCCTTTTCCCAGCATCCCCGCTCCAATGGCTCCCCGGTGCTGCTCCTGCCGTGATGATGTTGTTACATGTTGAGAGGTTCCAATTGCCTCCGCGTTAGGCCGTCTGCTACGTTTTGCTGCATGCAGCAAGTCCTTGGTCAGAGATTCACTGGCGCTTTGGAGTGGATTAAGAGGCCTGGCAGCGAGCTGGCGGAGCCATCTGTTTGGGGACATAACGAGCAAAGCACGCCAAGTGAAAAGTCTATTATGGGAAAATTCCTTTTTTTTTTTTTGCATACTCTTTTATGATTTGAACAATACAACTCCATTGCCATCTCCATGTAACCCTTAAGCAACTGCCAGAAGCCTCTCTAACCCTAGTAGCGTAGAGCAGAGCTCAGAAGGGGCCAGAGCAGAGATGCCTGGGCTGGAGATGTGGGGGGACATAGGGGATGGGCTCTCCTTGAGTGGGACATTCTCCTTGAGTGGGTAGGGTCGTCGCTACCACCTGGGATCTTCAATCAGTGCTCCAGTGAGCGCAGGGCAGGGCACGAGCAGTTGAGGGCCTCAGTTTGGCACTGATGAGGCCATCGCAGGAGGAGAAATTGCATCACTTGCAACTGCAGTAGGTGGGCAGAAGGCAGTGCTTGGGGCTCCTCGCCTGCAACCCTATACTGAGGCAGTCCCAACCCACCCTTGATCACTAGTCATCAAGATACTGCAGGGTTGGACGAGGCCGTACCCTGCAGCAGCGAGGCTCATTGCTCACTGTGTTGCATTTAGTCAGTATCGTTCGCTGCAGAAGATCAGCAGATGGCTCTGCACCGAGCAGAGTCACTGCGGTGGGCTTTTGGGTATGGATCTGAGGGCTGCTAGCATTAGGAAACCCCTCTTCTCTCAAAGGTTTCTCGGTCTAAGCAGACAAAAATATGGGTATGGAAAGCGAGGTGGGTTATCATCACATTTTGGGAGAAGAGAGAGCATCGTGCTCAGCCTCCTGGCTCCAGCTCTTGGCCAGGAGGGCCCGTGTCTGAGCCAGCGCTGAGACATTTCACAGCAACCAGGTACGCCCCCGTTCCACCGCTGCAATCAGCCGCTCATCACTCCTGCCTTGAAGTTATGAGCGTGCACGCACAGGCGTGCAATCAGTTCTGTTTTTGCAACAGCGTCAGTTGATAATAACAGAGGAGGCACCTCCGGGGACAGGTTACTATGACCCGCCTCCTGTTAGGCTCGTACAGCTTAATTAGTACAATCGAGTTTGCTGGTAGGAACGATTCCTTCCGGCTGGATATCTGCTATCAGCACAACAAAGCAATAATTGCGTTTCTAGTTACACAGAAGAGTTATTAATTTGAGAAGTCAATTAATGTCAAAGATACAAATAGCCCTGTTTTCATATTTACAGTTAGGAGGAAAACGAAGTGTGTGACAATCTGGGGAAGGACCTGGGCAAACATCCCACGTGGGTCTTACTGGTACAGTCAAAGGCAAAACAGCCACCTTTGGCCAAGGAACCAGACGGTGGCAAGAGCCTGGCAAAATTTCTGCTCCAAAGACGGGGCATCTAGCCTGACCCTCAGCAACAGGGACTTTCACATCATCCCTGAACCCACCCTGGGCTGATCCCCTCTACAGTGGAGCAGTCTTGGAAGGCTCCCATCTAGGTTTTCTCCTTCCTCTCGAATGCTTCCACCTTCTGGATACGTGGCTCTCCCTGGCCAAAACAATGCCGGATTGCTTTTCTCCACCAAATAGCCGCCGTGCTTCTCTTGTCTTTGGAGCCGTCTCGTTAGCGCAGGGGTTTTGCTGGCCCCTGTAGTGGCAAATGTGCCTGCAGCCCTCTTCTTTCCTCCTCGCCCATCCCAAGGCCACGCGTCTTGTCACCCTTCCTGTTGCCTGACCATTGGGATTTCTCCTTTTCTGCAAAGTGCTTTGTGACTCGTTTCATGATGGACTTTACTATCAAAATTAATGGCACGTTTTTTTCAGGTTATGCTTTCACATAAAAGGGACTTTTGGGGGGAAGAAAAAAAAAGGCATGAAAAATTCAAGCACTTTGGGTTTCTCATTTCTTAAGTTCCCTTGACATGTTAACATCACACAAGGCTTTTTCCCTACCACTGTGACAAGCAAACAGGATTCAGCAGTGCTCAGTGGGGCTTCCTTCCACTTAATGGCTGTGATTGATTGGCAGGGGGGATTTATTTCCCTTCCAAAAGATCCCAAAGCTCTTCACTAACTATGAAAAGGCAGCAGATGTTTTGGCACCGAAGCTTGGAGTCCTCCGGAGCGGGACATCGAGCAAGGAGCCCCTTGCACCTCGCTTCTGCCTAGGGGGGAAGGTGGGTAAAGGAATGGGATGTGTAAAGCCCCAGGACTGAGATACTTGGAGGTGTGAAAAGGCAGAACATAAGCTCAATGCCATCCTCGGGGCCACTCGGGACCCCATCACTGGTAAAAATGAACTTATTCTGCCTTAAAAACAAACAATAGAGAGAAAGTGTGATTTTTTTTTTTTTTTCTCCCTGGGGAGAGAACTGCTCTAGTATATCTCCTATGGCTTCCTTCATCCTCAGATAGAGATACTAGATCTTGGTCTTCAGCCGACATTTATTTTTAATACCTCCCAATGTTTGTCAGTAAACAGCTCTGAACACAAAGGAAAAATGTCTAAACAACATAAATCCCCTTTTCTGGGCATAAATCCACAGCCAGCTCCGCAGGACCATCCCTGCTTTGAATACACGAGCAAGCTGTCACCTTGTTTGAATTTGCAAGGGGTGATAAGTTTTGCACTGCGCTTGCACCCTGGATTTTTCTGGCTGGGAAAAGCAAGTGAGGTCAAGCATCTCACCCAAAGGCTTCACCCAAAGATGCTCAGCTGGGAAGCATCCGTGAACTGTGCTGCTCGTTAGCAAGAAGCCACTAAGTCAGCCTTGTGGTCCTGCCAACCTGGGGTTTTAAGCACAGACCCCTCACTCTCTTTGTTAGGGTGGTAAGGGAAAAGAAACAAAATTCAACACAATTTCCCAAGAGGCAAAAATCCCCCTCTGCCTCTATGCAACCCCCCATAGAGAATATAGTTTTGATGAAATCAAGGCAGCTGCTTTTTCCTTAAGAGGTTTTCTTCGTGCTCTCTTATATAATACATCACATACGTGTGTTTTTTAATGCAAGGAAAACCTGGTTAGAAAGGAGACCTCAGAGCAATCTGCTCCCAGAGCCCGAGTGGAAAGTTACAGCCTGCGCCACATCTTCTCTTTTCGGGGCGGGGGGTGAAGGAGTGGTTAATGACATTTTGTCAAAATTGACAGGTTTCCGCGAAATGTTTGGCCTCAGTGGTATTTTCTAACGGGCGAAAAAGCCAGAACCCCTCTGCCTTAAAATTCGCTGGCATCTCATGATGTTGGGGGGCAGACAGGGCTGGGGCAGGGTGTCCTTTGCTGGAGACATGGTTCCTCTGCTCCTTTTCTTAGCTAAGGACAACCTGCAGCTGAAGCTGGAGCTGAAATCCCAATCTTCCTTCCTTACTGGCAGCAACGATTCCTTGACAAGGAGCATCTTTTTCCCCAGGGGCATTTGTTCACCCACGATGTCACCTGGGCTGTCACTCGCTTTTGGACACGGGAGAGGCCGGTGTCACCAAAAGCAAGCGGCGGGAGTCGGGCAGAGGGCTGGAGAGGCATCGCAGCGATGCGTGAGCAGGGTTTTTTTGGCATAGGGATGAATTAACCCTGGCAGCAGGGTTTTTGGTCATTTGCCTGTTTTCCCTCTCACCATATAGAGCAATCTTTGCACAGACATAACCTATGGCCCCTATAGGGTCTTATACCCCACCTGGCCTAGGTTTATCCCACCTCCACTTGGGAGCATGTTCCCTTTGCAGCTAAAGAGCAGCTCAGCCCACAGAAACGCTGTTCCACAGCTCTTTGCTGCTGCCGATGCAGCATCTTCTGCTCGAGAAAGGCTCAAGAGGACCTCGGGCTGCTTGGCAGCACCTCTGTGGACGTGTCCCCATCTGCTTTAGCACCGTGGACATGGGGCTGAAAGCCCAAAGAGGCTCCCTGGTGTCCCAACAGTGGTGGGGGAAAGCTGCCCCTTCCTCTCCCCTTTGCCTCAAGCCGCTGCCTGCTTCTGCCAGTTCGTTTGCAGGCAGAGCATCACGTAGCCACGGTGCCAGGCTGGAGGAGCAGCGGCAGCAAACGGCTTCACCAGGCAGCGAGCATATGTGCGGGCAAATTGCACCGCCTCGTCTTCCTCTAATAACACGCTTCCCACGCACCTCTGCCTCTCGGTGGACAATTCTGGGATGGGGAGGGGGGAATTTGGGAATTTACTGACTTTCTTTTGCTGCAAGCAAACAGGCAAGAAAGGGAAAGGGAGAGAGAGTAATTAGCTGTCGCCGTTGTTCTGCCACCTGTGATGGCGGGTAAAATTAATGGAAAGGAACAGAAGTCGGGGCTACGTGAACCGACTCACAACCAGGCCTCCTCTTTGCTCACTTCAGATCTCTCTATTTGCCAATCTTCTCTTGGCTTTTGATGTCTGTTGTGTGTCTGTGGGGTGTTTTTTTGCTGTTATTATTCATCACTCGCAGTAAGAAAGAGAATCTTTAAAGTGGCAGAAGAAAATGGGAAAGTTTAATATTGCAGGAGGCAGAGTCCCTCAGCCTTTTGGGCTCCTCTGATGATGGTTATTTTTGCAGAGCGATGGGGAGTTGGTACAGGCAGGGCAAAAATGCATATCTCACTCTTGCGCATTGATACAGTGCTCTCACCCCCAAGGCTAGCAGAGACCTTTGCAAATAATGTTATCTTTGTAGTCACAGGGAGGGGGGACATTTCGAGCCACCCTCCAGCATCAGCTGCAGTTCTGGGGACCACTGCACTTCCAAAACAAGGCGTGGGACTGACGGACAAACAGACGTAGATGGAAAGAGAGAGCTATCCCTCCCCAGCTGCTGCAAGGTGTCTGGCTCTGGCATTGCGTATGACAGCTGTGAACAACACGCACAGCTCTCCATAATTGTGTGGGACATGGCAGAAGATCCAGCTGATGCTGCAGCAGAAGCAGAGGTCGGGAGGAGCTGGGAAGCATTGATTTAACAGCCACCCAGGGATGGTGCTACCCCACTTCTTCCTCATCCTCTAGCAGAAGGGGGATTGCACTTCGTGCGATCCAAGCAAGCTCCACTTGCCCCTGTTGGGCTGAAGCCGAACGTGCCACCTGCCCAAATATTGGTGAAGATCTTCCTGCGTCAACCAGCTTGGTGAACTGCAGCTGCAGGTCAGGGCTTGAGCCACACCATCTTCCCAGATCACAGGGTGCCTGGTCAGGCTGTGCCGGAGCTCGGAGCCAGCCCACAGCATCCCTCTGTCCTCAGCCCCACCGTCATCACCGACACACCGTGTGGCTCGGCTTGCGGCAGGAGCATTGTTTGTTTGCTCACTCAGTGGGCTCCGGTCTGTGGAAAAGACCTTGTTTGGTAAACAAGGTTTTATCTTTGAACCAACAGCATGCTGTCACTCATCAAATATTAATCCAAACTCAACTGCTTCTTAAAGAGGTTTTCTTTAAAGGTGGTGGGGCTCAAACACACCTGATGGGAAGCAGTGTCCTAGCCTCCCTCTGCCTTTGCGCCGGGGAAAACAAAAAGGTATGACTTGTTGCTGTTGCAAAGGGGCAACAACAGGCAAGAGATCCAGTGCCGGGCCCGTTCCTCCAGCCTGCTCTGCAGGGTCCTGGCTCTGGTGGGGATGCAGGGTGGCATTTCCCACCCAGCCTTAGGGAGACGTGTGGATGAAGAGCCCCAGAGCCTTCAGCAGATCTGCTGTCTCCAAGGATCGTACAGCATGCCCAAGTACAGGTCTGTGAGCATTTTGGCTGCTGGTCTTGGGAGGGAAAAGTGACAGGTTTGTTGGGGTTCAGGTAGATATGGAAAAATTGCACCTGATATTGAGGAGCTCTGAGAAGAGAAGGAGAAAATAATAATATGCATCAGCTGTGCTTTGGCCTGCCTGTCTTACACTGTGCCATCTCAGAGGCATTCGTTCCATGGGGACGCATTCCCACATTTTGTTTTAAAAAACCCAGAGGAGAAGTTCAAACTCCACAGAGTGCTGCTGCTCTTTTTACTGTGGGTCTTGTCTGCACAGTTCTGGGACCTCGTGGCTTGGCATTGCTTTGCTACATGGCAAAGAGCCGGCGAATAAGGGTGTGTGCTGATGGGTGACATTGGGTGGAAGAGAAGCAAAGCCAGGAGCAGTACAAAACTGGGAGACCCTTATCAAAGGGATGGGGAAGGGAGGAGGGAATGAGCAGATGGCCAGCCCTTGCTTGGCTGGAGTGAATCGTTGCACCTTCACTACCCCAGTAAATGTGGCTGGCTGGACCAACTGATTGCTAGAAGCACATCCGTCATCAGTCGATCGGTCGTGGGCTCGACACATGGACCCAACTTCTCCAAAACAGATCCCCAAGGCAAGAGAGAAGATACAGCCCCTGCCCTAGGCGTGTGGTGATAGGACAGGAGGAAGCCCAGAATGAAGGTCAGCAAGTCACGGATTCATCTGCAGTACCCAGGGATTCCCATCCCTAATTCCTTACACTCACTCCTCAGGGATCAGACCTGCTCGGATGGGGTTCTCTATGCCAGAGGGCTGCCCCCAGGGATGCGTCCAAAGCAGGATTCAAGTGAAAGGAGTCAACCCCCATGTCCAGGCAGTGGGGAGAGCTGGGCTGCTAGATGGATGCACCGTGTTTCATTTGACCATGATGAAGCCACATGCTTCATCTATAGAGCTGAGGAATTCAGGTTTTAGGGAGGGAAGTGTCTTGGGAATTGTTTCCTGCTGCCAGGACCATTGAACAGAAGGAGAAATCACCCCAGGCACTTGGAGCAGATGTCTCTCTTCCAGCTAGCTCTCCATCGCTCCTTCACTTGGTCAGCTGGGCTTCCAGATGTGCACAACATCTCTGTTCCTGGGTGAAAGGCCAGGGGAAGGCGTATTTGAAGTTTAATGCTCTTCCGTGCCACCAAAGTTGTCCCTGCCTCATCCATTTAGCTGCCATAGAATATGTTCACAGATCCGTAGGCTGTAAAGGCCAGAAGGGGTTATTGGATCGTGGGAAGCTGATGCAGAGATTCAGGGCGATGCATTTCATTGGCAACTTTTGACGGAGAAATGGCAAATGATCCATTTAATGGGCACGCCTGGCGCTGCCTGCAGCCAAGCCACAGCAGTGGCCATTTTCCCTGTTCTGGCACTGTAAGACCTGAATATATTTTTGTATGGAATTCAGATGGCTTTGAAAAATGTCTCCTGGGAGTTGGTGTGTTTGGTATGTTGCTTGCTTTCTTCTGCCCATTCACGAAAGGCCCAGAATAAAAGTGAACATCCTCCCTGTACCCTGCATTCCCCAGAGCTTCTGATCACTGAGACCACTACCTAATTGGCACATATTTTGCCTCCCCAGCAGTCTCTGCCAAGGAAGGGGGATCTGCAATATTAAGCTCTTATTAAATCGCAATCACATCTCTATTAATATTTAAAAGGGACTGTCAAGGGTTTGAAACACACTACAGAGCAGCCTGCAACTGCAGATAAGGTGTGAAGCTCGTGGGCACATGGGCACACTCCGCGACATCCATCAGGCTCAGTGTCATACTCACAAGGGAAGAATACCTGCACATCTCAGCTGGGGACAGCAAGGGGACCTGGGGCAGCCCCACACGGTCCTGCAGAGCCTCGGGGGTCCCTGCTGACCAGGATACTGCAGAGAGATGATGTGGGGAGCGGCTCACCAGACCTCTGGTCCAGGCAAGAGGCATCTCAGCATCTTCAGGTGGAACGGTCACTCTGGTTTTGCAGCCATTTCTTGGCATGCTTAGGACCTTCTTCCCCCCTAACCAGCTCCCTCCTTCAGTCCAGCTTGGGGAAAGTGTGCAGGCTCTCCTTGGTTTTGCTGCCTTCCTCCCCCCTGCTCCCATCTGCTCCCTCCTCCTCTGACGGCCGAGGCTGCCGTCTGTCCAGCGGCAGGACGCTGTGAGTCCATATGCCGTCCCTCAGCAGGTCTGTCACCTCTCCCGCTGCCTCCCGCAGCCAAACTCGGCAAGGGAGGCAAGAGAAGCTGGAGCAGGGAAAGGGCCCGCAGGCATTTCACAGCAGCAACGGAATAAATCTAATTTATAGACATAGCAAAATGCAGCTAAAGCGGGAGTTGAAATGAATGCAAAGCACACCGAGGTCTCAAGTTATCGGCACTGTAACATTTTTCCTGACTATCTCTGTTTTCCTGCCCGGGTTTGTCTTTGTAGCTTCCTCCCAGACAACTGGACCTTTGCTCTGAAGTGAAAATGAAAGCTGGGGAAAGAAAAAAATAACGGGAAATGAATTCTTCAGATCTCCTTCGTGATGCATCAGCCCCATCTGCCAGCTCCCTCTGACAGGGAGCGAAGCGTGGCTGGGTGGCAGGTGGAGAGGGAAAGACATGCTTTAAAAAAAAAGTAATGAAGTAAAATAAAAGGCACCAATATCCCTGCAGCTGGGAAGCGAGGCTGGGCTGCCTGGGGGGCTCCGCCAAGTCATGCGGCTTCAGGTGAGACCAGGAAGATGAGGTTGGAAGAGCCTCCCTTTGCTCACGGAGGTGTGAGGACAGGGAGATTTGTCTTCCCGTTCCCTGCCTTGTCAGGGTAATGGGAACAAGTGGGTGGGAGATGTTTGGAGGCAGCTCGAACTAATTAGGAGAGAGTGTAGAGGAGAGAGAGTCTGATGGCTGGAAAGGGGAAACAAAAAGGGGGGGAAGGAAAGCGCTTTGTACTCTCGAGCACCACTCCCTGTTGTAGAAATGATTAAAGGTACCCAGTTAAATGAGTGATGAAGCAGCCAGCCCAAGCTGCTGTGTTGGATGGAGCTTCTCCAATGGAGGGGGATGGCGGATGGTTTTGCTGGAGTGTTCCAGAAGGGCTTACTGAAACATGGGGTGCACCATGGTTGTGGCCGTCCCCATCCCAGCCAGGACCACTGGCATCCCGTTGGGCAGGAGCTGGCAGCCTCACAAGTCTTCCAGACTTTGCTCATGTCCTGCAGTTTACCAATGTTGGAGCGAATCTGTCTCCAAAGCCGCTCATTTCTGGCAAACTTTGCACCCAGATCTCTGGGTGCTAGCAAAAACCTTATGGTTTGCTACCAAGCAAAGCTGCTAACGCTTCTTTTAAGCATCCGTAGGGTTTGGAGAGGTCTGAGGGTTGTGTTTTCCCAGCCTCGTTGGTCACCTCTCCTTCGAGACAGGCTCGTGGTGACTGGGAAGGTGACTGGGAAGGGAGCATCATTGGCTCCTCTGGCCAGATCTCCTCTCCCTTTGCAAGGAGAGGTGGCAGCTTCTCAAGCCTAATTTAGCAGTCTTTAATCTGAGTTATTCCAAACCACACTTGCCACTTCCTTCATGCATTCCCGCAGGATGATGGGCTGATTTCACAGAACGAAAAGCCTTAAGCAAATCTTGTCACACAAGAAAATTGATTTTTCAAAACTGACTTTTACAAGATTACTGGCGTTTTTTTCCCTTCATCTTTCTTCTATATCGTTCCCTTCCAGTCTCACGAGGTGGCTTCAGATCTAAGGAAATTAGAGATGCTGTGACTAAATTGAAAATGTAAAAAGGGGGAGAAGGAGAAAAAAAGAGACACCCAGCACTCAGCACCTCCTCTCCTGCTGCCTCTGAAGGATATGGCTGTGTGTGCTTGTACTCGTGAAGTAGCGGAGATGCCTCCTTCACCTCTCCTACTGCCATAAGCTCCATGAGACATCAGGAAAGAGCCTGTCGAAGGGTTATGCAAGCATCTCACAGGGAACATCCCCTGATGGGCATTCCTTGGTGAACCCAAGCCGGATCACAGGGTTTTCTTCTTTCTCTCCCTCAATCCCCCCATTTTATTTTCTCTTTCCAAAGAAAAGCGAAAGTTTCCTCCTGCCGCTCGATCGGAGACATCTCAATGTGTTTTGTTAAAAAAAAGAAGAGAGCGGAAGAGTTGCCTTGAAGTTGTTTCAGACAGCTTAAAATATGCTAAGCTTTTGTGTTTCTGCGATATAAATAATGAATCCTCTTACAGCTTCTGAGTCGGGAAAGACATTGATTTAAGAGGCCTTCAGCTCTGAGGTTTTTCCGCTTTTATGCCAGAGGGTGGGGAACGTGACCAGGGACAAGCAAGGTGTGATTGATAAGGCAGGGTGTGCAGGAAGATCCCAGGATGGAGACAAGGGTTGCACCCACCTCAGCCCTGCAGGTGCTTTGCTAAAGGATTTCACTTCTTGATTCCCTCTTTGCTCCTTTATTGCAGTTTTCAAGGGTTAGAGGGGGGTTTAGGTGGAGGACAAAGCTGTTAGCATCTACTTCTCTCTCTGTCACCGTCTCTGCTCCAGTAAGCCAGTGGTGATTTGGTGATTGCAGTGGGCAGCAGTTATTGTTCATTTGACTTATTCTCCAAGCAGCATCCTTGGAAATGTCTCTGCTTAAAAGAGCTGTCAGGATAGCTGCAAAATGTAGGCCAACGTGCATGATGTGAGTATGAGAAAAGCCAGTGGACGCTGGCATCCCAAAATAAACCCGTTGGGACCCACTCGCCCCCCAGGAACAAATGTCCCAGTAATTTCCCCAGTACACATGACTGGTCTTGGACAGTGGCAATCAGAGGGCTCATCCTGCCATATGTAGGCCATTGGCATGTGGATCCGCTGCTGAGCTCGGGCAAATGTCACACAGGCTTGCTCAGCTGGGAAGTCAGGCTGGGTTCATTGGGAAAGAGCAAATCTAGGAGAAAACAAGGGAAAAGTTGGCACAAGCTGAGCTGGGCAGTTTCTAGCAGGAGAGGCTTTCCTCTGCAAACCTGGATGACTTTGGTAGCTGTGGTGAGGACGTAGTGTGCATCCTGAGCCTCCTTTTTGCCTTGCATGAAGTTGTCTTGGCATGCTTGTTTGGTGTAGACAGCACCTAGCCTTGCAAAGCCCATCCCAGAAAGACCCAAAAGGGATACTGGTTTCATCCATTGTCAGATCACGGACTAATAACTCTGTTAACATCAGGTCTTGAAGTTATCCTTGGGTTTCTGTTCCTATGCAAACTCTCTGGAAACTGTTGGCAAATATTAAGGCAAAGGAAGAACACAAGCTGTTGGCTCTGGATTAGAAGGCCATTTGCCTGTAAAGCATCAAGCAATGCTTATTGCTCAGCTCTGCTTTGCTATTGAAGTGTGTAATTAAGGACTTAATAGTTTTTACTTCTGGAGATGACTTTTTTTTGAAATGCTGTTTCTTGCTGTCTTATACAGAAGTCGATAGGTAATCACAAAGCTCTTATGGGTCAGTCTGTTGTACCAGGGTGCAGCCACATTTGATTATTTTCTCATAGCATAGCCAAGAAGAGCGGTGTTGTTACCAGGGTGGTCTAAGGGCATTCAAGAGACTTGGCCAAGAACAGTGACTTCAGGATAAGTCTGGGGAGGGAGGGAGGGAGGGAGGAAGAGAGGGAGGGATGGTTGGATTGATGGGTGGATTGATGGGTTGTCGGATGGATGAATTTCATAGTGAAAAGAAGAACAGATCTTTTGGTGAACTTGCAACTTTATTCTACTTCTCCACCCGTATTTGCCTGTATATTTGCATTAGCACAACGGGAATGTGTTTCTGGATATGTCATTTATTATTCCTCCTTATGAATTGCCAGATCCCCAAGTTACTCACAGTTCAGCCAGCAGGAGCCCGTGTTGCATTACACAGAAATCGCTGCCCTTGGCATCTTCCACAAGAAGATTCCCACATAATTAGGACTCAGCCCGTCTTCACCTGGGGTGCATGCCTCCTAGCACAGTTGCCTCTGTTGATAATCCTAACTTGAATCATTTGCTCTAGACGCAGTTCAGCTCTGAATTATTAACTGTTCTGGCAGGACTGGCCAAGAAACCTGCCAGAGAAGGAGCTGTGCCTCACACCAACCTGAGGACACGCCAAAATTCAGACAGAGCCTAAAAAGGGATTCTGAATGGTGGGATGGCAACAGCAGCTGTCATGGGGAAGGAAGGGCTTTAGGGGGGTACTCGGTGAGTTTGGTCTGAGCTGGGGCTGGAGAGTCAGAGGGAAATGGCTCAGGCTGGTGGGCACCATGTCCACATCAGGGACCATCACCTGGCTGTTGGTCACCCACCTTGAAGAATTAATATAAACCTGTCCCGAGGTCTGTCTCCTCTCTCCATGCCAGCAAGAGGTCAGCCTGGTGCATGCTGAAGCCCTCTCACACTACAGAGATCAAACCACAAAGCCCTTGAAAACTTCCCAAAATCAAGCCCAGGTCAAATACTCAGAGGAGCTTTAGGAATCAGCCAAGAAAGAGAAAACCCTTTGAAAAGCCCCAGCCACCCGACAGCTCTCTGGCCATGCATGAATCCTGTGCACAGGAAGGCAAGAGCCATTCCTGTCTGCTGTGCCCATCGTTTCTGCCCTGAAGCATGCAGATTAGGTAGCTTCAGTGATCCAAAACATGCGGTCCCAGCCCAGCGCCGGCTTCGAGATCCCCCTGGCAGCAGATTTCTCATGCTTAGGAAGAGCTGGGGCTTCTGTCTCCATTTACCACCCTTTTTTTTCCCTGCAAACCCCAAAGGAATTGCACAGCGAGGTGTAAAGTTGCAAAGGCCACAAGCACGGGTGATGTATTTTAGGTGAAAAATAAGAGCTGTAGTAGAAGGAAGGGCAAGTTTGAACAGCTTCATGGCACAGCTTCACTTTGCGCTAAGCAGGAGGATAAACACGGCGCTGGAGAATTAGCGCTTCGACATGCCAGCATCCATAAATCTGGCTAAAGAAATTCTGCTACGGGGGTGGAGTGGGGTAGGAAGACCCCAGAAAGGACTAATCCCGTTAAACGATTTGAGGAAACACAAACCACGTGATGAAATTGGATTACCCGATCCACGCAAGAAATAATAGTTAAGCTATTAGTCATGTCTATTGTGTGGCGGGATAAGTCAAGACGATGTAGGCAGGAGAAATGAAATGCAGCATCGCTGCCGAAGGGGTAAAATCCCCCTGGGAGAGGTGACACCTATAAGCTCTTCCAGAACTAAGGGGTGACTCACATCCCCAGCATTTCCCCAGGATAAGCAGTTTTGGCAGTTGGCTGTCGTAGCCTGCTTCTTCAGACCCGTCTGAATGGTTTTAAACTTTCTCTGCACCTAGAAAAACCAGAAATTTAACGTTAGTAATTTAACTTAGAAAAAAAAAAGGACAGTTTTTATATGATCCCATGACTCTGGGGCAAAGGATTTAAGGAGGGGAGAGGAGTTATTGCAAAAGAGGGTGGACTTGTGAAAGGGGAGGGGCAGAAAAGCATCCATCGTGGCAAGAGAAGCACCGAAAGAAGGATTAATGGGGACAGGATTGCTGCACAGCCCTCTTGTGTGAGGGGGTGGAGGAGGAGGGGGGATTTTAAACAGTGGGATTAAAAGAGCGCCAGATCTAAAGCATCTGCATTTTGTTTTGATCTGTCAAGGAAACAGCTCGATTTGCAGAAGGAATCACCCAGCCGGTGAAGTTTTGTGCTTTTCCTTTGAAATAGTAACAGCTTTTCCGTCAGCGCGTCTCTGGTTTCCTTCCGGGGGGATGAGCATCCTTACCAGCCCCTTGTGCAGGGAAGGAGCCGGGGGGCACGGTGGGCTGTACTTTGGCCAACACGTCCCTGCTGCAAACACCGGTGTCCATAATCCTCAACGGTCTGCCCCGCAGCACTGCGAATATCAGCGACCCAGGCACGCGGTCCAGCATGGGATGCACGTGCACCGAGCAGGTATTCTCACCATCCATGGGGTCCATGGCCACCTTGCATCTCTAGCATGCACAGAGGTCCATGCAGCACCAGCTGCAAACCCCGGTCGTGCCCAGTCCTGGGGCTGCAGTGCGTAGCGTTACGCCATTGATGATCTGCACGGCTCATCAGCTGGCTTTAACTATTTACAACGGTTGATCAGTCAAGTCATTGACCAAGGTAACAGCTTTGTTTACTTCTTCCCCTCTGCTTCAATTTGTTCTGATCACTGTGCTATTTTGATGGTTTTCTCACCAAAATGAACCGCAGCTTCTGCAGGCTGTGCCAGTGACACAGCTTTAATCGTGCCATCTGGGAGAGAGAAACCTTCTCGCCCTGGTATCTCCAGACTCCCGTGCTATGGGCAGCACAGACTTGGCCCCAGGGTGTTCCTGCCCATCTCTGCTTCTGTAGCCTGATGCTCTCTGGAGAGCTGGACTCCTGTTGCACATTTTCAGGAGTGATTTGGGGAGCTCTAAGTAGCCCCTTCCTGATTCTTCCTACCCATGGGACCTGCTGATGGCAAGGAGGAGATGCAAAACCAGTGCGCCGAAGACAGGCACCTCCCTTAAAGACTGCAGTTTGATGAGCAATCAGGCTCATCGCCGGCCTCCTGGCTTGAGATTAGAGAGGAAATCAAGCCAGAGTTTTCTTCTGCACAGTGAGGTGTTATTATTATCATCAAACCCCAGAGTGTTTAAAAACGATCAAACCCCAGTAGCGGCAACTGGTGTATCGCAGCAAGTGCAATCAGACACCAAACATGTCCTTGTCTGGGATTCAAGTCTGAACTCTTGAAATTTGGGAAAAGGTTGCAATCTTTCTCGCTGTTTATTTGTTTTTGAAGAAAAGCCACATAGGAAAAAAAAAGGCGGGGGGAGATTAGCAAAGTTGGCATCTCCACCCCGAGGTGCAGCATCTCCAGCCTTAGGACCTGGGGTTCACTTTGCGGTGGAGCCAAGATGCCCGCGTCGGGGATGGAGAGGTTTGGGAAGAGGCCGTTGCTGCAGCAGCCATACATGGATGGAGGTTTGTCAGGATGGGAGCTGGAGGCTTGGAAGCCTTTCCTTGAGTATGGTGGGTACCATCATCTTTGCTCCCCCAGCCTGCATGCTCAAGGACCGGCCAGCCATCAGCAAGGATGCTCACTGCTTTGCTCAGGGCTCTGCCCTGCCCGGCTTGATCAAACTCCAAGCTGGAAGGCCCAGCCTTGTAATTTAGATGGCGGAAAGATTACCTATCGCCTGCGCCAGCTGATAAATTAACCCGCTGCACCGGCACGGAGGGAGGACGGCAGACACGCGGCTGAGGAACCACACAGGGCCCACACGTCTTCATTAGGGAGGGAGCAGGCAGGAGAAGAGGAATAACCCCATAGATCACCATTATGGAAATTTACTCTTAATAAAGAAATAATTTGCGCGATGCATCACGCCGGAGCCATGCAGGGGGGTAGCGTGACACTGCTCGGGGGCTGTATTGCTCACTCCATCATTTCTCACAAGAAATGTCACTCATGGGAGATGCGCTGCAAACATGGAGCTGCCAGCACAAGTCATCTGCTGTCCTTGCCCATCTCGGACCTCCAAGGGATGCCAGCACATCGTCCATGAAACACCATCCTTCTCCATCAGCTCCTCCCCATGGAGGATGCCAGGGTTACGGGGGCAGTGGAGGGATGCAGAGTGGTGCTCACAGCATCCCACTGGCAGCCGTCACGCATGGAGACAGCTCCTGTCTGAGGATGAGAGGGGACTGCCACGTTATGGCACTAGAATTGAAGGTACTGCTGGCAATAAAGCAACAAAACCCATTCTCTGAGCAATTTGTAGCAATTAATAGCCATTCCCAGGAATGAAATGTTAATTAATTCATTCCGTGAGCCATGCATTTATTTAAGGTATTTGTGGGTGTTCTTGGTACTTTTATTAAGCAATTAAAATGCGTCCAAGAAAATATTTATCTATTTTAAGTCATTCTTAGTAAACACAATTTATATGGCAAGCAACTGCTTTATTTTGCATTGTTAATTAAAAATAATGATACACTCCACTTCCCTGGGTTACACGCCATCAGAGCAGCCGATCTGCTGGGAGGTCTGGTTTGAGGAGTGCGTGTGCTGCTGGCAACTGCAAAAAAAACCTCCTTAGCAACGATCCACGTAGCCTGCAATATGGATTTAAGTAGTGCTTGATGGGGCATTATAGAGTTCAGAAAGCCCCAGCATCCCTGTGCTGCGGGGTGGGTGCTAGCGATGCCCTCCAGTTGTTCCTGTGCTGCTGGGAGATGCTGGAGGAGAGAGCCGTGGCCTGATGAGGAGCTTTATAAAGCAGAGTGTGTACAAGTCCTACAGCCTTCACAGGGCTGTAAAGTAAATAGCTTGTTCACACATGCTGTTTGTTGAAGAATTACAAGACCTTGTACCGCAGACAGAGGAATTTATTTGTTACGGCGAGCTTGGGCAGCGCTCAGGCAGATGAAGTGCTCGCTAGCAATGCTCCTCTACGTCCCGATGCTCTACAGGGCACGTCACGCGCTTGTTGCAAACGCGGTTAGCTCTTCATGGGCTCCACGAGCCTGGAAGCCCGGCCAGAAGCAGGGTCCCTGGGGGGAAGTGATGGAGCTGCTGGGTAAAAACCCCTTGTGCAGAAGACTCAGCTGAGCATCTTCCACTGAGATCCTGGGAGGAAGCACAGGAGCTTCATCCCAGCTTTCGACAAGTTTCGTTCAGAAACCTGAGCAGGTCGCTGAAGAATCACAGATGTATGAAAACTGAAACAAAGCCACGGCATTGTTTGTGAGCTAACATATCCCAAACGGTCCTTTCTTATTTGCTTGTGTGCACTCTTAGCTGGGAAGCAATCAATGGAGTCAGAAAAATAATATTTCCCTGGAGAATGTTGCTTTAGAGAAGTGTCCCCCGCCCTCTTATCTTTAAGTGTTAAAAGGACCCAGTACAGGGTTTTTTCTTATTATTCTTTAATGACTGTTTTTTCATTGCTGTCTGTAATAACCCCTTTGAAGCTTGGATCGAAATATCTGTTTCCTGGTTGAAATTTGTTTTCCTCCATTAGCCTGGCCGATTCAATTTCCAGAAGACACTGAACTGGGAGGCACTGGGCACTCCCTCCAGAGAGGCCAGAGGAAAACAAACGCAGGTTAGAAATACGGGGAAGGAAGTAACAAAGAGAAACTCAGACCAGAGGGGAAGAAATGCCTGTCTGGGGAAACAGGCTGAGATGGTGCTTGGTGAAGAGAAAGGAAGATGAGAAAATGTGCAAAGCCTGAGGGAATGAGGAACAGCAGCAGATAGGATACTAGGTCTGCATTGGCCATACGACATGGGATAGTGGGGAGAAGTGGTGAATTTGGAGCTAGGTCCTCAAAAGGTGCCTGTTGGGCGTAGAGAGCAGACAGTGAAGGCATCTCACAGTGATGCTGCCACTGTCACCCCACGGGGACCACCCGAGAAGCGCAGGGAGGATGGGATGGGTCCCGTGGCATCCCCTCTGCCGTGCTAACCTTCAGCGTGGAGAGCCCAAGGGAATCATAGGAACAGGTCCTTTGGGCAGGACCCCCAAGGGCAGAGCCTCACCCGTCTCCTGGGGCAGGCTTAGCGCAGGGGGGGGACACAACGATGCTGTGCTCCCCCTGCACAGACCTGTCCCTGCAGCCCCTGCAATATGATTTGGCTTAGGAAGAAAACCAGCAGCAAAAAATGACAGGTGAGTTAGCGGCTAAGTCATATGAGAGACTGAAGGAGGTAAATTTATATAGTCTGGAAAAGACCCTGGGCAACAGGTTTGCAATCTATAAATAGCTTCAAGGTAACAATATAAATGAAAGAAGCCCCTGCTCTCAAGGGTAGTAGGAAAAGGAGTGCTGGCTGGGAGCCAGGCTTGATGTAATAAGGCTGGTGAGACATTAGGAAGAAATCATGAAGAGCCAAAGCAGTGGAGGTGGTGGACAGGACTGCTGGAGCATCCTCCGCATCTTCTCGGCTCCATTTTATTCAGATTCTGTTTATAAATAATTACTGAAAGGTTTATAGGTGAGTAAGACATGTTATGGGCTTGTTAAAAACATGAGTAACTTGCCTTCTGGCTGTCCACAAGCACATCGCGGGAAGCTTTACAAGAGGGTTATCAGCTGTCGTTATTAAAAAACAATTTGACATTATAAAAGATCTATACTGCTTGTTCAGCCACATTGATTTAGCAGTGTTAAGCCTTGGAAAACTGGAGCGAGAACCTTGATCTCTGCTGAAGCACGAAAAATTGCTGTTTGTGACACATCTCTGCGCACAGGAAATCCAGTTTTGCGGAAGCGATCAGTTTTGAACAAATACATGAAGCACCGTGCCACAGTTGTTGGTGTGTGTTTTCCCAAGCCACTGCAAAGTCAAACAACTCTTGGAAACCTTGCCCTCCGTTTTGTTTTCTTTTGCAATATCCAGGAGGATCTCAGCTGAAGTCTGCCGAGCTCGAACCCGCCTCCAGACACTTCTCCACCTGATTTCCAAACCCTGGTGCCCTCCACGTCTCTGCTGGGAGGAGGAGCTGCAGGCAGGCTGCAAGGCCATGACCCAGGGAGCTCACAAGTCACTTTTATGCTCATCTTGAAACCTCCTTCTTGTCCTTTGCAGAGCAGGGAAGGTGGTTTTGTGCAAAATAACCAGGAAGGTGCCAGGCGCAAGAGAAGCGCTGGATTCCCCCACAGGTTTGGTGCCGCACTCACCCCGTCCCATTGACTGCTGCAAGGAAATGGCATCTGGTGCCTCCCTCGAGCACCAGAGTAGCAGAACAAGACCCTTCAGAGGCTGGAAATCTGCTTGTGGCTGACAGCCTCTATGGGGACAAAGTTGTAAAAGGAGCTTAACAGAGCAGAAATACTCCTGGCAAAAAGCACAGGGTATTTCCACGTTCACCAGCTGAAGTTTCCCTGTCCCTCTAGCTTTCTACCTTCCTTCCTTCCTTCCTTGTTTTCATCAAGTGTTCAGACTTTAAGCCTTTTTGACCAGCAAACCAAACAGGAGGCAATAAGGACGTGTCTCTTCTTCACCCCACAACCTGTGCAAAGCTTCAGGGATGAGATACCAGGGCTCTGACAGATCCCCCCGGCTCTCTTCTGCCGCAGCCGGGGGAGAAGGAGCATCCCAAGGGACAAGCTGCTGCTGCAGCACTGGCAGATGCTCTCCATGATGGGCAGCATCCTTCCTGCAGCAGGGCAAGGCACATCCCAGCAGGAGGCAGGGAAGCATGATGCTGAGCTCAGCCTTGCTGGCTGACCTCTCGCAAGCCCCTTGGCTTGGGTCGCAGTTCCCTCTGGAAGGAGAAAGGCGTCACCAAAGCATCATTGACCATTCAAACCTTTGGAGCAGCACCTGGCAGGTGTTGCTTGTGCTGGTTTTTCCATACAAGGAAACTCCCTCATTAACACACGAAGCGCAGCCCTAGAAATAAAAGCGGCGTCTCTTGATTAATTATTGAAGGGGGAGTCCGGGGAGGAAAGGAGGGTAGGGAAGCTGAAGTGGCCAGTCAGCATCTGTTAGAGTTGCAAAGATAAATGAAATGAGAGAGCAGATAAGTGCATACAAATCAGCTTACATCTGTACCGCTCATACATCTCTTTCAAAATGCTTGTGTCATCAGATGGTGGGTGAAGCCTTGCAGGTCAGCTGTCCTGATTCAATTAGGTTCACATTAGCAGGCGCCAGGGGAATTTGCTCTAGCTACACGGTCAGAGCGTTTTACAGCCTGCCATGGACCAGCGTTTCACTCTCGCTCCAGCCCCACAGAGGCACTTGGAGAAGCCATCCGTGCCTACAGACCCTCTGTATGAGTTCACTGTAGCTCCAGTTGTCTTTGGTTGCCTTTGGGGCAGCACAAGTCTGGCATTAAAGCAAGGGGAACCCATAGCAGAGCAGTGGGGATGAGCAGAGGAGAGCAGTAAAGGCAAGAGCAGGAGACCCGTGGGAGGACCACGAGCAGATGCTGTTTGCCTTGAAGGGGACAGCTTCCTCAAAACCACCCCACCGACCCCCCCATGGGAAGCAGCAGCCATGGCTCATCTCTCCAGCGCCGGATGGGGCAAGTCCAGCTCACAGTGCCTGCATCTTTCGCCAACCCAAACATCCCAACCCATCCAACACAACCAGAGGAGAGCAGCCCTGAGACAACAGAGGCAGAGATTCCTCAGGGAAATCCTCTTCCCTCTAATTTACCTGTCAGTTGTTTTGGGAGGATTATTGTTTTTTTTTTCCCAGGCTGCTGCCTATGATTTCTTTCCCTTCCCACAAAGAGCGGCTGGAGTTTCACACCAGCCTGACAGCATCTCCTGTCTTTCCCACCCGCTCCAGAGTGGCAGGTTGCCAGATGGTGCCCCATTAGGTCACATTTGCTCATTGTTTGGCAAACAGCGGCTTAATTCAAGTGCTGAGTTGACAGCTTGTTCTCCGAGACAATTTGCAAGTTGCAGTGTTGCAAATGCCAGCTTGGCTTTTCAGGGTAATGTTATTTCAGCTGCCTTAAAGGGATAAAGTTCTCTTTGATTGGAGAAAAAAAAGAAGGAAAGGGTGAAAGTGGGGGGAAGCTGAAAAGGTTTTTAGTGGTTTTGATGTGGAAGGACCAGCAGTGTTGGTTGGCAAGCATTCAGAAAGGGACTGCTCTCCTGGCACCATGGTTCTCCATCAGCAGAGACCCTCCATGTCCCATCACTCCTATCATTGAGGCCTTCCACTCATGCCCCACAATCCTAAGGAATGAGGTGTATTTCCAGTGAAACAGCCTTTCACAGGGAAATAGCAATTTCGCTTTATTTTGGAGAGGTTTCAGTAGGGATGTACATATACATTGCTTTGGTGTCACCTCCAAAACCCCTGGTTATAACCACTTCATCCTGGGCAGTGATGTCGGGATGATGCAGATGATGCCGAGGACAAGTGCACCATGATGATGCTTGCTCTTCTTCAACAGGTGGGCAAAAAAAGGCCAGGTTATAAAGGAAGCATCCGGTGACTTCTACGAAACCATCGTGGACCACACCTTCTTCTTCGAGCCCGTCTCCTGCGAGGTCACCAACGCGCTGGGCAGCACAAACATCAGCAGGACCGTGGACGTCTACTGTAAGTAATCTGTCAGCTTGAGACTGGCTTAGCAGGGCTAGCAGAGCTGCTGAAAATTAACGGGAAGGGGTCGTGGCTAGATCTGACTTGCCCGGGGTGACCAGGACTTGCTGGGCTCTCTTGCAGCTCAGACTTTGTAAATGCTCTGGTGGGGGGAGCCATGATTTCCTCCGGCCTTACAAGCGCACAGCTCATGATGGTGGTCCTCAGGGAGCTGGTCATTCTGGGGTTGCAGCAGGCACCTATCTCAGGCTCTTCTTTATTTGGAGGTCTTACACGGCTGTGACCCGTAGGTCCATCAAGACCTACCACTGCTTCCTCTGACACAGTGACCTCTTTGGTTTGAGAGTTTCTGGCTGACACAGCCCATCACTGGGAATAACTCTGGTCTCCTCTGTGCAGTTGGGCCCAGGATGGCAACAGAACCGCAGTCCCTCCTCGTTGACCTGGGCTCGGATGCAGTCTTCAACTGTGCTTGGACTGGGAACCCGTCTCTCACCATCGTCTGGATGAAGCGAGGCTCAGGCGTGGTAAGAATCGCTGCCGGTGCGGCGGAGAATGGCACATTCAGGGCTTGAGGTGCTGCGTGATGTTCCCCATGGAGCAAAGTCCATACCTATAGGCTGGGAGCTCCTGGCTGGCCAAATGCTGGACCTACGAGGCTCCTCCAAATGCAGGGGACAACGTGACATTGCAGAGCAGTGGCTCCCAGGCTGCAGGTCTGCAAGGCTGCGGCGAGTGTCCCCGGTTAGTCCAGAGAAGTGCATTAAGCAGTAAAGGCTTTATTGCCTTTGTAATATATTGGATGAAAACGTGTGTGAATCCACGAGGCATTTAGATGGCAGGCTGGAAAGTCAGGCCTGGAGTCCCATTTGGGAGAGGCAAAGGGAAAACCAGACTGCTGAAAATCACCGCCATCACTGCCGCAGAGGAATCGAGGCAGCGGGTTGTCTGACCCTGCCCCATTGAGTCCTAGCAGAGCCACCTTCCAGAGCGCCCGCAGCTCTCGCCCGCAGATGTTTGCAAAGGAGTCCTAACAGAAGGAGAATCGATTCCCATGATGATGGGCGTAAGGGTTGAACAGAGGCCAGAGCATCACTTAACCTCTCGCTGACAGGTAGCACTTCTGCAAATCACCTGCGTGTGGTCCTTTCTGGCCTCCAGACCTGTGAGTTCACAACCTGATGCGTTCACCTCAGCTCGCCTCCACTGTGGGCTGGAGCCTGCTCAAGCGGGGGGAGTCTAGACCTGGCCCGGCAGACTTCTCCACGTCTCTTTTGTCCTGAAAAGCGAAAGGAGCTTTGCAAATATTAATCGCGGCTCAGTCAGCCCAGGGAGGCGTGAGATACTCTCATCCCCTCTTTACAGACAGGAGGGCTGAGCAAAGCCACGTTAAGAAGCTAATGGAGGGCTGAGATGTGAAACTCACCCAGAAGGCGCACGCAGGTTTGGGTTTGAAAAGCATCTTTCAGCTTCGTCTGGGCAGATGCGTCCTGAAGTTGATGAGGCAACGCTGACTTACGCAGCTCAAGCCTAGGTATTATCAGAGAGCTGGACTCACACGGGAGAGAGATGAACGGGCTGAGTTGCTCTCCTGACCTTCGCTCACCAGGCACAGATGGAGGAGGGGAGCAGACATTGAGGCATTAACTGCTGGGGTATTTTTTCCAAACCATAATGACCTCGGCGAAGGCCATCTCCTGAGAGGTAATTATAGACTTGGGAGAGCTGATGGCTCGAATCAGCTAAGGAATCCCAGTGGGTCAATAATCCCTGGGTGGTTTCCCATCCCACAGCTGCAGTCATTGTTTCTCTGGGTTATTATCATTATAGGCAATGCTCTCGCACCACAGACTTCCATTTCGTTTTCCCAAAGCCGCTGGAGTGTGCAGGATGGTTGAAAGAAGCCACGCACAGCGAGGACGAGGGCTTCCTGACCCTCGCCATCCAGCCCCAGCCACACATCAGGGCTTGCCTGCGCTAACTGGCAGCACCCAGGCAGCATGCAGGCAGAGCAGCCTTCTCCCTTTTTATTTGGCTCCCTCTAGCTGACTTGTGCTGGCTTGAAGCATCTCAGGGCGTCAGGACAGACCTGCCGGCTCGTTTAACCCGGCAGAGATGCTTGCACTGGTCAGCAGAGCCGCCTCCATCTCCCCCGAGGGGATGCTGCTTTGTAAAGCCCATCAGTGGCCAGCCGTCGCAGTGGGATGTGGGATCAGGGCTGCTTTTTTTCCCAGCCCCTCTGCTTTCAGAGCCAGGTCGAAGTCCCACAGGATTGCCTTCTATCCTTCTACTTTCCCAGAAGGAAACAAATCGGAGACCGAAGTGAGGGTGAGGCCAAGTAAGCACAGGCATTTGCATGGGTATCTTTGTAACTGATGCTAAAACAGTGGGTTTAAAAGGGATCTGAAACTCTGTGCCTCTTCCTCATGCCACATTAAGGGTGAGACCCCCATCTTCTTGCTACAGGGAGACCCAGATCCATGTCCAACCATCACTCAGGGCTTTGCATGAGCACTAATTTCTGAAGGCATCAGCTGTGGGAGCAGCAACCAGCAGAGCCGGGGGCTCACCAGGCAAGCAGGTGGTGGAAGGAGGAGAGGTGATGGGCTGGCCCCAGCCTGCAAAGTCCTGGGGGAGAGAGGCAAGGGCAACAGGGACGAATTAGCTCCCACACACACGTTTCCAGCACGGAAACGCGTTGCTCCGAAAGCCACTATTTGTTGTAGAACTGCCATGGTTTTTTAAATACCACCAGTGCCGGGATACTGCTGACAGCCTCAGCCAGATCGCTCTGCTTCAGCAATTTTCAAGGTTTAATAAAGCTGCTAATTGCACTGCTGGGGCAGGAGGGCAACGTGGCTGATAGCCACGTTGCAGCTGGTCTGTAGGGAGGGCTTGCTAAAAGCAGCTGAGATTTCCCTGGCTATCCAGACCCAGTTTCCAGGGGGCTGCCAGCTCTCCAGGTTGGTTTCCCACCACTTCTGGGTTTGAAATCCCCGAGTCAATCCTGGCAGCCTCCCCTGCACCCGCAAAGGTGGAAATGCAAGTGTGGAGCCTGGTTCTCTCGACGGCTTTTCTGCTCCGGGTTACAAGGCAGCTACGTCACTGCAGCTACCAAAATTTTTCTTGTGTTTTGAACCTCTTGCAAAACTGGTGTTTGTAAAAATTCAAATGAATAGAAACAGGACTTATATTTCCCCCCCAAAACTGGATCATTTCTTTATTCCTTGGTCAACAGCAATAAGTGATATTTCCATGCCACGTAAGACTTTGGGCTCATCCGCTTCATTTTCTCTAGGCTGCCCTTGAGTTTGTAACACGTCTCTTGTTCTACTTCGCATCGGCCCTCCCAAAAGCAACCCTCTCCTCTCTTCCAGGTCTTGAGCAATGAGAACAAGCTGACCCTGAAGTCCGTCCGCCAGGAAGACGCTGGAAAATATGTGTGCCGAGCCGTGGTCCCGCGGGTCGGCGCGGGGGAACGGGAGGTGACGCTCACCGTCAACGGTACTTCTTGCTTTCTTATTGCTATTCCGTCCTGCCATCTCATTGCTTTGTTCCTGTTGCTCACATTGCTGAATTATCCCCTCGGATATTTGCTTCCAGAGCGAATCCTACCCACAGTTGGATCAGGGAGGGTCCTGCCCTGCAGGCAACATGACTAAATTGGATTTTGCATTCATTTGCCTGGAGATGCATGGGTTAAAGCAAAAAAACCCCAACATTATCTAAGACCTGCATGGTTGCTTATTATCAACAGGGGTTTATTGAGTAGTTGGGAGCTGGCGTCTTTAAATCTTTAATAGATTTATCTTGCAAAACCCTTGCAAGGTCGGAGAGCACTGTTGTCTCTGTTGTACATCCAGAGAGCTGGGAATTGAGCCTGGATCCGAGACCAGCAGCCTAATCACTCTCTCAGAGCCCACGTGAGGACACCTGTGCGAGGCAGCAGTGCTATATAGCTCCTCCACGGCTTCTTGGGGCTCACCCAGCACGGTGTCAGGATGTGGCCCAGACCCGCACCCAGAGCTCTGGAGTTTAATGATGACCTGGCCAGGACCCCGCAGCAGCCGGTAACATATTTCAGCCTAAATATGGAAGGGAAAGAGCCAGGCAGGCTGCAAATAGTAGAAATAGAGTATGAATTTTGCATTGTCTCTCACCTGCATGACAAACTGGCAGGCTTCAGTCCCCGCTCACTGTCACAAAGAGAAGAAAATAAGTGGGGAAGCAGCAGAGGCAGCGGCAAGCGTTGATTTTAAATGCAGATAATGCAGATGGGTAGGTGCCCCATCCCTGGAAACATTCAAGGTCAGGTTGGACAGGGCTCTGAGCAACCTGATATAGTTGAAGATGTCCCTGCTCATTGCAGGGGGGGTTGGACTAGATGACCTTTAAAGGTCCCTTCCAACCCAAACTATTCTATGATTCTATAATGCTAGAAATGGAAGCCAAGGGCAACACAGCAGGGAACTGAAAATCAACCACTCCCTTGACTTCAACTCAGCTCCTTGGTGCCTGCATGCTCCTTCCCTGGCGGCTGCTGGGTTTTAATTACAATTAAACTAGCTCATGGAAAACAAAGCAACAAATTAGCACAAACAAAGAACCTGCTCCTTTTCTGACACCTACCAGGCACGTGGCCGCCTTGAACACAGAGCAAAGCACTTGGCAGGCTCTGGGCCGTTTGCAGCGTGCAGCATAGAAAAGCCTCTCTCAAGAGCTTTGCAGCGTAAGCTTTTCGCCTTGCAGAGCTGACAGGGGAGCAAATGAAATCTGTGCCGTGAGGTTCACCGCTCAGCTTTGAGCATTTCCCGGGAGCCGACTGCCTGCAGCATCCCATCCCACTAGGACGTGCTGCTGGGGGATCCACTGCTGGGGTTCGGTGCAACCCCAAGGTGACAACATTGGGACACGCCATCACAGGCGTTGAACCCTACACCAAGGGAGAATCCCACACCTCCAGGTCGATATGGTCTCCTGGCTCTCCAAGCTAGGAGAACCAAGGTGGGCAAGCACCAGAGCAGCGTCCCCAGGTCCAACATCCACCAAGCCCCAGGGCTTGGCTGCCCGTCCTGCAGCTGGAGCAGCCCTCCAGCTCCGGTAGCACGGCACGGTGTGTCTAATCCAGCTAATGAATTCTGCTGAAAGTCTTTTCTGCTGTAATTTGAGAGGGAAGTTGAACGCCTCATATTTTCAAGTGATTTTAAATCCAGAGGGTGATACAATTGTCTTGGTATTACCAGGTGCCTTTCTCCATGGGCTGGGATTCGTCACAGTAAAATTAGGCATTTAGAAGTGTCTATTCTGGGCTAGCTGCATAGACTCTGATCGGTGCACGCGGGCTTCGAAGGGGCTGATCCATCCCACCGAAAGCACAGGGACCCCAACTGAGGGATCTTCATCTGCCCCAGCCTGAGCCTGCAATCCTGCCTGTAGCAGCCCATCCACTCTCAAAACAGTCACAAATTGTGGCAGCACGATGCTGGGGTGGGAGAGCATCCTCCTGCCCTCCCTGCAATCGGGTCTCGCTGCCCTCCCCACCGGCAGCCTCGCCGGCCAGGTCTGCAGTTGCAGAGAGAGGCTGGCAGCCCATCCCTGTGCCAAAGCGTGAGGCCACCAGCCTGAAAGGAAGCAGATATGATTCAAAGTCTGGTTAAGGGGAAGGAGGATTATGCAAACGAGCAGAGTTTGGCAGGGCCAGAGCAGCAGAGGCAAAAAGGAAGCGAGGAACTGTTGGTGCCATCATAAATCAGAAGCAGTCGGATTTATGGCCCCTGCATGAGCCAAAGCTTCTTGATGCTCCTGACTGCACACAAGCCTGGTTGAAGCTCCCACCCCGATAGGAGAAGCACCCCAAGATCAACTTCACAGCAGGATTGCCTGCGGTACAGTCCGTCAAGGCATTGTCCCGGCTTGGCAGGGGCTGCTGAGCAGTGACCACCACCCCTGCCCATCTTGCTCTGCAAGAAGACATTTGTTAGAAGGGCTGGACAACCCTGGGTGGCTAATTCAGGATTTAATTTGCCTGGGATTCACCACAACAAGCAAGCCGAGCCTGCCAGAGAGCTGAGAGCACAGCAGGGGCTGACCTGCTGCACTGCTTGGTCAGGAGAACAGCATGGTGTCCCCTCAGCTCATGCCTGCAGCAGCATGTTGAGAGCTTCATCAAGCATGTCTCCACCACTGCTTGTGGATGGAGACCTTGGGATGGTCCCTTGCAATTCCAGGCAGCACGAGCCAGCCCAGGGCTTCTGCAGGAAACAAGGAGTTAAACCGGCCTCTCCTGCCAAACCATTTCCAACTTTTCGAGGGCTTGGGAGGAAAAGTTCAGGTGGACTCAAGCAGGCTGGAGAAGTCAAGGCCATCTTTTCATTCCTCCAAGGCTCCCGAGTCAGCAAGCTGCCTTCTCTTTTGTGCGAGCCGCCAGGACCGCACAAATAAATTGGCACCGGCGTGCTAAAAATAACTGCAACCAATAGCTCCATCATTTATATCCATAGCAACATTGTTTAAAGCCTTTTTCCTGCCTGTGGGCTGTCTCACACTTAGCGCTGAATGCCAAGCCGGAGATTGGCAGCTTTTTCATAAGGAGCCAGAGCCTGGTGGAGAATCAAACGCCGGCCTCAAATGTGAAGAGGCTGCAACTTCATGCTATTATTTCTGGGCATGTTCATCTCACAAATGGTCTTTAGTCATACGCTATTATCATGATGATAAGCCTTCGACTCTGAACTCCTAAAGCAATAATAAAACCCAAAGCCGTTGGCATTTGTGCCATTTAAAATCCACTCGCCTTGGGGAAAATGATCCTTTTAATGATTATTAAGCTATTTTTCTCTAGCGTCACCCAGTCTTGGAGCTCTTCCAGAATTTATAAGTAACATACAACCACTGAAATAGAAAGAAGATGGCTTTTTTTTATTATTATTTAGGCCTGGCCTACAGATCCCATCGCTGCTCTTGCCTCTGTTGGCTTGGGATTCAGCGGTGATCAGGGCAGGCGAGCAGGAGGATCACCTAGCACATGTTTAGCTAGCCAAGAAGCTCATCCTGCATGCCTTGTGCCACCCTTGGAGGATGTTGGGACCAAATGGGTCCCCATCGCATGTCCCGTCCAGGGGGAAAAAGCCCCAGCACACATTTAGGGCCATCTGCCCATCACACTTGGCTGTCGGCACGGTTCTGCTCTTGCACCAGACGTGGGGAGTGAACGCCAAGGCTAGCTGGCGTTGCCACCTTGGGTATGCTTGCAAAGAGCTATTTCACAAAGGCAAGGTGCCGTTTGCATCCTCCTGAAGGGAGGCAAAGCGAGGAATCAACCGAACTCTCCTGAGACCCCAGCCAGCACTTCTGAAAGATGGGCTTTCAGCGATGGATAAATGAGAATGCACGCCTTGGGAGCGTGCCTGGAAGAACATCTTGAAGAAGAGCATTTGGGCAGAAAACCACAACAAAAATGTCTTTTTTTGTCTTTTCCACTAACATACAGCTATGACCACTACATCAAAACAAGTCCTGACCTTCTCCTTCACGCACAGCTCCTGCTATTACCAATTTTGACGGCAGCTCACTTTCAGCAGTAATTTCCTGAGCTGCCAGAACCGTGTGTCTGGTTGCTGGTCGGTGAAATGCACTTCACGGAGCTAGTTTTCCGTGCATCTCACCTTGGAACATCATAGCGGAGGAAGGATAGGGCTGTATCTCAGTGGGAAGTGTTTGGGCAGTGTGAAGGTTTGGTGCGGGAAGGTGTTACTGGGATAATTTCAGTAGGCAACTGTACGTATGAATGTACCAGAGTGAAGAATTTAGCATTTCGGTACATCTTTGTGCATTCTGCAAATTCATAAATGGGCAATTTGGATGAGAATCAGTCTGGGCAAATTTGTTTCTCCCCACTTTACCCCAAATCCCTGAGACTTTATTCTTAAAGGAACACAACAGCGGCAAGGCGGGCTGAATAAATGGGAAAAGTTTCTCAAATCCACAAAGGATGGGAGAGAGGATGAGCACAGCAAGCTCTCCCTCTCCAACCATCCCAGAGACCTGGGCTCAAGACCCAGCTGAGGTTGTCCCCAGCGGTATGTTGGCCTCTTGTAGCAACTCCTGTTGCATCTCTTCCACTTTGCATGGCCGGTATGGAGCCTGATGGTGTCTGCACATCGCTCCACACGTGTGCATGGATGGGCATGACACCAAGACTGTGTTTTCTGACAAACTCAAACCCAGGAGTGACAACCCAGACTGTACATCTGAAATAGCCAAGCTGGGGCAGGGGGGGATCTGCCAGCCCCTGCCTCTTCCCTCTCCCTGCCCTGTGCTGCCTGCCTGCAGCCCAGCCTGTTGCTGTTTTCTTTTCTGCCAGCGGTAAGCCACTCATAGAAATGCAAATCTGCTTTAATTAAGGAGGCTAATAAACAGCAATTAGGAACCCAGCTCTTGTGCTGGATCCCTTGGGTTGATTCCTTCCTCAGGGGGAGGTCCCCTCCGCAGGGCTGTTGGAAGTGTGGGGGACACACTAATCCCACCAAGCCGTGCTCTCCTCTCCAACCCCTTTTCTCCCAACCGTGTCTTCAAGGTGTCCACCAAGGGAAGACAAGGACATTGCCCTTCACAAGCCGCCTCAGCCAGTGCGTTTGGCCTCGTATTGCTCAGGGAGAGCCTTTCCCAGCCAGGCTGGGCTCCTTTCGGCATCCGAATGGCACAGGAGAGCCCAGCTGATGGGGTCCCAAGGCTTTTCCAGCAGAAATTTCTCCACCGCATCAGGCAGGCTGATTGCAGGTCACTGATGGTGGCTGCCGATCAGTGCCTCCTGCCCTCCTACTGCTTCCTTAAGCACCTGGGGAGCAATTAGTGTAATGGTTGCTTAACAAATCTGGGAGAGCACAGAAGAGGAACACCAGGTAGGCTGGGGTCTTGCTTTGCTTCTGGAGCAGAGAACCCTTCTCAGAGGCCGGGTTCACCAAGGAGATTCCTGCAGGGTGATTTAGTCACGGTCCAACGCCGGGGATGTGGGAGCAGAGATGGGGAGGCGCTGGTGCTTTGTGGGAGCTTTGCAGAAAACCAGCAAAAAGCAAAGCCCCACTCGTGTCCCTCTGCATCACAGGAGGTGAGGGAGCTGTTGCTCCATCCCTCCCCCTCACAGAGGGACCCCAGTGTCCCTCCGTGCCTCTGCTAACACCTCCCCCAGTACCTTGTATTGCAGCCACCCATGTGAGACACCAGCATCCCTCTCCTCTCTCTTGCAGGGCCACCCATCATCTCCAGCACCCAGACGCAGCACGCCCTGCACGGCCAGAAAGGGCAGATCAAGTGCTTCATCCGCAGCACCCCGCCGCCAGACCGAATTGTGAGTACCATCCCATGGGGCAGCACCTCGTGGGGCATGGTGGGTATCCTGCACACCTTAGGGTGCCCTACGGTGGGCAAACCTGCCCCAGGCTGACCCCTCTCTTGCTTGGCAGGCTTGGTCCTGGAAGGAGAACGTCCTGGAGTCTGGGACCTCCGGGCGCTACACGGTGGAGACGGTCAGCACAGATGAGGGCGTTATCTCCACACTGACCATCAGCAACATCGTCCGAGCCGATTTCCAAACCATTTACAACTGCACTGCCTGGAACAGCTTCGGCTCAGACACAGAGATCATCCGGCTCAAAGAGCAAGGTGGGCATCGCTGAGGAGGTGGGCAGCGGGAATTAGCACCTGGCCGGGCTGTAAGAGTGGGGAGATGCTGTGAGAGGCAGGAGGTGCTCAGAAAAGCTCTTGGGATGTCAAAGAGGAAATTAGGAAGGATGGTGAAAATGCTCTGGCCGTGCTAGCTATAGGATCGCATCCTTAAGGTACCTGGTCCTGGCAGAGGGTCAGGAGGTGGGACAAGCCCTGCAGAGTCTCTGCTTGATACGGTATTGCCCCATTTTGCCTGTCCTGCTGAAGGTGGAGGGCACAGGCCAATCCTGCACCCCTCACTCCCTGCCCTACGGCACAAGGTGATGCCACTGCCACAGGCTGGAAGATCATTTATAGCCTTGGAGAAACAGGAATGGCTGCTCCTACCAGACCCCACTGCTCCGCGGTGATGGGAGTGAGCGGGGGGAAGGCGTTTGGGCTGGTGGCAACCCTCCGTCCTGGCCACCAGCCACGATGCCAGCACGTGTTTTGCAGGGCTGGGCTTACCCACCCAGCCTCAAAGGCACCTCGAGCAATTCTCAGGGGATGGCCAGGGGATCTCCTCTCTCAGGGCTTTCCATAGCAAGGGAAGGAGATGGCTTTTGTGAGGAACCCTTAGCTCCTGGAGGGACTCCAGTTCTCTTCTATTTTATTAAATGCCAGGGCAGGCAGGTGGATTGTCCTCATTAAGCCGTGATTTATAGGCAAGGCTGCCGTCCAGATTAAATCAGAGCTAAATGAACCCCTTAAAATTAGCCTTGGGCTTCTTCCAACGCAAACAGAGCCAGTGGTTTTTCCAGGTCGTCTGCCAGTCAGCGGGAGCGCTCAGCGGCAAGCCTGGGTCCCGGCGGAGGGTGGCCGGGAAGCCGAGCCGGGTCGGAGCCGGCGCCACAACATCCGAGTCCGCAGCCGACTCCGCATCTGAGATCCGAGCATCCCTGCTAGGTGATGCAAGGGGACACCCCTGCCCTGGGCAGGGGGACACCGTAGGGTGGCTGAGGATGCCGTAGGGTGGCAGAGGACATCCCCTTCATGGGGACATCCCTGCGCTCAGAGCAGAAAGCGGAGCAGAGGGCTGAGCGCTCAGGAAGACTGACGTGTGCGCTTGGGCTGTGCAAGGCTGTGGACACTTGCTTTATTTTCAAACAGGTACGGAAATGAAATCAGGAGCTGGTATTCAAGCAGGTATGGAAATCATGAGCTGACGGTGAATGTGAATTGTCCCCAGCCATTACCACACCTGAGGACCCGGCGTCCTCCTCCTGGCCCGGCAGCTTTCGGCAGGGCAGGCAGGGCCGGGCAGGGCAGGGCAGGGTAGGAAGGGGTGTAGAAAAGCTGCAGGGCAGTGAGTGGGGCACGGACTGAGAAGCTGGAGTGGTCCGGTCTCTGCTTTGCCACTGACCCGCTCTGCAAACCAACGCTGCCTTTCTGTGCCCCAGCTCCCCAGCCACTGAGAGGGGGATAATACTATGCAGCCGCATTTTAAAGTGCTGCAAAAGGGACCGCTTAAGCGCGATTATGGGGCAAAAAAGAGGGAGAAGTACAAGTTTCCGGGGTTATTTGCAGACATCAGCTTGTCTCAGCATCTTGGGAGAGTGCTAGCCAGCAGCCAGAGCAGGGCTGAATGGATGTTTGGGCAGATGCTGTGGGATGTGCTGCCATTGTGCCTTCCTCGTCCTCTGCACCAGAGCAGGGTTCATGGGGGAGCACGTAGCCAGCAAACTGCTCCTCCTCATCTCGCCCTTGTCTTCGGGACACAGTTTACCGTCCCAGCTGCTGGTTCCTGCCACTGCCCTTTTGCATTTACCTTTGTTTTCAGCTCAGGAGAGCCCAGGGCACTTTCCCCACCCCATTCCCTGCATGATTCTCCATCACCTTCATCACCATCACTACCTGCTTCTTGCTTAGCTCTGCATTACAGATCCCACTCCGCCAAAGCTGAGAGCCAGCAAGCACTCCCAGGGACCCCAGGCTCCTGTCTCCTCACCCTTTTGCTCCATATTCCCCTGGGAGAGCCAAAGAAATCCCACAACGAGTTACCTCCATTGGTAGGAGCACTGCCTAAGTGGCCTCAGGCCACCCAGAGAAGAAAATCCCAGTTTCTTCTTGCTGTGGCTCAGCTGGTGCGTTGGAGGATGCTGGTTTTAGGATGAGCTCCTTGGTGCAGCTGGAACCAGCTCCAGCATCTGCTACGTGAGCTCCAGCTCCAGCCTTGCAGAGCACTCAAGGGGACTTGCCTTTTCACCAGAGGCCCCGGGGGAATTCTCGCACCACAGTGGTGAGCGCTCTCAGCAGGTTTGGCGATTGACTCAGTGGTGACTCATGTCACCTGTGACCCCGCTCGAGTGACAAGTGACACATCAAGGGACCAGCAGGCCCAGGCAGAAAATTCATGAGCAAGCCAGAAACTGAAAAGCATCAGCATAAACCACCAACTGAATCACTTGAAACAACAAGCTAAGCGGGGAAAATGAAAGGCTCTTTTTACATCAAGTGTGAGCAGAAGAGGCTAAACTCAGCCAGCACCATTTTTTTACCACCCTGCAGTTCTCAAAGTAGGGCTCAGGACCCATGAGGCCCCATGGCTACTGCTAAAGGGTAACATGAAGTGACTTTATAACTCCCCTGTCCCAGCTGGGTTTAGATAACAATGAAAAAACCCTTTGCTGACTACATGGGAAAGATGCTGGTGGAATTACAACTCCCCCCAGTCCCACCAGTAAGGATGCATGCCCCTTAGGAAGGCTAAAAGGCACAAGCAGGATCTGTGATCTCAGGTCCAGGATGAAATTCGTGGTCAACACCAGCTCCACACCAGTGGACAATGAGAAATGGTTTCCTTATCACCCAGTCGAGTGTCAGCCATCAGGCTGCAGGGCTTTGTTTCTCAGCTAGATCACCCATGTGTCCCCATGGTCCAGCAGCATTCACATTCTCCACCTGCACAGGTGAGGAGGAAAGAGGACCACCTCTCTACATCCATTTTTCCCTAAATTCGTCCCATCCATTTGCAAGGCAGGAGCTGCAAGGAGAAAACACGCATTGGAGGTGTCCAGGAAAGCGGTGAGGACACACTCACCCGGCTTAGCCAGCCATCCTGGAAAGGGTTACCCCTCTCTTGGCCCGCTATGGGGTCACAAGAGCCTATGAGGATGCTTAGGGAGAACAGGAATGGGGACCTATAGGTATCTGCTGCTTTTGGGGAGAGGGTCTGCAGGATGCAGTTTATCATTCCAGCCAAGGAAGGCAATTTGTGGTACCCACAGCTTTGGTGTCCTGCGAGTGGGAGTGCTGCCTGTCACTGCCTGGCAATAATCCAGAGAGCAGGCACCAACCCAACACTCGCTGTTAAGTAGGAGCTGTGCTTTGAGGGACTGGAGGAACTGAGCAGGGAGATAACAAGGCTCTCGGGCTGCAAATCTGACCCTCTCACCATAAATGTGATTGCATATTCCACCCTCCCCGCACCTCACAAGCTGCTGACTGGATCTGCGCAAATAAATCAGCTTTGCTGGCGGAGCTGCGGTCTGAAATCCCCGCCGGGAACCCAGCTACAAAGTTATTGTAGGCAGAAGGACGCGAGCATGTAACCCCCGCGCTGCGGCAGGCTCTGCTCCTCCGGGCTGCCTCCGCAGAGCCCAGTGCGCTCATCCAATGTCCCACAGCCCTCGTCCACCACAGCCGCTTGGCCTCTGCTCATCCCTGGCACGGGCCAGCCCTCCTGTCCCGGTCCTTGTAGCACCCTCAGGGGTTGACGGAAGGAACACGGAATTGATAAGCCAAGGGAGAAGGCAGATTAGGATATAAAACAGGCAGAAGCTGTGAATGATGGCTCTTGGGTTAATTCATCCATATATACTTAATAGCGCCTGCTAAGACAGCTGAGCTACCGCCTATGGCAGGCAGGCTCAGTGCCCTACTCCATCCTTCCATCCCAGTTCTAACCTCTCTCCCAGCCTGCTCTGATGCCATTTCTCTTTCTTAATAATATTAACACGCTGTCTTCTTTTGCACTTTTCATCCTTTAGAGATACTCATTCATTAACCTGCAGGGTGCTACTGAGAGCAGTTGTTAACCTGCTCTTCTGGCTCCCTCCTCTTCTCTCCCTCCCAGGGGAAACTGAGGCACAGAGAGATCAGGGCTTGCACAAATTGCAGCGCACACCGGTGTCCCATGGGCAGCCCATGCCGGCGTCACCCACGCAGGGACGAGGGAGCGGGGAAGGAGGTCCATTTGGCCCCAAAACCCTCCCCAGGCTCATCACCGAGCCGCTTTCCAGTAGCCGGGGGTGGGTCCCGTGGGGAAAAGCCACGTCTCCGACCTTCATCCCAGCTTCATGCTCCCTCTCCTTCCTCTTGCAGAGTCGGTACCAATGGCGGTGATCATCGGAGTGGCCGTGGGGGCTGGTGTGGCGTTCCTGGTGTTGATGGCCACCATCGTCGCCTTCTGCTGCGCCCGCTCCCAGAGGAGTAAGTGTCTCCCCCAGCTCTGCTGCATTCCTTCGGGCAGGGCTGGGGCTAAAACCTTGGGGGGGGGGGGCGGTGAATAGAGTGGGTCACAAAGAAATTAGCGGCTGAATTTACTGACACGGCACCAGCACAATCTGCTCCTCATGTTGGTCTACCAAATGTTCAGCGCCACTCGGCTGCGAACGGCAGCCCTGCGGGAAAAGGAAAGGGTTTTGGAGCATGTGGAATAAACATGCCAGGGTAAATGCTAATCCCCGTTAGCAGCACAGGCAGCTCGGGAGGTGTGCAGGGGTTTCCTGGGGGCAAAGGGATTGCAAAGGGACCTGCTCTCAATCCCTCCTTTGGAGAAATCCTGATGTCCAAGAGGGAGAAGCATCCTCACCATGCCGCATCGGCGCTTAAAAACCCTCCTAGGTTTGTGCTCTCTGTTCTGCTTCTGGTTTAATTCTATTTTTCTTGACGTAAAATGCATATTTCCTAGTGGGATATTACAGCCAGCTGAGGGGTTTTACATGGGATGTGGGTTTTGAAGCCTGGCTGTAGTGGGAATACAAGTTAAAGCAACATGAGAGATGCAGGTAGCGGAGAAGGAGGAGTAAACAGCGTGGCATCATGTTGCCTCATTGAAAAGACACCGGGAAATTAAAGGAGGATTGTTGGCTAAATGAAAAGGCATCAAACCAGAAGGGAGAGGAGTGTGATTATTTGGAGCATCTCAGGCCACGGGGGAGAAGAGGACATACTCAGCGTTGCTTCTGGCTCGGGAGACGTGTAGTACGGATGCCGGGATGCCAAGCTCTGTGTGTATGTGCCAGAAAACCCAGTTGTTTTTCTTTTCTTTTTATTTTTCCCCCTCTTGATCATTTGCAAAGCAATCAAAGACACCAGCCTCCTCCTGGATTTGGGTATGAACGTATGGCCTCCCGTGGCAGAAATGTGTTTAATTTTAAGAGCAATAATGATGCCTCTCCCTGTTTTATCCCCTGATTTTTTGAACTCTTGCAGCCTCCATGAGCAAGTATTAACAAATTAAATGGGGGGCAGTCACTAATCTTGCTTTTTGCGGAAGGATTGCTGATGGGCAGGACCCAGGAGCAGGCCAATTCAATGTCGCGGAGATCATTCAGCAGTGATGGGCGATTCGAGCACCTGAAGAAAGCAGGGGCCAAGCCGTGTTACCATGTCAATGATCGGATGTAATCGGCCGTGCTTTCCCCACACCGCATCATTCGGAGCAGGGGCGAGCATGTGGTTCATTATCTTCCTCTTATTTGATGTAACCAGATGGCACAGGGTTCTTTATGGGACATACGATTTAACACTAACGCCATGACAACAGATCAAAGACGTGGTGCAGGTGCCAGCTTTCAGAGTCCCTCACAAGCTGGAAGCGTGCAGAGGATGGGCAGGTCCTTGGGGGAAAAAGCAGAGCTTGTTCTTCCAGGAGGGGACGACCCCATCCCACCCAAAAGCCTTGTGTGATTCGTCCCTTGGATTCCCAGGGGTAAATCAGGAATAAGAGGCGTTTTCCTTTCTAGGGATGGGAGGATACATACTGGGAAGAGGGTACTGGGGACATGGTGGCGTGGCAGTGTTTGAAGTCCCTTTTCTCCGCCGTGTTTCCAGTGCTGTCCCACTTAGGACTTTTTGGTCTCCTATACGCAATGAGCTGCTGGGTCTGGGCATCTTCCCTGCATGCTCCCTGCATCGCCGCTGTTCGGCACCTCCCACAGTGTAGGATGCTGTGGGGACCCCGGTTGTCGTGTCCTGGGGAAAGGTCTGCAGCATCGCCGGACCAGAGCACGGGTCCCTGTGCTTCCCACAAGGTTTCTGTGCTGCTTCGCTTTGGGATCGGCGCAAGCGAGCAGCAAGAGATCATCCAAGAGATCAGCAAAGATCCTTGCCCTGATCTCCCTTCCCTCCCCAAAGTGAAATAGGAGGAGGAACAGCTTAACCTTTTCCAGAGAGCTGGACCCAACCGGGAACGCCAGCTCGGTATCAGAGGCTTTGCCGGGTGCTCGCCAGGGCTGCCGCTCAAGAGGATTGGGATGACGCGGTGCTAACGAAGCAAATCCTGGGTGCAGGTGGGGTTCCCCAGCCTGAGATTCGTGCAGGGAGCAAGGGGTGCTGGTGGCGGTGGGGCTGCTTGGTCCCCCATCATGTGGCTCCAAAAGCCACTTGGAGCTGCCAAAACAGGGTCCCTCCTTGGTTTTGGGGGGAGCTGGGAGCATCAGCAGCTAAACCAGCCCCTGAGTAACACCCATGGTGCAAAACCCTGCAGGGGAGGACTTAGCTGTCCCAGGGCGAAGGGCTTTTATCCCAGTTTTGCAGGTGCTAATGCAAACTGGATGCTGTGGCAGCTATCTCCAGCGGCAGGTGAGCGTTAGGAAGGTAGAAGCACCAGGCCGAGGTGGTGAGGAAAGGACTTTCATCATGGTTAGTGGTGTGAAATCAGCAGAGGTACTACAGAGAGCAGGTCAGGAGTGATGGGACCAGCAGAGCACTTGGATATCAGGAGAGGGACTCATTTCCTACCAGTGTGACTGCAGATTCCTCTCCCAGGACAAATACCAGAGCATTGTTGCTTCATTTAAAACAACAGCCTGCAAACAAAACCCATCGGCAGGCTGCAGGGACGGCTCCGCACAGCTCCTGGCAGAGGGGACAAGGCGACCCAGCAGTAACTCTGGAGAAGGCATCTCCTGATGGCTGCAGCAGGCTGTCGACCGCAACTAATGGCACTGGGGGAGGCAATTCCTGGCCTTGCTTTGGGGAGATGCAGCAAAAAAATGCAGCAGGTACAGACACACTGAGCCTGGAGGCTCTGGAAAAGAAAAAAAATAAGTCTTTAATGCACGTCTGTTGTTGTATCTTTGGTGACTTAGCGGCCCAGAGTTATTTAAGGGGGAACACTCCTGGGAGAGGATGTGCAAGACAGTAATTAGCTTCTCCTTGTGATTAAAGATGGAGGCTCCGGTACCAGGACTGTGGTCCCAGCAAGAAAAAAAAACAAAAAAGCAGTAGTAACTTCCCAGCCAAACCCTTTGCCTTGCACCCTGAGACTCGGAGACGTCTGGGGGTGACAGCAGGGCTGCAGATACCAAGGGCACGGGATGCTGAGATGGATTTATTCAAGGCTGGAGCTTCAAGCCGGTCTTGGTTGCGTGATTTGGCTTACAGATAAACTCACTGTCTCCTCCTGCATGGTCCAGCCTTTGCTGGACTAAGTCGGTGCAGTCCTGGCTTGGCAGGGCGCTGCCGGTTCCTTCGGCTGGAGGTAGATCTAACGAGCCCAGCTCTTCAAGGCAGTTTTGGGTCCAGGAGGGTTGGCGCAGCCATCCTGGGAGGTGAGAGCCAGATCGTAGGCTGAAGCCCGGCTTCAAAGCTGGGAGCTGTTTAGATCTCGCTGTTCAGATTTGCATCCATCTCTGCTTTTCATCTTGGATTCGCGCGGCCGTTTCTGCTCCTGCTGCTCAGTGTCTTTGGTTTAATTTTGCTAAAGTGACTTCTTCAAAGCACGCCTGACACCTTCAGGGAAGGCAGAGAGTCTCTCCAGAAATGTTTCTCTCTGCCCTGCATGAAAACAGGCTGCTTGGAGCAGCAGCCAGGGATGATTTTGTCGTTCCCAAAGCCCTGGCTACATCTTTGTTCATTGCTTGGCCTTTTCCATATGCATCTGCACCCCAAACCTGGGGAAGGCTTTTCTCAGGGGCTTCCTGGCATCAGAGAAGAGCTGATACATCCCTCAGGAGCAATATTTCATGTGCTCGCCGAGCAGACACTGTATATCAGCAGTCTGGACAAACAGCCTGCCATCTGTTTGAGCAGTCCTGATGCAGCCCAGCCCCTGTTAATAGCACCACGAGTATGGCAGAGACTAAGCAAGCTCCCGAAAGAATTAAAATAGAAATCTGAGCTCCCCAGAGGTGAAGGTTTCACATGCCCATACCTTACGGCAATGCAAATATTGCTCCCCCAATTCTCGGATGGGCTTGCTAAGCCAGGGTTAATTTTCCCCGGTGCTGCTGGACATTCTCAGCAATCAGTTGGGTCCTTGAGGATGCTCCATGATTGCCTTCAACTAACCCCTTCTCCATCTCGCTCTTTGCCCAGATCTCAAAGGTGTGGTTTCTGCCAAGAACGATATCCGCGTGGAGATCGTACACAAGGAGCCAGCCTCTGGCAGGGAGACGGAGGAGCACCCAACCATCAAGCAGCTGATGGTAAGGATTTACTTCTTTTCCCCATAAGCAATTACTCTGGGTGTTTGATGGTAACGAGCCCAGGCACGTGTAGTTCAGTGCCGTAATACCCACTCAAGGCAAAGATGCTCTTCCAAAAATCTTGCTTTTGAGATACACATTCTCCTGCCATAAAAGCTCCTCGAGTGAAACTTTGCTAATGAGGAGGGAGAGCTGGGAGAGGTTTATTGCAGTAGCCCAGCTGCCCGCCGGGCTGATTGCAAGGCAAATTTACCACCTAGCGTGGGGAAAGAGCTGCAGACTGCAAGTAGACACGCAATAGGTGAGCACAATATAATAATAAGCTAATTAGCCAGCGAGAACTGCACTCTCCTGGATGCACTTTAGAGAATTATATGTGCAAAAACAACGTATGTGCACACAGTTGGTTGCAGATTGCTAACGCCGGGAGTGTGGGGCCAGCCTGGACCTGGGTCTGTAATAACCTGGGGGGTGTCACCCTCCTGGGGCCGCTGCCTTTGCCCGAGGGAACCAAACCACACGGGCAGGGCAAGATGCCGATGATTGAGATCCCAGAAAATTCAGCCTCAGCGCAGGGACTGGCGCATCCTTGCAGCCTGGCCACGGGCTGCTCCTCTCGCTGGTGTCACCGCCATTCTCCGTGTCTCAGCCCCAATTTGCCTTTGCTTTTGCTTGCTGGTGTTATGTTGCAGGTGACAAATAGAAGCCGAACAAATGGCAAAGCAAGGTGAGCGGCTGTAAAAGGTGAGAGAAAAGAGCAGACAGGAAAGGGAGAAGGGATTGAAGAGGCTGCTTTCTAGGCTGCTGGGTGGTTTTTTTCCTGCTCTAACCCTCCGGTTTTTTGGGCAGCACGTGTAAGAATCAGTATGCCCTGTCTGCAAAAGCTGTTCGATGAATTACTGGCGGAAAGGCAAGGCTGAGCATCGCAGGGTGGGCAGAATCAATGTCTGCTGGTGCACATATACAGCAAAGGAGCCTCAAAATGAGAAGGCGGGAGGAGATGGCAATCTGGCATGTTATCCCAGCACCGCTAAGGTTTCTGTGCAAGACCCTTTGTTCCCAGTAGGGCTTTGCCCTGAGGAGTCTGCATATCCACGGTGGGATTTGCAAGGCTTCACTCGGTGGAAGGACGGTGGAGGCTGGGACTCGGGTTTGGAGCAATCTGCTGAGATGAAGGGCAATGAGGAGGTTCCTCTCCATAGGACCCCGTACCACCATCTGTATAGACAGTGATCAACAGCGCCAAACTGGCTTCCAAAGGAGGGGCTGAGATCAGCGCGAATGCCACTCAAGACCTTAACCACCAAGCTGGAAGCACGCACGAAGCCTCAGCGGAGGAGACATACGAGGAACATTTACCGCTGACGAGTAAATGAGGAAGAGGATGGTCATGGGAGGCCAGGCACAGGATCTTGCAAGACATCGTGGGGACTTTCTTAGATTGTTTGTCAGAGCCAGAAGGTGATTTCACATCAACGTGTGCCCTTGATGAGGCTGGTACCGGAGCAGCGCAGAGCTGTGCTGTGCACATTTCAATAAGGATGCTGGCAGGATGGAAATGGTGCAGAAAAAAATGACAACATTTACTTGATACCTGGGAAAACAGTGCCTTACGGGGAGAGGTTTACAGAGCTTTAGCTTATTAGCAAGACTTTGGAGAGGTGGTTTGGTTACAGCACGGTATTAAGGGGCTATTTAAGTGCGAATGGGGCAGGCAAAGTTGAGTACTTTCGGATACAACATAACGAGCGTAACAGCCTGGCTGCTGGACCGGGAGAAGGTGATTCTCCCCCTCTCTTTGCCAAATCCAGGCGCTTTTGCTGAAGATACATCAGTTGGAAATAACATTGTTGGAGCAACGCTGTTCAAGAGGTTGGAAGAGATGGGCCATAGTCTCTGACCCTGACGCTGGGCAGATCTGGCACCGGCTGGAAGAAGACATCAAAGCCCCCTCCCCTGCCTGGACTGGAGCCCCCCCAGCCTCATCTGCCCTCAGCAAGAGCTTTCCCATTAAACACCTCCCAATTTCTTCTCTCCTCAGTCCCCGGGCAGCCCCGCCCTCCCTCATCCCGCTCCTTGCTGTTTCCGACAGCCAGTGTGACCGTCCTTCTCTGGCCATTAAAGACCCAGGCTTCGGAGGCTAAACACGTTCCTAATAAGATGCTCTGACTTTGTCAATGAAATGATGGATCAAGTTAAAAAAATTCATCCTTGCTAATGAGCAGTGATGAGACCTCTCCTGCAGGAGCACAGCACCCCTTGCTTGCTCCCTACCTCACCCCGAGACCTCCCTGCTCTCCCTCCTCCCCGTACCAGCATTATTTCTGCCGCTGCTTCTTCCTTTGCCTTCCCTAAGCTTCTTGTGATATTTCCAGCCTGGGTTCAACCTCGACGGCGTCCTTTGAAATGATCTGCTTGCCCTCAACAATGTTCATAACACCTTGCAGTTTAACATCAACTGCGAATTTCATTAACATGCTGGGTGCTCTCACGGAGAGATCATTAATGCAGATGTTAACGAAAAGCAGGCCACGCTTGCTAACAGCTCCCCTCTGCTCAACACCTTGCTGCTTCGCATCAGCCTTTTCATTCCCCATCCCGGACCCTTGCCCAAGCCCCTGAGGTCCAGCATGGCCCGACCTGCTCCTGCCAAGCTTTGGGAGCAGAGATCCACCCTCTGCGCCACGGATGGTGCCTCTGCTCCTCCATTTCCCATGGTGTCTCTGCCTTGCCGGAGCGTTTCTGGCTGCAGAATGCCAGCGTGACTCTTCTTTCCCCCCCTAAATGCTATTGCATTTGTTATTCTCCAGCCATCTGTGACCTCCGCAGCTCTCCGTGCTTTTCACAAATAATTATTCATGCATCTATAAATTCATTAACACCTTAGGATACACGTCATGCTGTCTGATTTGCATATGTTCACATTGTCTCAGTGCCGTTTCCCCCGCCTCCGTTAGCTGTTCTGCCAGGTGCTGCCTACGGGCAGGGAAAAGGCTGCCAGCCCGCAGGGGCCAGAGAGCAAACAGCAGCCAGTGGCTGGAGGTAAAAGAGCCCGTTAAAGGGTCTGATCCTGGAAAAAAATAAATCACAACAGCAGCTTTCTCTCTCCTGCCGGGGTGCTTTGCATCAGCACGCCACTTCAGCTGAGCCTCGTCTGTGATTAGGGGGTTGAAGAGCATCGTTGGCTCGGACATGGCATAACCTCCTCTGTTATCGTGGCTGGGTGACTGCGTTTTATTCCTGGCTGATTGAACTCCATGCCTCAGTTTCCTCGTCTGTGAAATGGGGTGGCTGATCCTAAAGGAACCATCCCCACTGCCAGGAGCAATCGTGACAGAGATGATCCCAAAGTGACCGGCAGGCAAGAGCATCCCAAGTCAAAGGGCGTCCAGTGCGGCTGGGTAGACCCAGGCATTGCCTTTGGTTCATATTTGGGGTGGAACAGTCAAAATACCCCATCCAGTAGCCAGGTTGATGATCTTTCCCTTGCTCACCTCTTTCCTGTGCCCATCTTGAAACCCATCCCTCTGCTCCCAGGGATGTTCCCAGTTTGTTCACAGCCCGCAGATCGACACCAGCCACATTTTCCACTCAGGAGCTCAGCTCAGATCCCCACGGAAGAGGAAAAATTAAAAAAGCAGAGGTGAAATTCAGGGCGAGGCTCATTACCTGCAGCCCAGCTGTCACAGCATCGTTTTCTCTGCCCTTCTTCTCAAGAAATGCTCCAAGTGCCCAGCGGCCAGTGCCACTGCAGCCTTGGGAAGCACATCCCTCCCACACAGCCAACACCTTCCAGAGGCACCAGCAGCCACGGTGGATGCTGCTGGCAGGGTACCAGCTTGGGCACAGCACCATGCTTCCTCCAGCCAGGGAGAAGATGCACCATGTAAAAAAAAAAAAAAAAAAAATCACTATCAAAGTTTTGGTGACCTTTGCAGCTCATGGCTCAGGTTTTGTGGAGCTGGACCACCACGAGGTTTGGGCATCGCCCAGGACTGAGTTGTCTCAAGGCAGGTAACACCTTTAGGGGTAATTGGTGCTGAGGTGCATCAAGCCAGGCGCTGTACGAGCACGGAGAAGCTGGCTTCTGCCACAGCAAGCTCCCAAGAAAGGAAGAAGGATGCGAGAAGTACGGCAGGACATAACCGCAGGCTGGCTGGCATCGCTCCACCACCCCCTTTGCCCATCTGAAAAAATAACATTTTGGGGGAGAGGTGGGACGAGGTGATGCAGCTTCACCTGGGGGTGCTGGGATGGGCAGCACAGGCGCTCAGTGGGCGGTGGAGGCAGGAGCCGGCATTCGAAGGTGATAAACCTTCAGCCGGCTGGGAAATCCCAGCAGGGTTGGTTTGTGGTTTTTTTTTTTTTTTTATTTGTGTGCTTGTTTGCTCACCGGCAGCCAGTCCCCAGTGGGAGCAGAGGAAGCCGCCGTCTCGGGAATCTGTTAAACAACAGCCCTCGCCCCTGGTAGGGTTTGACCCACACGAGTTTCAAAGTGCTGCTGAGCGGCATCCAATTACCCAACAAGCGGGAAGCATTGTAATTAAACACAGCGTGAGGGAAGGGGGAGGCACCTCGCCCAGAGCGAGGGGCTCACCCTTGAGCCTGCCAGGTCTGGATAGATGCTTAGGGACGCAGCCGGGGACTCCGGAGGCAGCAGCGTTTTAAAAAACATATTGTCTCTGCTAATGAAAGCAAAGAATTTAATATCCGGTCTGTTGGATTTGACATCCCAGCTGAAAGAGGCTTTTCATTTGGCGGCGTTAAGTGAGGGGGTGCTCCAGCGGGCAGAGGATTAGGAGGCACGGTGCTGGAGCTGGCTACTATTTTCATAATTTAAGCACTGTTTCCCTGCCTTAAATGACCTTGAGCCATCACTTTGCTTCGCGGGGATGCGCTCCCTCGATGGTAGGAGCCAGCATAGCAAAGTTGATGTGATGCTTCGTCGTATCAAGGGGGTCACTGCCTTTTGCAGCAGGGGAAACTGAGGCAAGAAGCGGTAGCGATCAGGGATGCAGTTCATCGCGTCCCTTAGCCACGTTGATCCAGGAGGGACCGGCAAGGTTTGGGCATGGGGAACGGTGGGGACAGCTTTACGCCATGCCCAACTGCAACATGCACCCGTCTTGGGATGGCGAACGCTGCTGGTGCCCAGCACTGCCAAGCAGAATTAAGTCCTGGCACGATGTTCCTGGGATCGGGCTGTGCCCTTGGACTCGGCAGCGCTGGCAGGAGGGGGAATGGTGGGCACGCGGCTCTAACGGGCGGCTTTATCGCCAGCCATCTGCATGGCAGCAGTGCGGCCGAAGGACCAAAGCATATTGGTGGTGTAGCCCAGCTGGAGAAAACCACGGCTCCAGAAGAAAGTCTGGGCATGATACTGGAGCATCCCGTGCCCGTGCCAGCATCCGCAAGCACTTTGCCGGCTCGTGGCTGCACACTCGGACAGTTCTGATCTCTTTTTTCATGTGTTTCCCTCTCCCCCCCCCCGCCTTTTTTTGTCTCTGCATCCGTAATCACTATTAATATTGGTAATGGAGTTAACTTGCGTTAGCTCGCTCATGTTTACCCAGCGATGGCAAAGCGAGGAAGGCAAGCTAACGAGTGTCCCACCGCCTGCTAATTAACAGTGCAAGATGGCATCGGGGCGAAGCTGCCATGCAACCTGTAATAAAGGTCACATTAATGACTGGCTGTAACGCAGGGACTGGAAATGAAGTGATGCAGTGGTGCTTTATGGGCCGCGCTTTTCGCTTGCGCGAGGGCTCGATGCCCTCTGATGGCACGGGGGCTCACTGCAGCCCCCAAATCCACGGGGTACAGCCAAATCCACGGCATCCTGCCAGCCGTGGGGAAAGGCAGGGTCCCCACGGGGCTCGAGGTGCATCCTGGCGCCTGGACTGCTCCAATCATCATTGCAAGAAACACCACAAAATGGCTTCAAATACCCCGTCAAACCCGACTTACTAATTCTAGGGAGGTTTTGCCACCGGTGGGACCATCCCCTTGGTTCTCACCTGCTCTTGTCCCCTCGCCATCTCCAGATCCAGCCTTGACCGCCTGGGTCACCCACGCCAAAAACCAGCCAAGTCCGAGAAGTGGCTTCTTTTCTTTCCGACCCAGGACCCGTGAAACCCTTTCGATGGCTTTAATACAGCCACGTGTATCCCCATCCCATGACTTTGCAGCGATGCTTTAGGGGATTTAGTGTGGTGCTGGGGCTAGTGTGCAGCTGGCAGAAGAAAAAAACAAAAAACCATCCACGTACCATTTTAGCTGCCCTGAATTTAATCCTCGGTGACACTTGTATTTACCCTGGTAAATCAATGGCTGTTACAGGCTTTTTTTTCCTAGGAAAACTCAGGTACTTTAATTTATTGCATTTAATAGCCCTATCAAAGGCTTTCAGGAGATGAACAGAAAGTGCTGCAGGGTGTATTTCCACAACCACTTACCCTTTTAAAAAGAAGTTGGGCACTAAAAGGGGATTTTTTTGGGCTGATTTGGGGCTGTGATCAGGGTAGCTGCAATCCCAAAAAACCGGGCCAGAGGCACCTGATCAATATGGGAGAAGATAAAAAAGGCAGCCGAGAAATTGGTTGATAATTATTCTGCTTCTGCACAACCCCAACTTGCTGAAGGAAGGGTAATTAAAGCCATGGTCTAATTAATGTGTACCTTGCCCCCCCCCCCGATCCTGGTCAGCCTTCAAAGGAAAGCTAATGAGGTGGAGAGAGGTGGGTGAAGGCAGCACGTCAGGGCAGCAGCATCCATCACTGGGGGGGGTCTGCAAAGGAGCAGCGTGAGCAAAAATTGGCTCAGATCAAATCAAAAGGAGCTTCTCCAGCCCCTCCTGACCTGCTGGGCCGGCCCAAGTCCCAGCCACACTGGCTGGGGTGGGTAAAAAGCCTTCAGGACCCAAATCTTTTGAGAAGAGCCAGCGTTGGGGGGGGGGAATAAAATTAAGGCTTTCACATTAATTACAGCATCATGGCAATGCCAGAACCTAGCTGGGATTTTGAGATGTTAGTGGCCAAGTTCACCTTAGGAGGAAAGGATGAAAAGAAAGAAGGGAAAAAACCCACAACAAAAAAAAGGAGGTTTGGGGTTGTTTTTTTTTTTTAGGGGATTGCTTTGGACAGGCGGGGTGCAGCCCCAACACTCACCATGGTAGATGTAAATAATTCACTTGCCGCATCAGCCCAGCCTTTTTAGTCCTAAACAGAGGCGAGGAAAAAACAACCCATAACCCAGGGAATTGTGTGGCTTTTGGGCGGCCGCCCAGCTCCACTGCCCTCCGACACCGTCCCGCTGGCGTGCCCCTGGGCAACTCCTCTAATCCGGCTCATGGCTGACAGCCTCCCTGTGCCACGGGGCTCACCCCACGCGGCATGGGGCCACGCAGCCCCAGGGTGGGGGGGGGGACGACAACAGCGGGTGCTTGGGGATGCTGACACCCGCCTCCATCCTTTCCTAGATGGACCGGGGGGAGTTTCAGCAAGACTCGGTGCTGAAGCAGCTCGAGGTGCTCAAGGAGGAGGAAAAGGAGTTTCAAAACCTGAAGGTGAGCCAGACCCTGGGGACATGGCCCCCCTCTGTCCCCAGCCCCATGGGTAGATGTGGCCCAAAGCCCCCCCCCCCCGCCCCGGGTCACTCCTGTAAGAGCGGCTGCGGCATACGGCCAAGGCGGTTGCACCCCAGGGTGCTGGGCACCCATCCCCGTGCCTGCTGCGGGGCAGGAGCAGCTCGTCCCTCGCCCAGCATTGCTTCTTCCAGGCTTTCTGTCCTTGTGCCGTGTCCCCAGCAGTGGCCCGTACCAGGGGGCTGTCCTTGTGCAGGGAGGGATGCTCTGGTACCCTCGGTGCTCTTTAGTGGTCCCAGCACCCTTTTGGGGGATTAAAAAAAAAAAAAAGTGTGTGCCAGGACAGTGGGGTGCAAGGAGCACACATACCTCTCTCTGATTTGGAGGGGGCTGAGCGGGACGCGTTGGTGGCACAAGATGCTCTGACGCTGCAGGCAGGAGGGCTGGGGGGGGCTGAGGGTGTCCTCTTGCATGTCACGGGTGGCACAGGCGGGTGCCCCGAATGCCAGAGCACACAGGGAGGGTGGGCACCACCAACCTAACCCCCCCTCCGCCTTCTCACCCCCCCCAGGACCCCACCAACGGCTACTACAGCGTGAACACCTTTAAGGAGCACCACTCCACCCCCACCATCTCGCTGTCGGGCTGCCCTGCGGACCTGCGCCCGGCCAGCAAGCAACGGGTGCCCACCGGCATGTCCTTCACCAACATCTACAGCACCTTGAGCGGGCAGAGCCGCCTCTACGACTACAGCCAGCGCTTCGTGCTGGGCATGGGCAGCAGCTCCATCGAGCTGTGCGAGCGCGAGTTCCAGCGGGGCTCCATGAGCGACAGCAGCTCCTTCCTCGACACCCAGTGCGACAGCAGCATCAGCAGCAGCGGCAAGCAGGACGGCTACGTGCAGTTCGACAAGGCCAGCAAGGCCTCCGCCTCCTCCTCCCACCATTCCCAATCTTCTTCCCAAAACTCGGACCCCAGCCGGCCCCTGCAGAGGCGGATGCAGACGCACGTTTGAGCCCCTCCGGGGACGCTCGGGACCCTCCACGCGGGCGCCACGGCTTCGTGCTAGGACAGTCGCACCCGCCGGGAGCGGCGGTGGGAAGAGGCCGGATCCAGCCCCCCCACCCAAAGCGGGGCTGCGGGCTGGGGGACCGGCCAAACATCATTCCCCCCCCCCGGTACATGCTAAGCACAACCCCGCCGAGGACGCGCCGAGCCCCAGGGAGCCGTCCCCTCCACGGGGCTGGGGACGCCCCCGGCCCGACCACGCACCCCCCGCGCCTCCCCAGCCGCTCGCCTCCGCTTCCCGCTGCTCTCTCCCATCCGGCTCCTTCCCTTCCTTCTTGGTGTTCGGTGTCCATACTTATAGAGTCCGTTGCAGGGGGTTGGGGGGGGGGTGGGTGGGTTGGGGTCCCGCCACATGGGACAGGGTTCTGGGGGGGGGGGGGGGGACGGGACACACATTGGTGGGACAGGGACCCCCACCCCGGGAAGGGCCTCTCCGCGCTGTAATCGCGGGAGCGCAGGGCTGCGGTCAATACAAGAGGTGTTTCTCGTGGCACGCCTGGGCTGATGGCCGCCCCCGCAAGGACGCCGGCTCTTTTGGTGATGCTTCGCCCCAGCGCGGAGCCAGCCCCGAGCTTCGGGGGTGCCGCCGCCTTGCAGTGGGGTCTCCCCAGGGTGGGGGGGGGGAAGGGTCCCCCCCAGTTTGGGGACAGGGGCTGAGTGTGTGCCCAGTGGAAGAGGGAAACTGAGGCACAGGCAACCGGGGGCCCCGCAACCCTCACTGTGGGAGCCAGGAGATGGGGCATCACGCCAGGGACACAGCAGGTAAGGGGTAGCTGGGGGGGGGGGGGGGGGGGGGCACACTGGGCAGGGGGGGGGGAGTGTTGTGCACAACAGGGCTGGCCCCACTCCCCTGCCCCAGGCTCAGCCCCCTCCAGGAGCACCCAGCCCAGCCTCACCAAAACCTTTATTGGGTGGCAGCAGGAGCCCCCCCACCCCTCCATCCACAGGTCACAGGGGACACCCCCCCCCCGCACCCCCAGCCCCGCAGGGGGCAGAGGGGACCCAGCCCAAGGAGGGGGGGAGGGGGAGAAGGCACCAGTCAACCCCCCCTTTAGGGGGGGTACCCCCAAACCCCCATCCGCCTGGAGCCGAGCACCCCGCCAGCCCCCCACCCAAGGCCACTCATCCCCAACACTAATAGCACCCAGACCCCAGGGGAGGCTCTATGATAAATAAGCATTTAAATTAATTAAATTAAACTGCCCCCCCCCCCCCCCCCACAAAGGGCCCCAGTGGACCCCAAGGCAGGGCACCCCGGGGTGCCCCCGACCCAGGGGGGCTGTGGGGATGAGCCCCCACGCCAGCGCTAAGGCACAGGAGGGGGCCACCGAGTGAAAAGAAAATTAAAAGAAAAGGGGGGGGGGGGGGGGGGGGGGAAGTAGCAGGAATTAAATACCTAGGGGGAACCAGGGCAGGGAGGAGGCGACATGGGCCCCCAAGTGCTCCCCGCTCCCTGGGGGGTGTCCCAGGCCCCCCAAGATCAGCCCCTCAGCGGGGCCCTCGTCCAAATAGGAGGGAATTAAGGGAAAGCCCAGGGCAAGGGCTCCTGCCCCCCCTTTGTCATCCCCCCCCCCCCCCCCAGGCCTGCTGGGAGGGAGGACCCCCCCCACCCCAAAAATCCCTTTCCGTGTCCTCGGTAGCTTCAGTGCGTCGGTAGGAAAAGGCACCGGCCGCGATGCCGCGGCACGGCCCCCGCGGGGCTCCCTGCGCCCCCTCCCAAAAATTTGCCCCCCGCCCCGGGGGACCCGCGGTCCAGCGCGGGCCCCCCCCCGCCCCAGCCCCGTCCCTGCTCTCTCCAAGAGTCCCAGGGTGAGGTGACGGCGGCGACGAGGATGCTCTGCCCTCGGCCAGCTCCGGCCGTGCCGACGTGGTGTTCCCCCCTCTCCTGGGGGGGGGGGGACGACGACGCTGTCCCTGCGCGGCCCCCCACGTCCTCAGAAGTAGGTGAGGTTCTTGACGAGACCCAGCTCCAGCATCCTCTTGATGGCCACCGCCTCGTGCGAGACGTTGTGCTCCGACGCCTGCGGGATGGGGACGAGGCGGGGGGGGTGCCACGCATTTTCCTTCTGCCCCCTCCCAGACCTCCGCCCCGTCCACCCCACCGGCATTGAGTTGACCCTACGTTGTCACCTGAAGTGAGGAGCCCCCCCCCCCCCCCCAAAAAAAGGAGGGCCGTGACCCTGGCCAAGCCCCCCAGCCGTGAGCCCTTCTGCTCGCACGTAAAGCGGATCCAACTCTCCGCCGTGACTACAAAGACACGGGGCTACAGGGGAGAAGTTGGACGATGACCATCCCAAGGTGGACCTCAACACCCATCGTGGAAGGAGAGCGAGGGCTGCCTGTAGGGACAGCCTCCTGGGCTGCGATCCCCCCATCCCAGAGGAAAAATGGGGGTAAAACAGACAAAAAGTGGGGGTGGATACTTACCGCCATGGACTTGAGCGTGATCTGTTCGTAGTAGTGAATGGTCTGCTTCTTGTTGGCCGAATCGGGGTAGCCAAAGCCTGCGATGTGGACCAGGTCACAGAAGTGCAGCGCCAAGGTGATGGCCAACAACCCCGTGGTGGGCTTCTGGAGGGAGAGGGTGGAGGAGAAGACATACAGAGAGCCATGGCCTTCAGCGAGCTGCACGGGGACGGCCGGGGGGACCGGCGGGGAGGACATCACCCCTCAGCGGGGCGCAGGGTGACCGGCCATCCGCACCCCTTACCTGTTTGACCTTCCGTGGTTGCTTCATGGGGAGGTTGAGCAGTTTAGCAGCAGTTACTTCCATGTAATAAGGGTTGAGGATGCGCACTCGCTCCGGGTTGGCATCCCAGATCAACGGGGGCTGTCTCCAAAACCCTTTCCGAACCTGCAAGAGGATGACAGTCATGTCCAGCGGTATCCAATAAGAGAGATAGGTCCCCAAAGGTGGGGTGGGATGAGGGTGAGACCCGGTTCCCCGCCACGCTTACCCTCTTCTTGTCATTGAGGATGGCCTCCATCCACTGGAAGTCCATGGGTTTGAAGGGCACCAGCACCAGCAACGTGTCGGGGTTGTTCTCCGTCCTGGGGTTGAAGTGGGCCGACTCCGGGTAGAAGAGGCGCATGGTGGTCTTGGAGCCCACGTCCTGCTCATAACCGTGGACCGGGGCGTTGTTCAACCTTGGCAGGGGAGGGGGGGGGGGGACACGGGGACACGGCAGGCGTCAACTCCATCCGCAGGCGGCACTGGGGAGAGGTCAACGGGACAGACCCCGGGGCCATACCTGATCACAACGTCGTACGTGTTGATGGTCTCTCCCATGGAGCTGTTGCGGAGCCGGTGGCCGTTGCCCACCACCGCGCACCTCCGGCACTTCAGGCTGAGAGAGAAAAGCGCCGTCTCAACCAGACCTGCTCTAAAGCGAGGTGGTTTTAACCCCCGAGGGGGGAGGGGGTTAAGCCTGCATTGTCCACTCTGCAACGCCTCCCAGGTTCTGTCCACCATTCCTGGGTTGCAGAGGTTCATTTTGCCAGACCTTGGGCCCACAATGTGCAAATTTCCCCCTCCCAAGAGGGAGCAACAGAGAAGACAATGAAGAGAAAGACAGAAAAAGCCCCCAAACCCACCCCGGCGTTACCTCTGGATGCTCTCAGGCAGCGAGTAGTGGGTGATCGACAGCAAGCGCAGGAGGACGTCTTCTGCAAAGCAAGGGCAAGGAGGTGAGCAAGGCAGCTCCTGCCTGCTACAACGTCCTGGGTGCCTCCCCATCGCTGCCAGATCTCCTCCTGCCGTTAATCCCAGCTCTGCCCAGATCTGGGCAGATAATCCTTGGCTGGGGTTTAGTAAAGCCTGGTCCACCCTAAACCCTTTTATAGGGACCACACACACACAGGGCAAGTAGATACGTGCTGCAACGTCTAAAAAAATCAAGCAAACAACTTGCTAGGGAGGAGGAAAAAAAAAAAAAAAAAAAAAAAAGAAAATAGTCCCCGAAAAAAGTCAACCTGCAGATGTTTTTAATAAGAGGGAAGCTGAAAGCCCTGAGGAGCGGCAGCAGGACGGACAGATGGACGGACAGAAACCCACAGCAAGCGCTGCCGAGGCTTACCGCTTCCTTTTGTGCCGTAGGGCAGCTCATAGGGCGACGGCGTCTTCACCCAAAAATAGTCCTTCAGCTGCAAGAAGAGCGGGTGGTCCCTCGTGTAGCTGCCAAGGAGCAAAGGGCCGGTGAGACCGGGATGGGGGGACAGCACAGTGAGGGGGGGGCTGGTCCTGGCTCTGCATCCCCCCCCTTCTTGCTCCCAACCCTGATACTCACTTCCCGATGAGCTGCGCCGCTTTCTTTTCCACCTCCCCGAGGGGACACATCGTCTTGTTTTCTTGCACGGGGAAATAAAAGCTGTAAGGGAAGAGGTTAAGGGGAAAAAAAAAAAAAAAAAAAAAAATTATGCCTGCTCCTCTGCATTCCCCTCCTGGCACCGCCACAGTGGGATTCACGCAGCGCCGGGGATATTGCCAGCCAGATTTAAGGTCAGCTCTGCTTTGGGTATTTATTTGCTGGGCTTGCAGCCTTGCATCGGAAGAGGTCTCTCTTGCCCTGCTCATAGACCCCACGCTCTCCGCTTTCCTCGTCTCCATCGGCATCGCCGGGACTGGAAAGAGAGCTGGGTTTTCCCTTCCTCCCGGGCTCAGAAAAACACCGGCCTTTGCCAAAAAAACCCCGCAGAGCCCGACCGCCACCACACACCTAGGGGGAACCTCATACCGCGTCCCCCCACTCCTCCGGCAGCAGCCGAGGATGCTGCCACCTCCCCGGTCCCCCGGGATCCAGCGAGGCGATGCTCCGGCATCTCTGAGCGGGACGGGCAGGAGGATGCCGCCTCCCGAGAGCGAGGGAAAGGGCAGGAGGTCCTTTAAACCTTAATAAAAGCCACTCACAGCTGTATGTACCTGTCTTCCCGGTAGATCGAGTACCAAACCATCACCAGAAACAGCGCCAGCACCCCGAGTATCTTCCCTCCTGCGTGCCCAGAGCGGGGCGGGGGGGCAAGAGAAAAACACCGTGTCAAGCCGGTACCCTGGGGTCTGGATGGTCGGATGTTGGGGACCTGTGGCCCCCTGGGGATGTCCTGGTAGATCCAGGATTGCAGAGCCGTCCCCAGCAAAGCCTTCTACCCAGGGAGTGGCGGGGGCCTGGCTGACACAGTCGTGTCCCCCCCACCTCCCCCGAGAGAAGCGGCTCCGTGACGGAGCCAGGTTGGTTTTGTCCCGTGTCCAAAAGCCGCCATGCCATTTCCTCCTGTCCACCTCACGGCAAAGGCCGCGAGAACACATCCCTCTTCCCGGGTGCCTCCACCCCATTTTAATATCGCAAAGCCCAAGGGCTACCGGGTGCCTGAGCCCAAAGGATCAAGGACCCCAAAATCACCCTCCCCACTGCAACTTCGCCCATGATCCCAAATACTCCATCGCCCAACTGGAGCCACAGCAAAGCAGCATGCTACCCCAAAGCCAAATTTCCAAATGCAAATCCCCCAGGACCTTCATCCCTGCTGGGAAAGAGGGAGACGGGATCCACACACCCCCCCACACCCCCCAGCCGTGGGACTCACGAGACTTGTTGATCATTTTTATCAGCAGGAGAGGCATCAGGCGAGGGCCGGAGCTCTCATCGCGGCTGCCGCTGGTCACCTGCAGCGGGAAAAGAGGGAAAGGCATCAGATGAGGTTAAAATCCATCAGAGCCATCCCCCAAAAACCCCGTCCAAGAAGCATCCCCCCCTGCTTGCCCCATCCGCACCTCTGGATGAGCAAGGGGTCCCCAAGGGAGTTACTTCGATTTAAATTGGCGTTTCTCTGCCCCGCAGCCACCAAAGGTTTGATTTATACAGAGTTTATAAAGCCAGGCAAGCAGCCATAGTTCCCGAGAAGCCTCGGCTGTACAAGATAAATGCCAAAATTCAAAAGGAAAAACAAATAAACTAGAGAGAAAAAACGAGCCCCTGGTGGGGTTTCAACTGCAAAAACCCCGAAGCACCCAAATCGATGCCCATGGCGATGACTTGAGGGAGATTTTAAGCCCAGCCCCTGCTCAAGCATCCGACCGGCACCAGCCGCCCCAAGTATGAAGCCAAACGTGCCGCCACCGCGCCAGGCAGAAAGGGCAGGAGCAGCCAAGCGGAATCAAAGCAAAGAGCATCACGTACTTGGGGAACCTCCAACGCCTTTGATTCAACCATCCCGGCCCGGGGAAAGGGGGATGCCGCAAGCTTAATGCGCGCGCAAACGCCGGCCGGGGAAGCGGGGCGACTTTTTTCTTCCTCCGAAACCTCTCGCTCCTGGAATAAGGCAGCAAAGAGCCGTGGTCGGAGCCACCCCGGGACCAGCTCAGCCCCATCCCATTGTGACACAGCAAGGATGGAAAATTAACTTACCAGGTGGGAGAAGTTTTGGGGTACGTGGGAGACTTTGCTCCCTGATAAACTGCTCCCGAGGGATGTATCCTACTCTAAGCCCGGCTCAGAGCTGGGTTTGGCTTTGCCACCCTGTAACCGAGCTGCTCCCCACTCCGGACCGGCCACATCTCGGAAGAGGAGAGGATGACGTGTTAAATGCCCAGTCAAGAGAAAAGGTGCATGCCTGGGCTGGGCAATGGAAATCCTGGTCTCAAAGGATTAGTCACCTTGTTGGGGGGGTGGGGGCATTCATCTCAGCACCCCACCCTGCCTAACGAAGCGCCGTTAATGAACCTGACACCTGCCACCCGACGGGGCCATGTCCTTGCCCAGTCAAGAATGAGTCAAGAGCAGCGGCTTTTGGGGCAACACGTATCAAGAAAGAGGAGAAACGGGACCAAAGATGGTCCCACGAGAGCCAGGCTCTTCCCCTCCTCATCACTGGCTCCTGAAATTAAAAGGGCAGGAAGGGCAATTAAACCATGCTACAAGCAACGGGGTGGGATACGAAGCAAAGAAAACTGTCTGTTTTACAGCAAAGCAGAGGGATGGGGACAGGGAGAGCTGAGGTGGTACCCTGAGAAAGCGTCCGTCTCCCCCAAACCAGTTCTCCTCCATAAAACACGGATATCAAATCCCTTCCCGGTGAATCATGCCAAGGCTCAGCCCCGCCATCACCTGGGGACACCAAGAACGGGAAGCAAAACCATCCCCCCTTCCCAATTTACACCCTGGCGCTCATCCTGCATCGGTATTTCTGGCTCTATGAGTCCCTCCCGGCTTGGGAAGGAAAGGGAAGATTAAACCCACGATTGCATCTTCAAGGGTCGGAGCAAGCAGGGACAAGGAGCTGGGGAGTCTCACCCCTTTATATGTTACATTTGCTTGAAAAAAATAAAATTAAGGGGAAGTAAAAAACAGCTTGTGCTTTCTTGGGGTTTTTGGGTTTGGTTTTTTTTTTGGTTTTGTTTTTTTTTTTTTTCCCTAACAAAACTGGCCACAGAAGTCCCCTAGAGGAAATCAGCCGCTGCAGCTGGAGGCTGGCAATGCTCCTTGAGGGTCTGAGCATCCCCATTTGCCCAGGGCTAGGGTGCTGCTGGGCATCGGGCCCCAAATTTAGCACCAAATTTACCCCCCAGCTCTCTCCTTTGGTGCCAAATCACCCAGCTGAGCTTCCCACCGAGCGCTCTTCACCCCTCCCGCCGGCTTAAGATACTGGGAAAATCAAAATCCACTCTTACCCCCTGGTGTTTGCTTTTACATACTGGCTTGTTTTAAATTTTTTTTTTTTTTTTGAAGGCTTTATGATCTTTTCCCAGGCTTGTACGCACAAGCTGGGCCTGATGCAAAACTTATCTAAGACAAACACAGTTAATAATCCCCAAAGAAAACGAACGCTGTTTAGTGAAGCGTTTGGGGAATGTGGAAGAAAACAGAGCACACCCAGGCTACTCCCCGCAGAGGTGCTTTTGGAATCCATTCAAGCTCCCCCCAGCCTTGTGCTACCAGATCTGTAACCCAAACCAGAGCGACTACTTAAAGCAGAAAGATCCGAGCACCCTGAGCCAGCTCCTTCCATCCCGGGGACGCAGAGCTGGTGGACGGAGCAATGCTAAAGGGTCCCGCCAGTCCCCGCAGCATCCCTGCTCCCGCAGCATCCCTGGTCCCTTGCGGCATCCCCCGGTACCCCAATGCAGCATCACCGGCCAGTGGGGCGAGATTCGGCGCTCGCCTCCCTCCCGAAAGGGATCGCAGAATCATAGGATGGTTTGGGTTGGAAGGGACCTTTCAAGGTCATCTCGTCCAACCCCCCCTGCAGTGAGCAGGGACATCTTCAACTCGATCAGGTTGCTCAGAGCCCCGTCCAACCTGGCCTTAAATGTTTCCAGGGATGAGGCATCGACCACCTCTCTGGGCAACCTGTGCCAGTGTCTCACCACCCGCGTCGTAAACGATTTCTTCCTTCTATCTAGTCTAAATCTACTCTCCCAGCCTTCCCTCACAGGAGGGGTGTCCCAGCCCTCTGTTCGTGTCCCTCCTCTGGACCCACTCCAGCAGGTCCATGCCTTTCCTGTGCTGAGGACCCCAGAGCTGGACGCAGGACTGCGGGTCGGGTCTCACCAGAGCGGAGTAGAGGGGCAGAAGAGACGCAGGAACGCCTCGACCACCGCTCCCATGGGTTCAGTCCAGGGCATCGCCTCCCCCGCCAAGCCCCAGAGCTGGGGGGGGGGGGGGGGAAAGTCCCAGGTGGATTCAGCTCCCCACGCTTGGAAGAAGCAACCAAAAAAAGGCCCCTCTCTTTTGATGTCTGAGCAAGGCACCTCCAAAGCACCCCGGGGCCGAATATTATCGCTGCATAAATGACTTAAAAGCCCCGCCACCACCCCGTCTTCACGGCCAGGTCTCCCCTTCCCCAGCCCGCTGTTACGGGAAAGCCCCATCCCCAGGATGCTGCAGAGGCATCTCACGGCGAAGCCCCTCACCGAGTTTCCCCGTCTCCCTCAGACCCAGAGTGGGGTTTTGACTCCCAGTTTTGCCATGTCCCAGGAAAGACCCCAGGAGATCCCAGCAACAACCATGGGGACTGACCCTCCTGCTGCGCGGGTGACCTCGGACAAGCTCGTCCCTACATCTCCATCCATCCCCGTCTCCCTTTCCATGGCCTCGACGGCTCCAGCAGCTCTGGATTTAAGCCACATCAATCCACAAAGCAGCAGCAGGCACCGGCCAAGCTGCTCCCAGCCCACGTTCAGGGTGGGAGGGAATTTTAAAAAAATGCATTTAAAGCCATGGAGCAAGTGCAGAGGTGGGGGGTGATTACAAATCCCCCCACCCCATCCCAGCATGGGTGGACGGTGATCCCAGCCACCTGCTGCCATCCCAGCAAAGCATCCACGGACCAGGAGGCCACACAGCCAAAGCTCTTTGTACTTTTATGTTTCCACAGTAACCCATGGATTGGGAAAATAAAGCGTGACACAAGGCGAGGACACCTCTCCCGTGCTCCCGCCACCCCATCCCATCCCACACATCCATGGGGCACAGAGCCTCCCACTGCCCGGTCCAGCTTCCCCGGGTGAGAAGGATGCCCGTTGAAGAATGAGCATCTCCAACGGCTCACCCCAAAAAAACCATGCATTTATTTTTAACTGGAGCAGAGCTGGATTTGAAGGGATCGCACCCAAGGAAGGGTCGCACCGGCATTCCCTAGGGATTGACTCCCGGCAGCGGGAGCTGAAGGGAGGCAGACAGACAGACGGGACAGCACAGACCCATTTGACCCCAGGCGGACCATCTCTCCCGAGTCTTCAAGGCACACGGAGCGTTGCGGGGACCAGCAGGAGAGATCCTGCATTCCATTTTGAGGACAACAACCAGGATCGACCCCCAAGGAAGCGGTTTACAGCCCCGGGATCTTCCAAGCCCCCATCCCACGGGTTTTCTCCACGCGGTAGGGCTGGGATTGCCGGAGGAGCCTGGCAGATGCCGGCTTACCCCCTTGCACCGGCTCGCCCGCATCCTGCCTCGGCAAAACCAGCACGTGCCGGAGCCTGAACGCAACCTGGGAGGCGGCCGGGGGCGATCCTCCGGGGAAAGGATCCGGCCAACTCAAGGTGCTGCCTGGGCTTGGCTGAGCATCAAAGGTACCCAAATCTTCAGCCTGGCATCCCAAAGCTTCCTCGCCCCGGCTGCTGCGAGCTCCAGGTGCTTGAGGATTTTTTTTTTTTTTTCCAAGCTGAGAAGGAAACCGAGACACACAGCAGGGAGAAAAACCTTGAAGGTTTGCAAACCATCGCTGTTGCAAGGCCAAAAGGCAGCAGGGTCTGGATCTGGCCCCCCCAAGGGATGCTGCAGTGGGATGGGGATGCTGGCGGGGGGACCAGGGATGCTGGCAGAAAACGGCAGGGCAGAGCGATTACAAGAGCACAACCTGCAAGCACGGCAGCCCGGGAGCTGCGGGAAGCGATTGGGACACAGCACCACAAAAATCAATCCCGTTCGACACCAGCCATCGCCCCACTGAGGGCACAGAGAGCCAGCCCGTGCCGCCAATACCCACATTTATCCTATCCTATTTCCCCAGCACCGAGGTCAGACTGACAGGTCTGCAGCTCCCCAAATCCTCCTTCCAGCCCTTCTTGTAGGTAAGCGTCACATTTGCTAACCTCCAGTCAACCGGGACCTCCCCGGATAGCTGGGACTGCTGATAAATGATGGGAAGTGGCTCAGTGAGCACTTCCACCAGCTCCCTCAGTACCCTTGGGTGGATCCCATCCAGCCCCACAGACTTGTGTGTGTCAAAGTGGTGTAGCAGGTCCCTAACCATTTCCCCTGGGATTATGGGGGCTTCATTCTGCTCCCCATCCCCGTCTTCCAGCTCAGGGGGCTGGGTACCCCGAGAACAACGGGTCTTACTATTAAAGACTGAGGCAAAGAAGGCATTAAGTCCCTCAGCCTTTTCCCTCATCCTTCACCACCATGTTTCCCCCCACGTCCAATAAAGGATGGAGATTCTCCTTAACCCTCCTTTTGTTGCTAATGTATTTACAGAAACATTTTTTATTGTCTTTTACAGCAGTAGCCAGATTAAGATCTAGTTGGGCCTCGGCCCTTCTTATTTTCTCCCTGCATAACCTCACGACATCCTTGTAGTCCTCCTGAGTGGCTTGCCCCTTCTTCCAAAGGTCAGAAACTCTCCTTTTTTCCCCCCTGAGTTCTAGCCAAAGCTCTCTGTTCAGCCAGTCCAGTCTTCTTCCCCGCTGGCTCATCTCTCAGCACATGGGGACGGCCGGCTCCGGCGCCTTTGAGATTTCCTTCTTGAAGGACGTCCAGCCTTCCTGGACCCCTTTGCCTTTCAGGATGGCCTCCCAAGGGTCTCTGTCAAATGGGCTCCTAAACAGGCCAAAGTCTGCCCTCGGGAAGGCAGCAGTTCTGCTGACCCCCCTCCTTACTTCTCCAACAATCAAAAACTATCATTTCGTGATCGCTGTGCCCAAGACAGCCCCCGACCATCCCATCACCCACAGGTCCATCTCTGTTCACAAACAAGTCCAGCAGGATGCCTTCCCTTGTTGGCTCACTCTCCAAGTCAGGAAGCCTTCCACACACTCCAGGAACCTCTTTCCTCTCTGCTACATCGTATTTCCAGCAGACATCTGCCAAGTTGAAGTCCCCCACGAGAAGAAGGGCTAGCGCTTGTGAGACTTCTCCCAGCTGCTTATGGAATATTTCATCTGCCTCTTCATCCTGGTTGGGTGGTCTATAACAGACTCCCACCGTGGTATCTGCCTTGTTGGCCTTCCCCCCCGACTCTTGCCCATAACCACTCAACTCTATCATCGCCATCATTAAACTCTAGACAATCAAAACACTCCCTAACATACAGGGAGTTTGGAGAGGCAGCGCTGGTTCCTTAGCCCATGGTACCCTAGGCATACACACAATACCCCGGCCAAAGATTTAGGATAAGGAAAAAAAAAAAACCCAACACCTTGTTGGCCTTAACAATCTAAGCCTCAACAAAACATTTACCTGTGACGAGAGTGCAATTTCAGAGGTGGCAACAGCAAACAAGCTCAGGTAGGAAGAGTTATTTCCACGGCGGCAGCAGGTCCCCAAAATAAATCCAGGCTGCTCCTGCCTTTCCACAGCACTGTTAGTTTCAAGGTGCTCGGGAGCTGAAACCCGATTCAGGCCAGCACTGCTGCCATCCTCTCCTCTCCCCCTATTTTTTTTTAATCCTTGCAGCAGGAAAAACAAAGGGATGGGACCCAAATCCCTTCCTACAGCTCCAGAATGCTGGCTGCATGGGTATACCTGAGCATTCCATGCCTCCGGGGTAACGCCATGCCATCAAAGGAGCTACAGGGCTCCTCCTCTATGCGTTAGCCTACATTATTACGGGTTATATCTTATTATTTATATTATACAGGTTTAATCACTCTTTTCCTATTTAAAAAAAAAAAAAAAAAACCAACTCTTTCTTGCCAGATGTGGCTCGCTACAACTTGGAGTTTATAGCCGAGCTGCCTGAGGAAAGCCGAGCCACCCACGGGAGGAAAACACCACGCTAACGAGATGAGGGTGGGCATCCACCAGTGTCGATTTTATACCCGTGGGATTTCATCGCCAAGTCCCCGGCATCAATCCGGCCACCCCCTCCTTCTGCCGGTCCCCGGTTGCCACCATCGTCACCTTGTTGCCGTGTTTGCTCCCCAGCACCTCCATCCTCTCGGGGACTGCCCGGGGATGCAGGCAACAACAGCGAAAATGGCTTTGGCAACGCAGCTTTGCGCCTGTGCTTCGGTCTAACACCCCCCCCCCCCGCCCCAAAAAAAGGCAGCAGAAAGAGGAAGGCAGCAAGCTGGGGGTGCAGGCAGGGGGAAGGCAGCCTCTCTCCCCGCTGCCTTCTCCCCCAGGAGCAGCAGGCAAAGCATCCGCAGGCAGCACCCCCTCCCTCACGGTTGGGACGCGAACGGTCCAGGGAGGTGAAAAACTAAACCATCGAGATGCTCCAGCCCATCTCCAACCCCAACCCAAGCAACGCCCGGCTTCAAGCCCAGCTCTCCGGGGAAAGGGGGTGGGAAATGAAGGGATCACGACCCCCAGCGCCGAGTTATCCCACAGGCAGCTACCATCCCCAGTGGCTTTTGACTACAGTGGTCCCCTTTTAGGGACTCAAAAGCCTTCTGCCCAGTCGCCATCCCCTTTGCAAGGCTCCAAGCACCACCTTAAACCCCCCGCCATGGCAGCCCTGTGGTTTCCCTGCCATTTCCTCCACGCCTCCTCTTTTGTGCTGGCAAACAGGCCAGTTTTGGGGTAGCATAACCTCTAAAGTAACCCCACCCTTGAGCTTTGGTCCTCCGGCCCCGAAACCTCTGGGGTAAACCAGACGGATTTACTCCCCTGCCCCTACTCCGGCACGCTTGTGCAACTCCCCTGCTCTTTTCTCCCATGTTATCGGCCACGGCGGAAAATACCCGTAAAATAACCCGCTCCATCACTTTGCGCCCCCAGCATCGCCTCAGTGCTCCATTAATCCCATCAGCCACGCCAGGAGGAGGATGCTTGTGTCAGGGAGACCTTTTCCAGCATTCCCGGCAGCGGGAGAAGCCGAAGCCGGTCCCCGTTGGGATGATGATAAGCTGGCGGGGGGGGGTCACGGCTACTTACGGTCTGTCCTCTCAGTCCAGGCAGGAGCTCGGCGGGATCTACGAGGCCATCCTCTCTTCCCCTAGCAAAGGGAAAAGGGAGAACATCCTTAGGGCTACGGCAACCCACACGGGCAGCGCACGAGGGACCCTTCGCTCGGCAGCCACCCGCCCGCGGAGGATCCAGCGGATCCGTACTGATCCCTACCCGGGGCAGCGCCAAGCACCAGTGGCGAACCAGCCCCAGGGGACCAGCAGAAGGGCCCCAAAAAGCCATCACGTGTGCCAGAGGATATCTGCGCTCCCCGCAAAGCCACCCACCTCCTCCGGCTCCGGCAGCACCTAGGGCTGGGCTTCCAGCTGCTTTTAAGGAGGAGGCGCGGCAGTTCGGAGCCCAGACCTCACCGCCGGTTTCCCCAACACCTCTTGGCCTTTCCCACCGAAATCCCCTTCCGTGGCTCACTCGGATTTTTAGGAAGCGGGTGATGCACCTTCCCAGGGAAAGGCGGATGCTCACCCTGGGATGCTGCGTGGCTCCGCTGCCTTCCCCCACGGAGGATGCTCCTTAATCCCACATCTTCAGCATCTCTTCCCCCCGAATTTCCCAGATTACACATCCTCACCCTGTGCTATAATATCCTTACAATTTGGGGAAGGAAAAACCCTACCAACAAGCTGCCACACACAGAAACCCTTCTGCTGTGCTGCCTCTCAAAAAAGAGCCTCTCTGCAGGGACAGCTGCCCTGCATCCAGCTTAATTACCCCAGCTAATGAGCAGCAAGGTGGGGTGAAGGGGGAAAATGAGCCAGCCAGGTGAAGTGAGTTCATTGCCATCTCGATTAGCAGTTAGGAGTCAGCTTTGTTTTTCCCTCCTGCACCGGTGGAATGGATGGAGGATGGCGGGAGTCACGGCTCTCCCCAAAAAACCACGTGAGGAACAATCTCAGCCCAGTTCGGTGCAAGGAAGGGTGAAGCAGATGGGGAAGGATGGCCTGGACAGGACCAGCAAGGTTCTCTCCACAGCTGGTGCTCCAGCCCTGGCAGGGAAGATGATTCCAAGGGGAAACTCTGAAGGGCAGGAGGTTTCCTTACCTCTCTCCATCTCCTCCAGCCAGAAAAAGCAAAGACAAGAGATGCTGGGGGCCGCCAAGTTGGTCGAAGCCTTCCCTAAGGCATGCTTCCCTCTCAATGCCCCGTTAATTTTAACGAAGAGGGTATGTCCCTGTGCAAGGGATGGGGAAGGAAACCGCGGAGCATCTCCAAGATGGTTTCTCCTATCATCGAGGCTGGGTAGTTCTCCCCAGGGACGAGGCTTTCCGCAGATGCCCTGGGAGGACAAGGGATGGCTCCGTCCCAGCACCACACCTTCCCTCTCCAGCCAAAGCAGCTCTGCTTTCTCCTACCTCCACCATTTGCCGAGGGGAGCAATTAAACCAGAGGGCTTGGCGCAATCAACAGCCAAACCAGATGCACTCGGGGCCGCTTTGCAAGTGCCCAAAAAAATTCACCTTCCTGCACCAGGGTCTCTCCGGCAGCCCTGAATCCACCGGAGCATCCAACATCGCTGCCGACAAGGAGCCTTTTTATTTAGAGCCATGAATTATAGGATCTGCTAACAAGGTTAAAGTCTCCTCGGGGAGCTCCTGCTAAAGCACTTCATGGCACAGCATCAGCCCCTGCCCGTACAGAGGATGAGGAGGATGCTCAGAGCTGCCTGGGGGTGGGCAAGCCGATGCCTCCTTCCCCACTGCATCCTCCCGGGAGGATGCTGCAGCCCTGGATTGGGATCCAAGGTCTTGCCTGAAGCTGGTCTTTCCAGCTCAACTGGAAGAGCCAGGAGCCGGATCTCTGCCGGTCTCCCCGGGATTGTTTTCCAGCTTCTTCCCCCACCATCGGCCGATGCAATCGGCTGTTCCCAGCCCAAGGTCCAGAAAAAAAACCATCGCGGTTCAGGCATCCGCCAGGTCGAGAGCTGCCATCTCCACCACTCGCCGCAGGCAGCTCAACCCATCTGGCAGCTGATCCCGGCAGGAAATGAATGTCCCGTATCCCAGAGCCCTCAAAAAACCCTAAACGAGCTGAATTTTGCTCCTTTTCTTCCCCAGGCTCCCAGCTATGCTGCCCGCCTCAGTTTCCCCTCCTGCCTATCCGGCTGTGTTTAAATAACTATTTCCAAATTTCAGGGGGGAGGGGAAAGGCACCTCGTGCTCACTCCCCAACGTCTCCCTTCCGTGATGCTCGTGGCTTCGGGCGGAAGAAAACAAAAACCCAACGGCTGCATCCCCTCCCTTATTAAAGAGTAAATCCAGCCAGGATCAGTCCTTTGAGGGGCTCAGCCCCGGTGCAGGAGCGTCCCCAGGGGGGTACAGGCATTTTCAGGACTTGCACAGGCAGGAGGGGACACGCGTGGGGCAGGGACGAGCCACCGAATCCCTCCCCCGTCCATCATCCTCCCCATTAAGGAGCAGAACCCCCCCCCCCGGGGGCTGTTAAAAAAAAGAGGAGGGGGAGATGGAGACGGCATTTTTCCTTCCACCAGCCAGACCTGAAGCAAGGCAGCCGTCCGTCTGTCCGTCCATCGGCGCTCCATCGCCGGCGCCAGTCTCCCTCGGTTAAAATTACCTCCCGAGGGGGGAGAGAGCAAAAACCAGGCTGGGAGGGGAATAAAATCCAGGTGAGCTCATCCTCCTCCTCCTCCTCTGGAGAAAACATCTCTACTTGGCATGAGCGAGGTGTTTCCAAGCCCGGCACATCCCTCACGTCACCCCAATCGCTATCGCCCCGGGACCAGGAGCTTATTCATTCGGCAGGTATTTAGCGGGAGATAATACGGCCACTTCCCAACCATCCTTTGGCTGAGCCAAAGGTGTAATTCTGGTGTGGGATGCGATTTTTCGGTAGAGGTTTCCCTGCTGATCCTCACCCCAGCATCCCAGCGGATGCTCTGTGGCCAGGAGAGCACGGAAGAGCCACCACCAGCAGGACCCCCATCCTCCACCCCAACTGTTTTTTTTATTAAATTAATAATTTGTTGGATTTATTAAATTATTAAAAATAAAATTTTATTTAAAAAACATAATTTAATAAACCTATTGCTGTTAAATCCCCGAGAATGGGAAGAAAAGCAAAGCTACCCGGCCAAGCTGGATTATCTGAAGCAGTGACCGACCTAAAAATAAACGACCGCTATTTAAGGACGAGCCTCCTGCGATTACCCCCCCCAAAAAAAAAAAACTAAAAGGAAAAAACAGATGTGAGAAATCACTACTGTTTCCAAGCTGGGGTGTTTAGCATCACCCATCAGACAAAAAAAAAAAAATCCTATTTGGGGTTTATTTCTTAGCAAAATTCTGTGCTTCCAAGAGAAGAGCATTCCCAGGCTTAAAGCTGCTGATTTACAGACACCCCATACATTGAGCCAGGCAAATAAATAATTAAGATTTAAATATGCGTTTGCATAATACAGATAATCTGTCAATTTAACTTGTAAATGCAGTCAGAATTAAGCAGCGACTTTGTTAATTAGGTAGCAAAGGGGCCTGGGAAGCCCCAGCTCCACAGCAGACGCTGAAGAACCATAAGGATGCTAAAGCCGAATTTGCTGGGGGATGCAGGGGCTCGGCAGTGTGACCAGGCGTTGGGGCAGGTTTTATCCTCCCCCTCCCCTAACGCAGCGCTGGGGCACCAAACCCTTGCGTTCACCTATATTTTTATTGCAAAAGCCCCTGTAACAGCTCCAGCCCTTCATCAGGAGCTGCCTGTACCTTCCCGTTCTGCCTGCACCGAAAGCTGCAAGGGCTACCATCGCCACACGATAAAAAAAAGGCAGCGGAAAAAGAGCCTGGGGTAATATTTTTGAGGACGAATCACATATTTTTTTGTTGCGTAAATAGCAACAAAAGCCGGGCTCTTGGCCACCCTCGGCTCCCCCCACCCCAAAAACGAGAGCTCGCTACCCAGACCCTGCCTGGGAGGGAAACCTGTTGAGCCCGTATGTGCGTGAACAGACGGTTCTTTGTGATTTTTTTTTTTTTTCCCCCTTCTTCTTCTATTTTTTGTTTTGAAGCGGCACTGGTTATTGTACAGGGAGGGACCAGAGGAGTTCCCAGCCCTTGGCGCGGTTCCTGACGCCTTGTTCTCCGCTTTAACCCAGCGCTGGGAAGGCAGCATCGCATTTAACCCCTAAAGCCCTTCGCTCCCCTTAGTTTTTGACACCCTCCCCCCCATCCCACACTCCGGTCCTCCTTCGGTCCTTCTTCCCCTTATTTCTCACTTTCCACCCCATTTTTCCCCATGATGCCCCAGCACTCTCCTCCATTCCCAACCCAGGCGGGTCCGGATCCATCCTCGTGCCGTAAATTCCCACCCCACGAACACTACACTGGGGGGGGGGGGGGGGTTGGACAAGCCCGACGGCCACGGAGCTGCCGGGATGGGGTTTTAATACCCGGACAGGGGTGGTTTATTATCCACCGTGGGGATGCTCGGCTGGCAGAGTGCATACAGCATCAGCAAAGCCCCAGAGCAGCAGGTTTGCAGCGTTAAAGCAGCCTCAGCTCTTGCTCAGCGCTTTCCTGCCTCAGTTTCCCCCCATTTTGGGGCTCAGGGAAGCTCTACCCAGTCAACAGCAGAGGCAGGGGATGCGGCAGGGACCGCGAGCCCCAAACTCCAGCCCAAGTCATATATATATATCTACATGATTTTTTTTTTAAAAAGGAAATTAAAAAACCACCCGATAGAAATGTCGCAAGCGACTCAAAACCTGACACAGGATCTGACCCGGAGCTCCGGCTTGTGCAAGGCCACAGGGTGAGTTGTAACCTCTCGCCAGTGGCATTACTCTCTGGTTAAAAAAACTGAGGCTTGGCTGAGTCAGCCCGGCCGGATATCGGGATCTTGAATCCGGCCGGGAAAACTTCGGCGAGGCTGCCGGCGAGCTGGGGGAGACATTTTGCGAGGGGAAGAAACGAAACAGGAACAGCATCTGGAAGCGATTGGAGGCGAGGAGCCTCTCCCAGGCGCAGCGGGGAATTCCAGCGGCGTGAGCTCAGGTTAAAGCCTCCTTCGCAGACCCAGGATTAGAAAAAAAAAAACCCCAAGCTTCAGCATATATATTTTTAAACCTGCAAATAATGAAGTAAAGGCAGCCAGCTCCCCACTCAGTCCTACCTGGACACGGCTTTGCGATTTAGGTTGTTTCTGATTTGCAATAACAAAAAAAAAACCAAACCCAAAAAAGAAGATAAATGTCTCCGTAGATTTGTTGATATAATTTTGCAGGCATGGCATAGGGAGGAGAGTCCTCCTCTGGCGCTGCATTGTTTAAAATAGCCTTGCTTTGCGTTACGATGCGCCCCTGCACCATCCTTCCCCTGGGACCGCTGTATCGCACCTCTGAGCATCCCTCGCCGGCACGGGCTGCATCCCACAACGGTCCTTGAACGGCAGCGGCTCAGCAAACCCAGGAGCATCCCAGCATCCTCGGGACGGCATCGTAGAGCCGATGGAGGATGCCATCCTAGCTTAGACGGAGTGGTCCCTCCACGAGGGACCGATGCGGCGGGGAGCCCCCGGTCCCCTCCAGCCATCCCTGAGCCCGTGGAACAGGGACCGGCAGCACCCGTGGGTGGTCAAACTGGACACCCCAGTAGAGCACGTGCCATGCCAGGATGGTGACCCCGGCCACTCCATGCCACCCAGCGTGGTGGCACGGGCAGGCTGCCTGCCAATGCCCCCCTCTGCAGTTCCGCCGTGCCCTTTTGCACGGCCGGCACGTAAATATGCGCCTTAAAACCAAAAAATACCTCAACCACACGTTAACACCCACATCGAGATATAACTAACTTGCCCGTTACTAATATAAACCACCTGCGTGGCAGCTTGCGCGCTCAAGAAGTCCCAAGCATCCCACCGAAGCGATGCCGGCAAACCTGCACCCCGTCTCTCTTTGAGCCAGAGCAATTTATTGCAGGGCGGGATCCACGGGCGATGTGCAGAATCCGGCCCCGTCTGCCAACGCCTACCAAATCCCGCTCCCCCAAAATTGCCGCTTCAGCCCCACCGCGCACCGAACACCCGGAGCCGAGCGCTCGCCTGAAGAATCCTTCCCACCTCCATCGCTCCCACCCACCTTCCCGGCAGTTCGGCGGTCCCCATCCCGCGCCGATCCACAGCACGGCAGAGCCGCACCAGCCGGGAGCAATGTCCGCCGGCGATGCCGGTACTGCAGCTTGGCAGCCTCCGGCAGACGGTGAAACACATCCTGGAGAGGAGCCGCAGCCCGCGCCGGACCAAAACCACTCTGAGCATCCGCCAGTCCGAAGCAAAACCAGGACGGAGGGTGGCTCCTTCTCCAGTTTCGCCGTTCCCCGCTGGCCAAATCCCCTTCCCCTTCCTTCAAGGAAACTTTCCAGCCCAACCCAGTCATATGCAAGGGGTCAGCAAGTGGAAATGCAAAAGGTTAGCAAGACCGGTGCTTCCCCCCCCCCCCCCCCCCCCCCCCCCCAAGAAGACACAGGCTTTTCCTAGAAAAAGCTCAATAAACATGAGGATCGCGGCCGGAGGAAGGAGAAGCCACCAGTGTCCAAGTGCAAGAGGAAGGCGAGGGGAGGTTAAAAAGAAACACCAAAAACAGAGAACCAGACGTTACAAACAGCAGCGTGAAAGTGTCATATCATTTCCTCTTCTTGCTGCAAAACCGAAACTGCTCGCGCGAGCGTCCTCGATGGCTTCGTACGAGGGTCACTGGCCCCAGCCCAGGGTTCCTAGCCTGCGATGGGGAAAACGGGATGGGGTGTCCACAGGGATGTGGGCAAAGACGGGATGCCAACTCTGCAGGAGGGCCACCACATCCCTACTCCTTACACAGCCATCATGCTACGCCCAGAGAAAACAACCAAAAGGGGAAAAAATTAAATAAAATAAATTATATTTTAAAAAAGCATGATAGGAAAAGCTCTTGGGAACAAGACTCCCAGCCCAAACCAGCTCTGAAATACTCAGGACTAAAGCAACGGGACCACGGCCTTATACAAGAGAATAAGCAACAGAGTATGTGGGATTTAGAGATATCACCAAATAATTAGTTTTAATTAGTGGGATTCAACCCGAGAATCACTGCTGGCCGAACACACACACACCCCCCCCCCCGAAAACAGGCACGTGGAGGGCCCCGGTCTCACTTGGCATTCCTGCATCCTGCAGCCTGGCATCCACCTTTGATGTTGGTTGCAAGCATGGGGGTGTCCCAAGCTATAAAAATACAGGCTTGAAGATGTAAGTATGGTTGCTCCAGAGTTTAAAACGGACTTAAATAGAAGTTTTCACTCCACGGGTGGGTTTTCACTCCGTGGGTGGGTTAGGGACCGGGAGGATGCTCTGGTCACCGTTGTGGTCGCAGCTCTGGAAGACACCCTACTCACAGATCTCCATGGTGGACATTCCTTAAAATTAGTGTCAACAGACAGTTCCTTCTCTTATATTTACATTTGCAGAGCCCTTAGCCCCTATCCTCGTGGGATTCGATGCCTTGCTGTAGCAGTTGCTATTAAATCACTGCCTGGAGGTGGAGGAGCAAGCAGCTCCCTAATGATACAGATAATTAAGCACAGGGGTTAAGGAGAGTCCAGGAAAGCGCGTTGATCCCATCCCACAGCTTATAACGATGTTAGGAGTTCATTATAGGTTGGACGTGTCTTTAGGAGCCAGGATAGGAAGAGGAGACCTCACACCTGCAGGACAGCCAGCACCGGAGCTGGAGGCAGCATCTCCTGGGATGATTCCACCTCCGAGTCCTCTGCTCAAGATCCCGGCTCTTCCCAGGCTGGGATCCGGCACGTGCTACGGAAAGCCGCGATGCAACGCAACGGGAATGGCAACGCACTTTGCAGAGTTGAAACGCAAGTCGTCTGCAGCCAGCAGTGCCAGTGCGTCCCCCCGCACGGCTGATCCCTGACCCCAAAGCTCCAGACCAAGACCAGTGACCAGCATGGACCCCCCACCTGCTCCAGCCCCTTAAGCAAAGGGAGAAGGTTCTCTGTGCACACTTAAAATCATCAGCTCCATCACCAGTCCGGGGTTCTGCCCTGCCCGGGGTGTCCGTCCCGTGTCACTCTGCCCTGCCACTCACCACGGAAAGCCTCAGCGGAGGCAGCTGGCAAAGCCAGGGTAATCCCTCTTCTCCGCCGCCAGCCTCTTCATCTCCGAGAGCGGTCGGAGGGAGAGCCCGGCAGAGAAAACCGGCAAATTCAGCAGGGCTTTCCCAAAAGCTCCACCGCGAGACTTTAATTAGCTCATCTCGCTAAGAGATGGGGACGGGAGTCGCCGAGCAGCCTGGCACCAGCCCACCAACCCACCGGGCATCGCTCTATTAACTCGATGGGGAGAGACACATCCCATGCCCGGTGTCAAAGCCGAGGAGCACAAAAAAAAAGCCCCCGGAGGAAGATTTTCCTTTGTTGTCAGCTCCCCAGAACAATAAAACCCCGTCGGTTCACCCTGCGAAAGACCTGACATTGAAAGTCCTTTTTCTGCTGCCGTGGGGCAAGCATCCTCATCTCCCCCCAGGAACGAGCTGGTCCCGTGGGAGAAGAGGGCTCCGGGAGCACGCGATGGGGTGGGATGGGGTTTATCAGCATCCTGCACCAGGACACCCGGATCCCGCTCCCGGCACCTCCGTCCACACTGGGATCGTCCCCTCCTACCCCTTTGGGATCACCGGGCTACTGGAGCACATCCGTCAACCGGTCAGAGAACGCTCGGGGACAGAAAAGCAAAAAAAAAAGCTCAGACCGCTTAAATAAATCACCCTCAACCTGCGCCTCTGCGAGAGCGAGACCGTCCAGAGCCGCACACGGGGCACGTCCTCCCCTCCCCAGGGCCTCCGGGAGGATTCTCCCTTCCTTACACCGGCGCCCGGGCATTAATATCGCACATACCCATCGAAACGAGCCCCCCGCACGCTATCGGGAGATGCCAGAAACTCTCTTGCCGGGGGTCTTGGCGTGGGTTCGCCTTCCTTAGGGGCGGCCGTGGGCAGGAGCGATGCCGAAGGCCGGTTTTTCCCCGCGAGACGCAGGGGTTTTGTTTTGCCGGGAACCGGGCGGTAGCAGCTGGAAGGGCATCGCAAGAGCGGGGGCTTTCCTCTCGCCGCTGCCCGCGCATGCTTCGCCACCTGGAAGCTCAACCGTGCTCTAATTAATTACGCTAATTAGAAAAATAATAATTAAAAAGAACAAAACAAAACACAGAAATAAAGCCGCTTTCTCGCTTTCCGGCGTGGCGCGCTCACCGGGGCATCGATGCCGATGGCGTGGGATGCATCGGTGGGGGTCCAAGCTTGGGTTAACGGGGGGGGGGGGGGGGGGTGTGTCTCCCCCTCTATCCCCAATTTGCACCCCCCCTGTGCAAAAGCTGCCTGGGAGCTGCAAAGCAGGCAGCCCTGCCTGTCCTGCCGCCCTCCCAGCATGGACCACCCCCCCAATACCTCCAGCCCCCCCCCCCAATAAAAGCTACGGGGCTTTTGCTTGCAACCCCCCCCCCCCCCTTTTTTGCTCAACCCCCCCGGCTCGCAAACCCACTTGCAGCGGAGACACGGAGGCGGGGGGGGGGGGGGGGACACACGGACACGGGGGGGGGACGACCCTACAGACTCACCATGGGGCGGGCGTGGGGGGGTCCGGTGCGGGATGCCGGAGCCAGCCCGGGGATGCATGGATGGATGGATGGATGGATGGACGGACAGACGGACGGGGGAGGGGGCACGCTTGCGCACAGAGCCGGGATGGGAGGGAGGGAGGGAGGGAGGGAGGGAAGGGAAGAGCATCCCGGGAGCTGGAAGCACTCCGTTCCCCCCCCCCTCCAGGCAGTGGAGAGGTGGGGGAATACAACCACCCCTCCCCACCCCATACCCAGCGGACCCCCAAAAATCACAGCGCTGGGGGGCCCAGGCAAACTTGGGGTGCGCTCAGCCCCCCCCCCCCTCCTTGGCACAAATCTCGCCAACACCCCCCCCCCCCCAATGAAGAGCAGCTCACAGCAAATTTTGGGGGGGGGGGCAAAGCTTTTTGGGGGGTTCACACCGTTCCCCCATCGAATCCGCCAGCCGAAGCACCGTGAGATGGCATGCAGAGGATCTGGGGATGGCTTGGCTTCAAATCAGCGACTTAATATTGTTTGGGAGGGTTTTTTATTTTTTTCCCCACAGAGAAATTTAATTCCCACGGCAGGAATGCCCCATGCCCAGCCATCTCGGTCTCCCATGGGATTTCATTTCCATCCCATCATCACGATACACAAAATGCAGCAGCCGACCCCCCCCCAAGGCTTTTATTTCTATCGTCCAAAATCCATCCCTCCTGCACCGGGGTGGGGTTTTGCCAATCCCCAAGATAATTAGCAATATTAATGCTGATTTTTACATGGGAAATAATGTGAAATATTGCCTCCAGTAGCAGGCAGCTTGTAGCTGAAGGCAGCAAGGTTTGGTCCCCTTTACCAGGCTGGAAAGCAAGAGCTAGCGGGAACTTGGAGGGCACCAGCCCCATTTGAAGACCGACACGTCCAGTGCCGACAATATTAATTGGTAAAATACCTGTTGAGCTGATGGCTCTGGTATTGCCAAGGCTAATTGAGCAACCACATCAATATTTGAAGAGCATCCTCGCTTTGTCAGTCAACCTATGTAGGATGAGGTTTTCTTGCTGGCAAGATGCGAGGTAACGGGGCAGAGAGTTTTACCCGTGGTGACAGGCGAGCCTGCCATAATTAGGCTTTAATTGCCACCAGCTTGTAGACAATCCCAGGGTAATTATTGGGGCTGCAGCTCAGCAGGGAGGGAGCTGGGATTTGCTTGAAGGATATTTAGACCCTTCGGTCTCTTGTGTTCCCCTGCTAGGTTTATTGCATCTGAAAACAATAAACAGTGTTCAATAAAACTCCAGCAATAATAATGCATCCCAAATGTCTATTTTTACCATGCCCCCAAGACAGAATATTAAAAGAGGCTGCAAAAGCTTTGCTTCTCAGCATCTTCTCAGTCCGCAGCTCCCTCCTGCTGGTGATGGTGGGATGGGCTCGTTTTGGGGTGATGGCCTCCATCCCTGAGCATCCCCCCACGACCACAGCCTGTGGTAGCATCAACAGGGCCAAAAGCAGAAGAAAAGCCCTTGCAGAGATGCAAACCCAGCATCGGGGAGCTACTCCAGCTCCACGTTTCCCACGTGAGCTGCCTTGCCCAGACCTCCGCGCCGAGAGGTCTTGGTGCTGTGGCTTGAGCTTCACCAAGGTTTGGGGAAACGATGGTGATCCTGAACGCCAGTTGCGACCACCCCATAGGAAACTCAGGACGTCTAAGCGCACCGGTCATGCATCCACGGGGCAGGTACGGGGTGCCTGCCTTGCCTACTCACATCTCCTCGGGTAACCCATCTCCCAAGGGACCCCTTGGGTGGACCCGAAGACCAACAAAGAACTTCCACTGGCCACCACAGCTCCAGTAGACAACGCGGTTTTAAAACCCACCAGAAAATACCATGCTTTGGAAACACATTTGCTGCCTTAGCAGAATGCCACAAGCTTTCGCTGGGTAGTTAGTCATTGCTAATGACTACACCCTGCCCTAATATTTAATTTACAAAGGATAAATTGCCAGTTAGATTAATTCAGCATGATGAGCGCCGAGTAATTTGGAGAAGAAAAGGAGGGGGGGAAATCCTGGCTGTTTGAGAATTGAATTTGTAACGAGCTCTGCCATCACCCAGTCCAAAGCTATTCGGAAATCACATCAATAAAATCGTTTAGAAAATGCCCCGTCCACAGCAGCGAGGAACGGGACCATGTTCTTGCCCCACAAGTGCACGGGCAGAGGTTTCGCCATCCCAGGGTGGCCTGGCGCCATCACACCGCAACCAAAACGCTCCCGAAAGGGTGATGAGGACAAAGCAGGAACCAGGCGAGCATGATCTATTAATAAAGGAGGAGCAGGGATGCCCTCGGCCAGGCTCGCAGCATCTGCTCGAGAGGGACAAGAATGGGGCGATTCATGCCCAGCACAAGCCGGCTTTGTCCTGCCGACCACCTCGGGCTCACCCTTCCTCAACCCATAGCCTAGAAATGCTGTCTGGTTTTGCAAAGCCAGCCCCAGGACCTCAATAAATCCTTTGAAGGCTCCAGCCATAGATCCATCAAAATGCATCCCCCTGCCCTTTTCTCTTGGGGCAGGCAGGGACAGCCCTCGTCCTGGGCTCCACATATCTCCCCTGCTCCCAGAGGAGATGGGTGATGGCCCGGCAGCGCGCTTTCTAGTCTCCCAGGAGAAACAATTCCTCCAGCCGGAGCAGACAGATGGTCTGCAGAAGATGTGCTGCTTGGTCGTCTGCCACAGCCCTCAAAAAGCCTGTTTTCAGGACAGGTTTGGTTTGGGATTTTGGTTTGGTTTTTTTTTTTTTTTAATACCTGAAGAACAGGGAAGCTTCCTGGGTGACAGGATGGTCCCATCTGTTGTTTAACCATCTTCATTCTTGGGCTGGCCTGGGTGGGTACATGAAACCGTGATGTTCCCTCACCCAGGGAGACCGAGCTTCTTGGCACAGAAAACGCTCTGGTACCGAAAAAAATTCATCCCTTTCCCTTAGCAACTTAAAACCTAGGGATGCAGAGAGCCAGGGGACAGCCAACCACGCTGATCATCTCTGGGTCCACTCCTACAGCAGCTCCCCAGCTCCTAAATCAACTCTGGCCCCAGATGTGCTCTGCTCAGGAGATGGGTAGATCTGAAACAAGAGGGAAAGACTCCCTCTAGCAGATTATCCCAGCTTTCTTAACACGTATTGCATTTTTGCAGAGAAATAAGAAGTGGCTGCATCCAGATGCTCTGCCTCTCCTTGCTGCTAAAAGGTGCCTGACCTGAATATTTATTAAATTGGATGAGCCGAACAAAGCCCCGGGCACCTCTTGATGATGCTACTTGCAATCCAGCCGGCTCTGGACTGCTCCATCACAGAGCAGTGCTGTGGCACACCGAGCAGCCCTGCAAACAACAAATCACTTCTGTTTCCCCCCCTCCCGCCCATCAGCAAAAAAACCCTCTTGGAGCCCAGTGTGTTGAAAGAAGTAAATAACTGGGGTGGCCAGCAAGATGATTCCTGCAATTACATCCCTGGTTACCGGCTGGCCAGAAACCAGAGCCCTTTTTGGCAGCAAGAACTCATGAAGTTTTCAGAGGTTGGTGTCCAGCGAAGAAGATGCAGGGGAACTGATGGCTGGGTCGGCAGACCAAGCCTCTCTCTATACGTAGAAATCTATTTTTCCCACTGCAACGGGCAAGCTCTCACCAGGTCACGGTGTGATGACCATTTAAACAGAGTCAAGCGGCGAGGAAGAAGTTGGGATCTCACTGAAAGGGGAAGAAAAACCTCACCAGAGCTGGAAAGTGGCAGCAAAGTCATCCAGGGTCTCACGAGGCTCCTCTGCGGGACCCTCCAGCTGCAGGAAGGCATTTACTGCCCTGCCACCACCTTGGCAGAAGGAAGAGCAGTATTATTTATGGTTTTTTTAATGAGCACACTGAGGAATCCTTGCAAAACCTTGAGAAGCCTGTGTCAGGGAGGGGCTGCCCTTTTAAATGAGCTCATTTAAGCCGGATATATGACTAATTAGCAGGGTAGAGGTGACAGCTCTCAGGCTGGGGAATCAGGCAGCATGCACAGTCGTGTTTACCTCCACAGAGCCCACAGCGGCTGGCTGGCCGGGAGGGGCAAGGACTTGGGTTAGTCATTTGAGTTATTTGGAGCAAGAAACCCCTCCCTGCCCCAGGAAAGCTGCAATCCCGCTCCCAGGGGTAAATCTGTAGAAATAAGTGAAGCTTTCTGAGGGCAGCAGGTTTCCTTGGAACACTCTGGCTGCCTACTCCCCCATTTGGGCTGACATTTGGTGGCAGGGGTTATCTTTTGGGTGGAGAAGATGGATCCACACAGATCCTCCTGCCCAAACCCCTCTGCTCGCTGCATCCCAGAGGCGCCCAGTCCGGTGCTACGACCCTGGTAAAAAACAGCACATTAAAATGGGTTACTCAATCTTAATGTTTTAATTGACTTGAGCAGAAGACATGGTTTCCATAGCAATGGGCCGCCAGCCCCAATTTGTACAAAATCAGAATTAAAAAAAATAAAAGCACCAAAACCTTTAAAAAAAACCCAAAAACGGGCATTTATGAAAAATAAAAAAAATACAAAAGCGCCTCTGCCAGTTCACACTCTTCCTGCCTCCTGGAATTTCTTAAACAGAAGTTCATCAGCCCGAAGGGCGAAGGTCAAAGCCCGTTTCTGGTAGTACATGGAGTCCATCGCCAGGTTGTCAATCACGTCTGCCAGGAGATGGGCTCTCTCAACGGAGCTGCCTGGGGCATCATAGCCCAGGGCAGTGAAATGCACGTGCAGGTGGTAGTAGGAGGGTTGGTAATGCAGGTAGATACGCAACTGGGATCCAGGCACGCCGAAGTGCTTCACTACAGCCTCCTAAGGAGAAAAAATAAATTAAAACACAGGTCAGGACTAGCGACTCTCCGCGAGGGCAGGGGGCAGCTGGGGGCAGGCGGCGCATGGACAGACAGACCTTGCAATAGATGGAAAGGAGCATCCCCGGATGGCACAAAAGGCAGAGAGAAAGGCAGAAGTGATTTCTGCTTCCTCCATCCTCACAGCAAGGGAGAGGGGGACGCTGGGAAGGACAGAACTCTTCCCTATCCTCTGTTTCAGCCTCCGCAGGGATGGAGCGATGCCTCCGGCTGCCCCACTTTTCTCCCTCCATGATGGGACGTGCTCTCTGCTCATATCGTTTTCCCTTCCACCCTTATCGCTTCGGCTCGCTCGGCAAGTTACGGGGATCCTGTTACCAGCCAGTGTAATTAAAACTATAAACAGCAACAGCAAACTCTGGCATGCTGGCTTGGTCCACTGCTCAGCGCACTGCAATCCCCTGACTAATCTCTTAATTAATCTCCGCTTTCCCCAGTGCAATTAACTTTCCAAATTTCTAGCACAGCGAAGGAAAGAGAAGCTATCACGCATCCATCTACCAAGCACGCCCCATCACATGGCTGGAAAAAACTCATCAGCTGGTGAAAACGGTCAAGGAGTTGGGAAGGAAGTTACCAATATGGGGAGGACAGGGCTCAACTCCTGCCACTCACTACTAATGGAGAAATATCGAGCACCTCTGAAACACCTTGAACACAGCATGTCCTTCCAACGCCCCAGGGGAAGGTGCGGAGAGAGCAGCAGGGACCAGGGTCTCCAGGCAGACATGCTAGAGAGGGCAGCGCAGCCCCGCTTCGTGACGTATTGTCATCTCTCAGTTACTGGTCCCCACGCAGATGCTGGAGAATGCAGGCAGCGACCCTGCGGCAGGCAGGACGTGCTCTCCCTGGACAGGACAGCAGCGTCGGACCAGCCTTGCGCTTACCTTGCCTTCTTGCAAGATGTTCCTCAGCAGTGGGATGTGCTCAGCGGTGAGGTCCCGAAGTGACTTGACTTCCCGGCGGTGAATGAGGGCTATCAGGTAGAGGTCATCCAGCTGAAGAGAGAGAGATGGTAGACGGTGACGAAGGTGACCGCAGAAAGAGCGGATGGAGGCACGAGCACTTTGGACCTGACACCAACCACAGCTTTCCAGGCTGTGTTATAAGGGGCTACCTGCCGTCGTGTTTAACACGCACCCAAGCTGGGTTGAATCCAGTATGAATCTCCCAGTACGAGATGTGCTCATCCACAAACCCACTGCACCTCAAAGCAACGTTTCTGGACAAATTGGGTTTTGTCCAGGAATAAGCAGAAGAGGACAGCTTCACCCCAACTGATAAACAGTGAGATCACAAATATCTTGTCAGCCTTAAAGGCAGATCAATTGATCAACTCTTTTCTACCATAAACACAGCACTTGCTGTTGCCCTTACATGTTCACAATGTCTCCCCGAGCACCTCCAAAAAGTTGTCCCAGTGCAGATTGAGGCTGGCAGAAAAGGTGCGGGCACCCACCCTGCTACGTGGGGGAAACTGAGGCCCGAGCCCAGGAGGCTGCAGGGTCTGCCAGCAACCCCCACGCGCAGATGCCACGCCGAGCACGGCCTTTTCTGCAGAGCAAGCAAAAGGTTTATCTCCACGCTCAGATGAGGATTTACAGTGAATCACAGTGGCCAAAACTGCAACTGTAGATTTTTCCCGAGTGAAAAGCTTCCTATATTTCCACTGTGCAAATAGCCGGCCACTTTCCAGTTGCGCCAGTTCTATAAATAACTATTTTCAAGACCTAATCGGTCACTAGACAACCCCAGTGCAGTAAAATACGGCCATTCAGCAGCTCTCAGCCAGACCTTTGGCATCTCCCGAAGCACTTACCGAATTCAATGTTTAACAAGATGTACAGTCGTGGATCATTACACTTAAAAAAAAAACCAAACCCAAAACCCAAAAAAACCCCCGTCTCCTTCAGCTCAGTTAGTGGCTTTCTAATATAAACACTGCAAAGCAAAGGGTTTAGATATTTGAGACCCAGCAGATCTTTTCAAGGCTGTGAGAAACCCATCTGGCTATTTGGAAACAGATGCTTGTGCCAAAAGATGCTCTCAGAACCCTGTCTCGGGGCTCTCGAAACATGAAGCTGCTATTTGCACCCAGCCAGCACAGCGATGCTCGTGGTTCAGTTTGATTCCCAAAGCAGCCTGTGCACAGCTCCGGAAAAAGACAGCGTATCAGCTTGTTCTCTTTGGATCAGGGCTGGCTGGCGGGAGGAAAAGCAAACATCCCTTCTCCTTAGAACAACATCTGCATGTTGCTGTTTGAAACAAATAAGCCTGTTGCTAAAAAGGCCTTGAATGATGTCATGCCGGGCATCATTTCAGGCAACGCCTCAGGGCTCCTGCGGGTTTGAAACCAACTCAAAAGAAGTGGAGAAAAAAAAAAAAAAAAAACCCCAACCCCCCCCCCCCCCCCAATTTTTAAAAAAATAATAAAAAAAAAATAACCCAACCCAAAAAACCCCCAAAACCAACCAAAACCAAGAAACCAACTCAAACCACTATCAAGGTTGGGCAGCAGGAGCTGATGTGGCACCCAGAAAAAGTTGAGGCCGGCAGCAAGCGTGCAGACTTCACGATGCAAATGAGAAATCTTTCTCCCGTCCATCAGCCTGAAATAATTACAGGTGAATTCGCAGCATTTGCGGGCAAGGTGCTAAGCTAGTGCAAGGCAATGCCGTTGAAGGGACTTCTAAGGGGAGGCTCGGAGAGTCCTGCTGGGAGCTCTGTCTCACTTTCCTAATTTAATTTAGTAGCCTTGCCTGTTTGGTGGGATGCGGCAGAAGGAACCAGTGCTTATGGGCAGCCCCGGGGCTGCCAGGATCAGCTCTGGCTCAGCGTCACCCACAGCCAAGAAGAAATTCCTTGGCTCAAAGGCAGAAGTCGACAGCCCTTGCTGGGATGCTGGCTGGCCTGCCTGAGAAAGAGACAGGCAAAGCAAGGCAAAGGTCCCAGATAACCCCAGGGATGACGGCTCTCTTGTTGCAGCCGTTGGGAAGAAATCAAGAAGATCCAGTTCAGCATACCAAGAGGCAACAGCAGCATGGGGAAACCTCCCCTAAAGACAAATCCTACCATTTAAGCACTCCCTGCCCATGCTAGCTGCAAGATGTGAATACAATCTTTTAGCCCGCCTCCAATCCCGATGCGAGTTGCAAAGCTTCGTTGCGGCGAGCGAGGATTTACACCGAGGCTTTGCTCGAAGCAAGGAAAGGGGCAGCGTGCTGCACTTTTTAGGATCCCTAAATATTGCCACCCTGAAAGTAAAGGCCACGGAACAAGGCATGGTGGCGTAAGCACGACTGCAAGCTTGCTGTGTATCACCTGCTTTGCAAAGTCTCTCCAGGAAGAAAGTCGTGCCTCCTGGAGAACAAGTGGAAATTCGAGCTTGGTTACCCCATCAAAGCTTGACAAGGGATTTCTGGAATAGCTGATGTGCAAGGAATTCATGGTGACCAGAGACTACCCTGCAGCAGGTTACTCACCTGTCGTCCCCAAGTCATTCCCACAGGTGACTCAGCACCAGACCAGGAACAGGTGTTCCCAGTACAGAAATACAGAATTGCATTGCCCACAAGCAGGCTTGTGTTCCCCTTTTTTTTAGTTCCCATTTCTAAGTTTTAATCATACTGTAACTTTCCCCGCCACGACCTGTGGAAGCATTTTGAGGACCAGAAACACAAAGGGGACTTTTTTTTGACTCCACCAACTTCAAGGGGTGCACGTGTGGAGTTTCACCTCCCCAGGCACATCCCCAGAAGTACAGCACAAAAGGGAGCCGGAGCCCAAGGAAATAATGAGCCACTCAATTTAGGATTACAGCCTGGGCTTAAAAACCTCTGCATTTCAATGAGTGGCCACTCCCACGCAGGGTTAAGCAGCTGCTCATAAGCTAACAACCATCTGTTTAATATTGCGTGGAGGAGAGTTAATGGCAGCAACGAAAGGACAACACATCTGCCCAGTTTGTGCCTGAAGTTGAGGCTTGCAAAAAAAAACCCAAACAAGTTCAGCAGGAACAAATACACAGCTGGATTTAGGTTCAAATACATCACGACAACATTTGGGCTAATACAGGAAAGAGAAAGCGAAGCTAATAAATAAATCACCCTGCAGCAGTGAGAACAGCCTGTGTTCTGCAGCGTCCACAATTAGCACGTGATAAAAGGCCTGGCAATATCATCACTTAATGACAGTGTGAACAGGAAGGACACATTCCCCTACTAAAACTTTCATTAGCGTGCTATTAGTAGCACGAAAGTGGACATTTCCTCTGGATTACCTTCAGATAGGCAGCATCCCTTCAAAGGTAAGAGGAGCAAACGAACCTGGTTTTGATTCCACTTAAAATCTGGAACTAGAACAAAGCCATTGCAAGGATCTGGGTTTTCATGGATGATTCGATCAGCCTCAGCTTTCTTCTCCAGGATATTATACACCCACTGAAAGAGAAATATGCGATTTATAAACCAGCAGAGAAAAAAACCCCACACCTCACGCACATTCAGCCCAAGCTCATGGATTAGTGCACATTCCCCTTCAACTAGAATATAAAAAAAAAGCCCAACAACTTGATTTTAAGATGACCAAATAATTTCATAGCTGGTAACATTTGTAGTTAATTTTCCATAAAACACTCCAACAACAAACTCCAGGCTATTACGAGCACTTCAGTGAAAAGATACGCCCCCCACCCCACTGCGTGGCACTGCACCGCCAGCTAGCTAAATTATTCCGGGATTTTTGTTTTCCTCTCAAGCATTAAGAACTGGCCACAGCTGGAGATGAGGTATTGAACAGAGATGGTTTAGCCTAGTGTAGAAATAGTTGCATTTACCCCTAAGAGGATTTGGAGATAATTCTCCCCGATGGGGTCTAGCAATACTCCAACCAGACCTGGCTGCTTTACGTGGCCAGAGATGGAGCTGCTGCAAGCACTAAATACCCAGAGGGGCAGCAGCATCCCTCCTCCGTGCTCCCACCGGCTGGCAACGGACAGGTACAGGCATTCAGACAGATTAGCCACCAGCACAAGCAACTCTGCGCACACCAGATCCCAGGCGAGGCGGGCAGCGGTAGAAGCCAGCTCTCGTGGGGCTCAGCAGATGCCTCTTGCAGCACCGCAGGGCTGTTTGCACCTTTTTAACTCCCAGACTGCACTGAAACCTTTACAACTAGGTCTGGGAAGGGAACTTGGCTGATTTTTTTTTTCCCCTTTCAAAAAGGAAGGAGCAGATCGCTTGCAAGTCTGAGGTTGGATGCGGCTCCAGCTGCTGGCAGCCAGTGCTTGCGGGCGAATACGAAAGGCCCATGTTTTCTTGGGTAATGCACATCTCTTGGTTTCCTGGCTGATAAGAAAACAGCTCGCCGCTCTCCTTCTTCTTCCTCTATACTTAAAGCTTCAGCCTCCAGACTGCCTGTAATGTCTGCTCTGGTTATCCCCCCGCATTGCTCCTTCAAAGCAAAGCGCCATCCAGAGAAGAGTTTTGGCTACAAAATGGAAGATACCAGGGATAAGTGACAGAGTGAGACCAACAGAAAGCATCTTTGCTTTTCCTGGCTCCCAACCTGATCTCGAGCATCCTTCTTTACACCTCAAAAATGTACTCCACGCTCTAGCTTAAGTACTGGACTGCCAAGGGAGTCCCCAGCCAGGTCCCTAGAAGATAAGACAAGGCAGGAGAAAATGGCTAAGGCTTGGGAGCTGAAAACATCCTGAAACATCATTTTACCCATCAAGTTAAGATATGAAACATTTTGATCGCACCAGGTGGGTAGTGAAGATGCAGCCAGTCTCACAGACACACTGAGCGAGCTGGGCCAGTGGATGCTGTGCACACCAGACACTCAAGATAAAAAGACAGCCCTTTGGGGGAACTCTGACAAGTTTAATTAATCTAATCAAAACTTAGGATCATTGTGAATGGACCTGAATATATCCCTTAGGGAGAAACCAATCTTTCCTCCCTTGATCTAGTTTTTGTTTAAATTTCTTCCTAGCAACAACGTCTTAGAGAAGATTAGATTCTCAAAGCAGTTTTGGAAAGCATGGCACAAGATTGCTGTGCTCTGTGACCCTGGAAGAAAAGCAGAGCAGGAAGCTCAGCAGGAAATGAAAGTTTGCCCTTTTGGTTTTTTTTTTTTTTTAATGCCTGCTCTTTTCACAAGTGCCAAGCTATCAGTGCCCTAAGTAAGTTCACCGATCAGATGAGCTGAATTTTAAACCCAACACTGCCTCATGTGATAGGCAGGTCATCAGCTGACTGCTCTTGCTGTTTCCAGCACAAGCCCAGCGAGGACAAAACATGTCCAGAGACTGGCACCACAATAAAACTATTATACTGAAAGCATCCACGCTTTGCATCCTCCAGCAGAAAACAGAAATGCCTCTGTAGCCCCCCAATATTTCTGTTACACTTCCCATTTCCCCTTCCGCTCATCAAAATCAGTTAAAGACAAGAAACGGCATTATCAAATCACAGAGGTCAAGGACTGACTGTGCTGACCGTGATTTATCAGCAGATGCTCCTGATGGTCACCAGGAATATGTTTCCATGTACAGAAATCAGCTTGCAAGCAATTTGGTGGAAGAGGCAGAGAGTGAGAGCTCAAGCAAGGCAGCTTTTTGGAGGCAGCTGCTACACCAGGAAACTTAACAGCCTCTGGAGCAAAAGCACGGAGAAAACATTCGTGCAGGTTGCTGTCTGGTGGAAACACGCTCTTGTCTTTTTCTCCAGCTAATAAATGCCCCCTGTATGTTACTGGTGTTGCAGCCTGGCTGCCGGCGAGAAAGCTGAACAACGGAGCAAAGAAAAGCAGGCGGGCAAGGAGTAATGGAGCGCGCACTGCAGCTTGCAAGGTGCCTTCTGGTACAAGTCGCAGAAAGCAGGATTCACCTTCATCTGCAAGCAATTAGAAAACAGACATTGCAACAGTGAGCCCCGTTAACTGTTCTGCTGCTGTTTACAGCGGCAGGAAAGAGGTGTGGGGGATACCCAAGGCCTGTGTTTGGTTGTTTTTTGTGGTTTATTTTTAACAGAAAGCCTCAGCAGACCCAGGATTTGTTTTATTCCCCCATTCTGCACAGGCTGGCATAAACTGGTCCCTACAGACTTGCATTCCTTTGGTCTCTAAAGGAGAAAGATAGGGAGAAGAATGGTCAAAAGGGATGTAAACCAGGAAAAAAGTCCACTGCTGCTGCCTGGGGCAAGAAGGACACTAAAAGTACAGCTTCGCTATGTGGAATACGGACCAAAGGGCCTAATGGCAGACGAGCTGTAGGCAAAGCCCAAGCAGTGAGTTGCAATGCAGGAATCCAAGAGCAATCTGAGACTTCCCATTTCCACAACACCCAAGAGACTCCTAAAAAGCCTAGTGAACGGCACCAACGCCCAGGGACCCACCCTCAGAAAGGAGGAAGAACACCCCAGCACAGAAAGTCTCCATAAACCTTGGGAAAGGCAACTTTGGGTACATCTCCAAGGCAAGTGTTTTTCTGCAAAGATAGAGAAGGATGCCCCAGAGGACAGAAAGACGGGGACGCTGGGGAAGTTTAGGGGAAAGAGAGCCCTGTTTAGCATCACTGAGCTTACCCCAAACGTCAAACAGCCTCAAGAAAGCACAATAGATAAGGGTATGCGTTCAGCAAAGCAGGCAGCATCACAACCCAGGACCAGCAAAAATAATCTGCAGCCGGTCGTGTTTGAGAAACGGGCTGCCCAGCCAGATGAGAGGGTGCAGTACCACGGAGCTGACAACATGCTGATGGAACAACCAACAGGGAGACGGGGGCAAAGTGCTCCCGACTCTTCTGCCTCCAACCTGGGCTTCGGAGGAGACATTTGACAGCCCAGCATGTTGATAAAGGAGACCAAAGACATCTGTCTGTGCAGAGGGTAAGCAGTGGTACCCATACCTGGATGCTGAAGCTCTGGGACTGGATGAAGGGCAGCGTTATGTTCTTGTAATCCTCCCAGGTTTCACGGATGAGGTGCACTTCTTGACGAAGGTATTTCTGAAGGTGTTTCTCCGTGGCGGGGTACACTACTGTGGTTTTTATCTCTAGAAGTAAACACATTTACTGAGTTATCACAGTTGACACCCATATTACTTCCTTCAGTCCCTGATAAATCTGTTTTCCCTTCCGATAAATGCCACACTAACACATTTTGAAAAGATACCGCTAAAATAGTGGGGTAGGGGAGAATGGACATGGAAAGCAAACAAGTGCTTTAACCTCCCAGGTTGCTGCTGCTGCTTTTCTCGAAGAAGGATAACCCGACAACACAGCCAGGGCCTGTCCTTCCAGTTCAGGTGGAGGAGTTTCCTGTCTGAAGGGGTTTTTTTCCCCACACTCACTCTTTCAGGCCTATCAGCAACATCGGGGCAGAGCTGGGGCTCCCAGGGAAGAGTTCATGTGCAGTCAACAACCAGGAGAGAAACACAACCCTGGGGGCAGACACGCATCTTACTCATACTTAAATCTGAAGTTCATGGGACGTTATCGAGTGAGCACCCAGCAACTTTCTCCAGCCACAAAACCAGACATCGCGTGAGCCACAAGCAGCAGGGCCGGCATGAGCAGCAGCTCCTTCCCAGCTCCTCTGAGCCGTCAGGATGCTGGGCCTCGACCCCCAAGTGCAGGAGACAAAGAGGTCAAGGGCACAGGGATGAATCCAGAGAAAACAATGCTGGCTGATGGGTTAACATGGCACAGGACAAGCTGACAGAAGAGGGCTGGGTGATTCCCCTGCACCAGCCAACAAAGAAAGAGCATTTAGCTGCTTGCTCTAGCAAAAGGAAAAATAATTTGTTTACCTTGAGATTAAAACTTTGCTGCGTAATTTCTGTGGCATTAAACAGGATGCAAACGTGCATTTCGCCAACCTGGCAGCTTTGACCTTGGCAGCAGTAAATCTTACCCACAGCAGTAAAACAGTCGGAATATAACCGTTTTCGGCTGAGATTAGATGCGCGATACGGAGCCTGCCACAACTCTGAGGGCACCAGCGGTGCCTCCACCTTCCCAGCTGACAGAGAGCTGCTATAAAACTTAACACAGGAAGGAGAAAAAACCCCGTGAGCCTGGACAAACCCTGAGCAGATCACACCGAAGCAAGCGGCTGGGGCACTGCAAACACTGCAGCTTGTGCCCAAGGTCTGCCATGGTCACAAAAGCCACGGGCTGTACACTCACCAGGGTACCAAACAGTCATGCTTCACACTTTATATACATATATATGCTAGCCAGACACCGAATATAAATAACTATTTGTTCCTAAAGCCAAGATTTAGGGTGTGGGGTTGGGGGTTTTTTCTGGTTTCTTTCTTTTTTGTTGTTGGGTTTTGGTTGGTTGGGTTTTTTTGTTTGCTTTTTTCTGAGTTTTTGTTTTTTTGTTGGGGTTTTTTTTTTTGGTTTTTTGGGTTTTTTTGTTGTTTTTTTTTTTAAGATCAGTGCTGCACAAGCTGGGAGACTCTGCCTTTTCATTTCATGCCAAGCTCAGCTTAATGAAATCCACAGGAAAATGCTGGTAACATGAAATATGAAAATGCAAACCACAAGGGCAGTCTGGTCTGATTCCCACCATACACATGTTCAAACAAGGTTGTTTTCCAGGACTCGATTAGCACTTCTAGTGGGATGATGTAATAGCAAAAAAAAAAAAAAAAAAAAAACACAAGGCTGTAGCTCCTCCACTCCTCACTTAAAAAGAGCGGCAAAGCACTGGGGAGAAAACAAAAAAGCAAAAGATAAGGAAATACTATGTTCAGCCTCAGGTGGACACTTCCACATTTTAACTTTATACCCCAAAACAAGAGCAGGGACCGCAGCAGAAACCCCTCCATGCTGGGGGTGGTGATCACCACAATCTGTGCACTGCTGGGATGTGGTTGCAGAGGACCCTTCATGGCTTCCCCAGCACCTCTCCAGTTTGGGGAGTGGCTGCTGATGGTGGAGAGAGCCACTTAAGATACTTTAAAGCCTAGCGTAAGATCAGAGAAATCCTTAATGTGCAGCTGCGGTTGAGCAGCAGATGTTTGGAAGAGGAGGGGGGAGAGGCTGTGGTTCACTAATGATTATTTCCCTTCTAGAGATCTCATCAACCCTGAAACGCCCCAGCAATGCTAATTAGCATAAATCAATACAACCAGAGAAGCTGTTTGATAAATGTTCAGAGCCTGACTATCTTCAGGAGCCCGTGCATGGGATCCAAAGTCACAGCTAAGGCTGGGCTCGGCCGCAGGAAACATCCACAGCAAGACCGGGCTCGCCACAAAGTCTTTCCATTGCTGGCGACTGGCCGTGTTCATGCTCCATTTTAAAAGCCGCCCTGCTCCTGGCAGGTTCCACGTGCATTAAAGCATCACGTATGCCGTGAGGCAGCCGAAACCTACCCTGGCCTGGAATTGGGGCTAAAGAACCGCTGGACACGTGATGTGGGTTTTTAAACTCGCTGAAGGGTCAGGGATTGTCTCCGCTCACGTCTGAGTCACATCAGCCGGCATGTTCCTGAACACCAGCCCAGGGATGTGAAGAAACGCCTGTGGTTTATTCTGGAAGTCAGGACTGACCATCAATTAACTGGAGGTTATAAAAAAGGAGGTTTAATTGAAGGAACCCGGATAAGCAGGAGGCAGAGGTACTGCGATGGCAGGGAACAACCGATCAGGCAGTTCACCCTACGAAGGGTGTTTGAGGGGATACACCGCACCGTTGCTTCCCTGCCCAGGAGAAAAGGAAGCTTGGATTGACCAGAAACAGAACGACTTCTCCCCTCTCCTGCTAAAAACGAGAGCAAAGAAACAACCCAAGACACAAAAACCAAAACAGCACCTTAGTTTGGGGAGCTTATAGAGAAAAGGGCTGAAAGCAGCTGTCGCCAAGAGGAGAGGATGAAACACGTTATCCCATGCTCCCTGCAGCGCAAGACAGCTACCTGTCGCAGATGGGAAGGAGGAAGAGAGCACTCGTGCCCATAGGAAAGTACACTACAGGCTCACTAGCGATGCCTCGTCCCCTTTTGCACTGCGCTGTCCCCAGGGTCTGCCAAAATCCCCCTCCAGCTTGGCACATCAAATTTCAAACTGATGCAAATGGCGTTGCCACTCATCCCACTCAGCAACATTAAAATGGACCACTGTAGTTTTGGTTTAAATAGATTTAAACATGCTGGGGAGCCGAAAGAAGCACGCAGGGCAGGAACAACCCGTTTCTACTTTTGGGCAGGAGTGCTTTTTCCTCCCTTTGCTAGTAGGAAGCCGAGCTTTGGCTTGTAATCTGCCTAGTCAACTCAACTGTCAGGTGCAGGAAGATGCCAAGCCCAGGAAACGGCAGACAAAGCCACATTTGCACTCTTTCAAGTTTTCTTTTCCTCTGCAAGCCTCTCTCCTGCTGCATACAGCTCTGCGCTGTCTTCCCATTTTCAGGTATCTCCTTCAATGCAGCCCTAACCAAATATAATGAGGCACAACCCCCCCTTCTCCAGCTGTATTAACATAGTTTATTTAGTTTTATGATCACAACTGCACAGCAGTCACAGGGGAACACCTAATTTTAACCCACACCCAACCAGATACAATCACAGCTTTGCCTCAGACATCTCGGGCTCTCGTTACTGAACAAAATAAAAGCACAAAAGAAAAGGATAAAGCTTGCAAGAGCTCACAGTCTCCAAGGCCAGCACATGCCAGGGCAAGCCAAGCGTGCTGCTGGAGACTTCTGCCATGGCTGTCTGGCCCCTGGTTCTCACCCAAGGAGGACTCGGTGGGCTCTAGCTGCAACAGCCGCGGCAAAAAGGAAATTTGCAGCTTTCCAACCCCCAAAAACCAGAGCAAAGCATGGCGATACCTCCCACTGTCCCACAAACCACCCCATGCACTCCCACTGCTTCAGGCTCCAGCTTTTTCTTTAAAGTGTAAATGCAAAGAGTTTTCTTCGCTGGGCAAGCCCCACACGCAGGCGGAGCGTGGAAATGCCGGGAGATGAACCAGCCTTCCCAGAGCAGCTCGTGCAAGTTTCTCCAGCTCCTCGCTGCCTGAAACCAGATGCTTTTTGGGCTCGGGAAGGCAGGGATATGTATCACTTCCTGCATGACTGAATACTTTCCTTCCACGCTCTCCCATTTCTCCCACAATTTCTCCACCCTGTGTTGGAGAGATGGAGCCGGAGCATCTCCCAATGTGCTTGTTTTCAGACATTTTTAATAAGCTTCAACGTGCAGCACAGAGATGAGCCATACCCAGTGAGTAAAGACTCCTTAAAGGACTGATAAGAGCCCTTAAATTACACCAGCACAGCTTTGGTGCTGTGAAACATGACATCCCTCAGCAGCCAGGCAAGAGGAGGCTGCTTTTTTCTGGAAACAGCAAGCTCTCCTTGCTAAACGGGTGTGAGCACCGCCAGTAGCTGGATGTTATCGGGGAACATGTTGATTGAACCATCTGGCTTTTGCAATTGAGCCTTTGGCAGCAGGAAAATCTTTCCCCTGCTATGAAAGCAGCCCTTTCTCTCCCTGCAAGGGAGAGTCCCAGAGCTGGGGTTTCCTCCACCAGTATCTCACACCTCTAGGCATAAGCTGCCTCGTAAATCTAGGTAACATCCAACAACTGGCCTTAAAATAAGTTACACACGCCTGCCTTCGCCAGTAGCAGAGCAGTTACCATCAGAGGGCATGCTCTCTGACACTGCTCCTCCTAGCAAACTCATTCACAAACTTCCTTCTCCTTACTCAGATGGTTTGGGTTGCCCTTTAGGCAAACTCTGACTGTTATTAAACTTGTTTGCAAGTGTTATTTCCCATGTTAGCCTTGACACATCTCTCCTAGTGGCCAGTAAAACTGACAAGCCAAGCAAGACACGGATGAGGTCCTCCTTCTGACCAGCACCACCTTCACATGTCCCCACAGCAGTGCGCTCCCAGCCCTAAAAAATCTCATCTTCAAGCAGCAGCAGAGTGAAATTCCTCTTCCCAGGAGAGAGGGGAGTCGTTTGCTCAGGTAATGTGCTTCTTTTGGCCTCCCTTTCTCTGCCTTCACCACGCAAACAAAGTGTGACTGGCCCAGCCTCGCGGGCTCTTTTACCACCAAGACAAAACAAGCTTTCATCGCATGGGGCCTGTGTTAGCTTGACTCCGCAGCAGGAACAGCATCCGACTCACTTAAACAAGGAGGCGGGGAGAGGGTGAAGAAAATACCCACTTTCAGCTATCAAGAAACTCCACCTGAATGAAGAGCCCCCCGGGGACTTCAGACCACAAAGGTGGCATTGAGAAACACACTTCAAAAAAGCAGAGGGAGCCGGAGGCAGCTCCTCACGCCATCAACGCAAGTCACTTGCAGTCGTGACTTCCTCAGTCTGGAGGTTTATCCTACCTTCAGCCTACCTTCAGAAAGTGAGAAGCTGAGTGTTGAGGGGCTTAGCCACCTGGGATGCTGTGAAATCCCCGGGGTGAATTCCTCTTCTGCATAACACTGTGACCCAGGGCTTTTTGGAGGAACTGCTTAATGCCAAAGTCTGACCTTTTCTGCAAAATACTTTTACTGCATCATGTTAACCAGGTGTAAAACTGCAAGTGCCAGGAGATAAAACCCTGTATCTCTCTAACCCTGCAACCAAGAGGCCGAGATAGACCCGGTGTGAGGGCTTGCTGGGTCTCCACATGATCACTTGACATCCTGGCATTTCTCACAAGCCCTGACATTGTCTGCAGCCTTACAGGAAATTTCTCCTTTGTGTTAGGTTTATGAGCTGCATTCCTCGTATTGACTCCCTCCTTGGGCCATGACTGAGCTCAAAAGGACAATTTCCTTCCCCTCCTGACATACATGACATTTCCTGTAGTGCCAGCCCAGATAACTGCCAGCAGCTCACACAACATGCCCACAAAAACAGCTATTTGGCGACAAATTGCTTCGAAGAAAGAAGCCTCCTTGCTCACCGCTCAGAGCCAGGGAGCCTGAAGAGCAGCACCGGGGTCCACAGCCCCCTCCTGATCTCCTGCTTGGGGCTGCCCAACATCCAGAGCAAGCACAGCAGTGCCAAGGAGAGGGGTGGGAAGCAAAGATGCACCACTGGGTAATGTTTCTGCAAAAACCTACCTTTTCAAGGCAATTTTAAAAGTAATTAAAAACATAAACTTCAGCAGAAGGAAGCCAGAGGCTTTTTTCCCATTCAAACCTGCAAGAGAAACTGCACAAACACTCATCCAAAAGCACAGCAGGTTTGGTCCAGCCATACATGAACAAACAGCATGGCTACGTGGGGCAGAGTCACAGCACAGAGGACACACCAAACAGAAACAACCTGAGCGAGGATTTAGTTTAATGAAGTTCCAGAAACAGGACGTGAGAAGACCCAGATTCACCTGGTTTTGCTCCAGTCTCTCAGAAAAAGCAGGACCTGGCACAGCACTGACAAGAGACCGGCAACCCTTTAACAGCCTTTTCACCCCAGTGTGGGGTTTCGCACCTGGCATAAATCTTAAATAAAATAAAAAATTTTGCTATCAGAGTAATGCTGGAGTTACACATCGCTGCAGCAAAGCTCTACAAGGAAGTCAAATGCCAGCACCGCTGGCAGGGCTGCAGCTGGAGAGAGGCCCAGGGGATTTTAGTCTTGCAATGCCACCTCGTGGGAATCGCTGCCAGTCGCTGCAGGCGTTGAATGCAGCAGGCACCCAAGCAGGAGTCTTTCCGGTCACTGAAGCATAGCCTTAACATCTTCCCACTCAAGGCATCCGCAACAACCATGGTGTCGCGGTGTTTTCCCACCACTGAAATGTGGCATTGCAACACTGAAACCGCTGATTTCGAGTCCTCGACAGGACAAGAGGAGCTTTGCACAAATCGCAAGCTCCCAAAGCCAGACAGTGCTTCTTCCTACACCATGGAAACAGCACTAAAATAGGAGCGTTTTCGGGAAGGCACATCAAACATTCTGAAAATTTAATTCGGGACTGCAACAACTTCTTACTTAAGGCTATCACTCCAATGAATTTTGTTAAGACTCTGTTAAGCCTGTTTGGCTATCGTTGTGTTTGTGGAAGCGTTAACACATAATTAATCACCGCACTTCCAGAATTTAAACACATACTAGCATTAAATCAAAGTGCCCGACCTGCCAAAAGAGCAGCCCTGCTTTCCAGCAGCGGCTGCAGAGTGCCACAATCACAGGACACCTTTCCACCGTGACAAGAATCTGTCTTGCAGGATGTCAGCCTTCCACTGAAGCTCTCCAACCTGCTCATCTGACCTCATCATACTCAGTTATTAATAGGGTTTCGTAACACACGGATGCGTGAAATCAGCGGGGAGAGATTTGAAAGGCAGAGGCTGGGTGCCCATCTGCCCCAGGCACTCGAGGTTACCAGAATTTAAATCCCCACTGCAAACATGCTAGCTGTTTGTCCTTACCAGGTGACATCAGGCAACAAAAATAAAGAGATGATACCCTGGAATGAGAAGAAGCTGACATGTGCTCTGCAGAGATTGTTTTCAAGGTAGACCTTATAGGGAGAGACAATATCTGAACTGACATCACTGAAAAAAGCCACACGGAAAGCTTTCAGACCCCCAAGCCCTTCTTCACCTTTAAATCAAGGCACAGGCAGATGATTGCAAGTAATCAAGCGATGCCCATTTAACGGCCAGCCACTTATCAGCTGAGCTAGGTGTCCGACAGTGCAGGGAAAAGGGGGTGAAACGAGGCAGCGTGCAAAGCCTCAGGAGTAAGACGCTGCCTTCAGAGCGGCAACAATCCACCATTCTCCCCACCTCAGCCAGGTCTGCTGCTGTCAGCCAAACCACGACCGGGTTGGCATGGTCAGATCCAGCAGCAGCGCTTGCCTGTCTTGCTGCAACCTCCCCTCCAGAGCTGGCAGAAGCACACTGACTGGCATCCCAGCTATGACCACTGGTCCACAGCTGAGCCACGGAGCAAGCCACCCTCCCGGGACACCCCCACGTGAGGCTGAGAGTGCTCACCACTCAGCTCCACAGGAGGATAGAGATGGTACGTGCTATAAATATCATTGCGCATCTGCAGGTCCAGCTTCGTGTGCTTCTTCAGCAGGTCTGATACCTTCTCCTCCTGGAAAGGAGTCTTTTCCAGGATGACTACGGCATCTGTTCCTTCTCCGGAGGGGCTGGTCACCTGGAATAAGAACAGATAAAGCTGTCAGCAAACACAGACCCAGTGCTGGCTGGAGATTTTGAGGCCAGGACCTGAACGCCTCCACCCAGGGACCATGGCACGACACCTTCCAGCCCCTCAATCCTCGTGCACAAACTCCCTCCTAGTCCAGCCACCCACAGGGCAGCACCCATCCAAAAATAAAGGGCACATTTGCCCTGAAGCACGGCAGGACGCTACTCCCCATCAGAGAACACGAGTGGTTTTTTGGAGGAGCACAGGATGTGGACAACATCTCAGTCCATCTGCACGTCCCCAGATGCTCCCAGCACCTGCAGCTGCATTCCCGCTGACCCACATCACCGATTTCATCTCAGATACTCGCAAGTCGACACGGGGCCACTGACCGGGCAGTCGTAGGGTCAGGAAGAGGACAGAGGCAGGCGCAGGGGTTTGCGTCATGGTCAGGGAGCAAACCTAGTCTGTTTTGGGGCAGGGAGTACCGCTGCCCTGGTCCAAGGAACCACAACCCAGATCCGGATGTGGCCTAGACATGCCAGTTTTGGGAGGCGTTGGGTGCGGAGCACACCCCTAAATCGCTCCCGTCTGTACAGGACCCAGGCGACGCCTCACTGAACACCGCCTGGGGAGAGAGCAAAGGGATTCACCCGGGGCTCCCAACCCAGCCACGCTCACAGGGCAGAGCGGGCAGGTCTGGGCCCGCTTCAGTGACCCACTGACCATCACCCCACTGCCCCGAGAGCAAAGCGGCAGCCTGAAACCTCCCCGTCCTCACCGCCTGCTCGGACGCACGTCTCCAGGAGACAGAAGCCGAGGCGGCTGCGCTGCTCCCACGCCACGCTCAGCCCCTCCGGCCATAAAGGCTTCCACAGCCTCCTGCCCCCCCCGCACTTTACCGGATTTGGGCAGCACCGGGCTGGAAAAGCGGATCTGGGGCTACACTTTGTTGAATAAGGAAGGGCTGAGGCCGGGCCGTAGCCCTGCGGAGAGGAGGGGACCGGGAGGGGGGACGGGACCGTGGGAGCCCCCGGCCACGCTGAACCCGGCCGCGCCATGCGGCGTCGGTGGGGGCGTGGCCCTTGCGGAGGGGGCGTGGCCTGTCAGGAGCTTGCCGCCGCAGGGGCGTGGCTAGCCCCTCAGCGGGGAAAATGGCGGCTGGCCTCAACGGGCCTGCCCCCCCCCCCCCACCCTACCCCCTCCCCCGGCCCCGGCCCAGTACCTCCCCGTGCAGGAACACGGCCTTGTCCCTCGCCGACTCCCGCAGCACACGCCGCAGGCGCAGCTCCGCCAGGGGGAAGGGGGCGGTGACGGTCCCGCCGTGGGGCGCGGCCCCGGCCTCCTCCTCCCGCTTCCTCTTCGGCCGCGGGCCCTCCGCCATCGCGCCCCTTCCCCTCACTGCGCCTGCGCGGCGGCACCGCCGCCAAGAGAGGCGCGGGGCCGGGCGCCGCGCGGGGGATAGCGCCCCCTGGCGGCTTGGCGGTGCAGCGGGGCTCCATGGCCAACCCCCCCCCCCCCCCAAACCCCAGTCCCCTTGGGGCACAAGGAGGGTCAGGGGATCGACCCCAGCCCCACCGAAAAAGCTGCCTCTCCCCCACCTCACAGGAGCCCACATAGGGGTCACAGATCAACACCCCCCCAGTTTGGGGTCTCTTACTGCCCACAGCTCCTTCCCAACACAAACCCACAAGCTGGGGGAGTATTAAAAAAAAAAAAAAAAAAAAAAAGAGAAAAGAAAAACACAACCCAAAATTTAAACCTTCTGCATTTTCATAGTCCCAACAAACCCGTGCAAAGACACCACTGGCACCTGCCCCTCCTCTTCCCACCCGCAGCCCAGCACTGTAGGGCAGGCGTCATGTCAGCTTACTGGGGATCCAGCGCCCCCCCAGGACCGGTTCTGACCCCGAGGGGACACCGGCACAAGAAGCTCTGAAGACCCCCTGGACCACCCCCCCAAACAACAGAGCTTAGTGTTTGCATGACGAGCAGCAGGGACCTGCCAGAGGATGTCCCCGTCCCCACCGAAGGGGTTTTGGCCACCGTAGCATCAGCAGGACGCAGCAGGCTCCACACCGCTGTCCCCCCCTCCATGCATGTGGGGACGTCCCCATCTTCGGCTCCCAAGTCTGGTCCAAGCAGCTCGGCTTCACCCTCCTGCGTGAGGTCCATCAGGATGTGGCCGCATCCAGATCCGGCAGCGGCAGCTCCGAAACGCCCGCAGGGATGCCTCTGCCTGCTCCTGGCACTACTCCATCCTGCTTGTTGAGCTCCGGCACAGCTCCTGGAGGTCTGTGGAGGCAGCGAATGAGCCCCATTAGCAACCCATTCATCTAAAAAAAATGAACTATTTAAATAAATTTACAGAATCTGGTCCCTTCCCATGGTCTCTACCCCACCGGAGCAACGTTTCACCGCCATCCCACAGCATACTCACAGCGTGTGATGGTGTCCCTGATCTGCCTGAAGCTGTTCTCCTTCAGCGCCATGTAGATGTAGTAGAGGTTTCGCAGCTCCTTGGGATAATCCTTCCGATCCACATCCTTCAACACCGGGATGGTGCGCCCGTTGGCCATCGGAGCTTCGGCCAAAGCCTGGTGCATCTGGTACTTGCACCAAGGGTCCCGGAGGAAGCCAGGGGTGATGAGCATGACCCAGCAGTGGCTGTTTTGCACGGCGTCGCACAGCTCCGTCACCACCGCGCTTCCTGGTGCCGCGTCCCGCAGCTGGAGGAAACAACGGAAGCTTTCGGGTTGACCTTCCAGGTAGGACACCAGCTCCTCCACCAGCTCCAGGTCCACCTCGCTGTGGCAGATGCAGACATCATAGCTCTTGGCCCACCGGGCACTGCCCGAGGCGTTGATGTCCAACATGGGTGATGAGCGGACGGACCTGGCCAGGCTCGTGCTGGGAGAAGCACCAGAGCTCTCAGCAGAGGATGAGGAGGAGGAAGGCGAAGATGAAGCAGAGCGGCTGGCGTTGAGACTGCTCTCCACTGACCTGGGCTTGGGCTTGTGTAGAAGCCGCCTAAACCAGCCTGTAGAGTCAGAGAGACTGTGGTGAGGTTTGGGGGGGCTCAGCACTCCCCCCAGGCTTCCCAAGGGGCTTGCATGGCATCGCCGGCTCAGCAGGACACCTCCAGATGGAAACCGCCAGGCAGGATCTCACCCTGACCCCCCAAAAACCAGCCCAGCCTCTAAAACCTTGGCTATTGCCAAAATCCAGATGCTATTGCATCATGGCGAGCAGCCCACGGGCACCCTTGTGTTTCAGTGGGGAGGGGATAGAGCCAGAGGGTTTATCACCCCTGGCACGAACCCAGCCCAGACTCACTGGCCATAGTGGGCAGCACGCTGCTCAGCCACCGATCACCGGCATGAAACCTCTCCTGCCAGCAGAAAAAAAAGAGGGGAAAAAAAAAAAAAAAAAGAAATTAGGAGAGCAGCAACTGCCCTGCGGCAGGTCTCAGCCCCAGGAGCTCAGCAGGGTTTATTCCAGGGACACACAGCTCTGGGGTGCTCACCTGCCGCCCCAAAAATCACCCCAGCAGGGTTTTCCACATCCACTACCCCAAAATTTACCAGGAAGGAGCGTTTCAACCTCAAGCAGGGCTGGAAGCAGTGGCTCCAGCAGCCCTCCTGCCTGCCTGCACTTCTACTGCTCATTACCAGCTCTCTCCAATGGAGATACAAACCTGCAGCGAGTGAGGCTGAGAGCTGACAGGCAGGAGAAACCCTCATTCCCAGCAGCAGGGAAAGGATCCTGCAGAGGGGAGAAGCGAGGATCAGTGGGGATCAACCAGCTGCTGACAAACCAGACAGCTGGGGTGATGTCCAGATCCATATGTCCTCAGTGATGCCTGCCCATCCCTTGCCAGCTCACGCCAGGCCTACACCTTGGCATCATGCTCCCGGCACAGTCTGGGGTGCCCAGGAGAAGTGATGGGGCAGGGACAAGCCCCAGGAGAAAACGTCGCTGCCATTTTCCACTGCTTACATCACCCCTTCCAAAATAAAACATCTCAAGTCACACTGAAGCCTTTCCCCCACCCCAAAAACGGAGCAGGACTGCAGCAAATGCTGGCAAGGGTCCGGCGCACCCACGGAAACCACACTCCCCAAGCGAGCCCCCAGTTAGTAATAGCGAAAAGCTCGAGCATGGCTTGAATGACAAGCATGGATGGTGAACGGTAGGGGGGAAATTTGGGGGATGCCTACCTGGGATGCAGGAGTCAGGCACCGGAGCAGGGAAGGGGGATGCATCAGCCCCTGGGTTCAGTGAGGAGGAAGATCTTCCAGGATTGCCTAGGTGGGAAAGGAGAGGTAGGATGCAGCACGTTCACTCTGGAACCTAATGGGATCCACAGCAAATGGTGAGACTCAGCCATCCTTACAGCTTCCCCATCCGGAGCCAGTTCCCAACAGAGCAACCCCAGTGTGGAGGGGAGGACATGGGCACCCACCAGCTTTCCCAGGGACGGAGTGGAGGAGCTGCCCCGACCCTCCACTGCCTGTTCCCCTGGCCCCCCCAACACCCCCCTACTTGCTGGCAGGTCCGGGCTCTGCCTGGGCATGCGGAAGTGCCGGCAGGGGAAGTCTGCCGTGATCCTGTGGGGCCGGGAAGCCTGCCCTCCCTGGGGCCTCCCTCCCACATCCGCCACCAGCCAGATGCTATCACCAGGCAGGCGTCACCGCACCCAGCCCTCGCCAGTGCACGCCAGCAAGCCCAGACCCATTTCCCTCCCTGGTTTTATAACCAGACACCAGATGGGTCCATCTCTGCCGCTCCCACTTATTTTATGAGTTACATTTACCAAACGAGGCATTTTTTTCCCCCAAAAATCCACCCCCATCTCTCCTTTCCCAGGTTGCATCCCCCCTGGACCCCCCCAGCCATGCAGCACAGCTCTATCCACTGGTTTCGGAAAGGTCTCCGGCTGCACGACAACCCGGCGCTGCTGGCAGCGGCCACCGATTGCCGCCACCTTCATCCCCTCTTCATCCTCGACCCATCCAGCAGCCGCGCAGGCACCAACGCCTGGCGGTTCCTCCTCGATGCCCTGCGGGACTTGGATGGGAGCCTGCAGGAAATGGGCTCCAGGTGAGTCCCGGTGCCATCCCCGAGGGATTTGGTGGGGTCTCGAGGGGATTCGTGCCCACCCGGTTCCCCGGCAGGCTGTTCGTGGTGCAGGGCTGCCCAGAGGAGGTGTTCCCCTGTCTCTTCCATGCCTGGGGGACAACACGGTTGACCTTCGAGGTGGACACCGAACCCTCTGCCCGCCGGCGCGATGCCACCGTGGCCAAGCTGGCGGAACGGCACGGCGTGGAGGTGATCCAGGAGGTGTCCCACACCCTCTACGACACCGAGAGGTGGGTGCCTGGCGCTGTCCCTCAGGGTACAGGGGATCCAGACCCGGTGCCGAGCGTGTCCCTCCCTCTCCCACCTCAGAGTCCTTGCCTTGAACGATGGCAAAGCCCCCCTGACCTACAAGGGCCTGCAGAGCCTCCTGGCATCCCTCGGACCCCCGGAGAAGCCAGCCCCGACACTCACATTGGAGCACCTCCAGGGTGAGCATGGGGTGGACGTGGGGTGGTAGAGCACAAAGCTGGGTCAGCGTCTCCCTCACTGTTCACCCTGGAGTGGAGTGATGGCTGTCACAGCCTCACCGTACATGGCACCCCAGGCTGCCACACCCCATGCCAGGTCAGCCATGACACCGAGTACGGGGTCCCCACCTTGGAGGAGCTGGGCCAGGACCCCACCGAGGTGGGTCCTCACCTCTACCCCGGCGGGGAGAGAGCAGCACTCGCCCGGCTCAACGCACTCATGGACAGGACGGTCAGTGCTCAGCACCCATCACCATAATTTCAGGGCTGCTTTGCCTCCCCCCATCCCAAAACATGATCCTTGTGTGTCCCCCCCATTCAGGCCTGGCTGTGCAGCTTCAAGAAGCCCGAGACAGAGCCCACCTCGCTGAGCCCCAGCACCACAGTCCTCAGCCCCTACCTCAAATTCGGCTGCCTATCGGTCCGCACCTTCTGGTGGTGGCTGCACGAAGTCTACCAGGGGGTGAGGCAGCATTTTTGGGGTGCTGGGCAGAGGTTGAGCCAGAGGGACCCTGCAGAAGGGGTGGGGGGCTGGAGAAGACAGGGGCCAGCCCAGCCAGAGGGGCTGATCCTGCCTTTGCCAGCAGCGGGAGCACTCCCAGCCCCCTGTCTCCTTGCACGGGCAGCTCCTCTGGAGGGAATTTTTCTACACTGCCGGCGCTGGCATCCCCAATTTTGACAGGATGGTCAGCAACCCCATCTGCCTGCAGGTCGACTGGGACAACAACCCCCAGCACCTCCGTGCCTGGAGGGAGGTATTTCCCTCAGTGATAAGTCCCGAGTCCTTTGACCCCCAAAAAACACACCCCTGACCCCAGCACCCCACACCAGGGCCAGACAGGCTACCCCTTCATCGACGCCATCATGACCCAGCTGCGCACCGAGGGCTGGATCCACCACCTTGCTCGGCATGCCGTTGCCTGCTTCCTCACCCGCGGGGACCTTTGGATCTCCTGGGAAGAAGGGCTGAAGGTCAGATCTCCCCCAACACCCACCAGTGCCCACTGGGCTCTTGGGGACCCCGTCCCCATGCCATCACAGTGTCCCACAGGTCTTTGAGGAGCTCCTGCTGGACGCTGACTGGTCCCTCAATGCCGGCAACTGGCTGTGGCTGTCAGGCAGTGCCTTCTTCCACCGATATTTCCACATCTACTCACCCGTCGCCTTCGGCAAGAAGACAGACCGGGACGGGGCATACATTCGGTAGGCGCAAAACCCAAAGCCATGTGAAATGGGAGGCGGCCTCCCTGCTGGCTTTGACCCCTCGCCGTAGAAAATACCTCCCTGTCCTCAAGGACTTCCCCGCCAAGTACATCTACGAACCGTGGAAAGCACCACGGGCTGTGCAAGAACAGGCAGGCTGCTTGGTGGGCACCCACTACCCCCCAGCCCATCGTGGAGCACGGGGCGGTGAGCAAGAGGAATCTGGGGCGCATGAAGGCGGCCCGCGCCCAGAAAGGTAACGAATCCCCCAGGAGGCACCAAGCTCCCCTTGTACCCTGCCGCCACTCCAGCTGCCTTCCTCTCCTCCAGGCACCAAGCGGGAACAACCAGCTGGCCCCTCAGTAGCTGAATCACGAAGGAAAAAGCCCAAGGCTGAGCAGCACTGACCCCCACAGGGACACCCAGCCGTGGGTCAGGCACCACTTGTCCCGTTTTGACCCATTTCGCTCAACTGCCTCGCATTAATCCCTTCCCCTCTCCTACCCCAAGACCGGTGACTTCGATGCTGCCACCACCCCAAAAACCAACTCCCCACCCAAGGATGTGCCCCAGAGGGCAAACGCCGCCCCGCAAACCTGAGTCCCCAAGGGACAACACCCCATTGGATCAACCTCCACCCCTACCTCAGTGGTAATATAATCATTATTAAAGGGAGCAGAGTAATTAAGAAATCACAGTTTGATTCACCACATGCCTTGACCCACCAGCAGCAGCACCACATGGAAGTCTCCCAGCAGCACAACTGCGTTTTGGGTACGGTGTCACTGGGCTGGTCATCACAGGGAAGCCTGCTGCTTACTCCATTGCCTGCAGAGTATGAGGAGATGGGTTGAGGCTAAGGTGAGCGCAAGGCAGGGGCAAAGCTAGCCCCCAGAAAGGTGTTCACATGAGAAAATAAGCCTGCTTTAACCGCTAAACACACCCACCATCAACACACTTCAATTATGGCGCCAATACAAAGCAATACACAGCCACCCTGAAAGCCAGAGAACAGCTGCTCTTCCCGAAAAGCTCGAAATACACCCAAACTCCTTCACGCAGACGCCTGAAAGCATTACGGCGGCCAGCTAGGGCCAAGCACTGCTTTACTACCTCACAAGGCTGGAGACGCTGCCGCACAGACACGAACCCAAGCAGCTTGTGGAAGGAACTCGCGGAAAGAAGGCCCCTGAGGGGAAACGGGGCACAGTCGCACCCACAAGCCCCCCCCCCCCCCGGCCTCTCACACCGCGACCCGACAGACGACGACCACCACACCACCCCCCCGCGCCGACCACGGGCGCCAACTGCCAGGCGCATGCGCCCGCCGCCTTTTATAGCGTCGCGAAGCATCGCGAGAACAGAGGTGAACTCTCGCGCAAGCGCCTCTCCTCCCTCCCCTCCCAGCCGGCGGAAAAGCGATAATCCCTCCTCTTCCGCTACGATCCAATGAGAGGACGGCGCAGAAGGGGGCGGGCCAATCCCTTCCCGTCTCCCCGCCCGCCGCCGCCGCGCCGAGGAGGGCGGGGCGGGGCGGCCGGGCGTCTCCTCATGGGGCCGGGCGCGCGGCGCCAGGTGCGTGCGGGGCGGGGTGGGGGGGGGGGGGGGAAGCGCGTCGCCATGGCGACAGCGGGCGGGGGGGTCGCGCGCGCGTGTCTGCGGGGAAGGCGGCCGCCGCCGCCATGAGGGGAGCCCCGAGGTCCGCCGCGGTGGGGAGCGGCGGGAGCTCCGTCCCGCTGTGTCCCGTCCCGTTCCCCCCCCACACACACACACACCCCCCGAGGGGGCTGCGGGGCTGCCCGGGGACCGTAGGGGGCCGGGGGTGAGCCCGAGGGGCGGCCGCTTTATGGCGGGGATGGTGGGGGGACCCAGCTTTACCTCAGCTCTGTGAGACACCCCCCACCCTGCGCCGTTGCCCTCTTGAAAATCCATTTTCTTGGGCGTTTATCCCCCCGAGAAGGAGCCTCGGCCTCCTCCCTGCCTGCTGAAGTACAGTGTTCTTGCTTTTCCCTCAGGTTTAGCGTGAGAGGGGGCGAGGAGGGGGCGCAGCAGAGAGGAAAGGTAAGGCTTCAAGGCGCCGGGCATCCCTGAAGGTGCAAACCCCCGCCACCCTCGGCAGCATGTCCGGCCCGGTTTGCTTCCCAGAAACGCTCTTGGAAAGCCAGCTCTGTGTGCAGAATGGCCTGCCTGAGAGCCGCCCCGCTGCCTCGTCTGCTGGGGCTTAAATCGGGCAGACCGAAGGCAGCCTACGTCTGAACGCCTTGGCCTGGCGCCTGTCAGACAATGCAGGCTCCAGTGTGTGAGTTTCTGGGGATGCAGGCCTCTTCCAGGCTTCGCTCTGTGGCTCCCTCTCGTTTTTCACGAAGCCGGTGGGAGCTCGAAGCGCGTGGAGAATCACAGCATTAAATAAAAACCTCTGGCATATTTTAACTCGCATCCGAGGAGGCTGAATCTTGTGTTCGTAACGTCGGCGCGAATAGAAACAGGGCTCGTTTTCCCTACGCTGCTGGTCCCCATTATCCCTGAAGCCTTTCTGGGGCAGTTTTGACGAGCCATGCAGGCCTGCTCCGGTTGCGACTCCCACGTGGAGAGACAGAGCTTGGGAATCAGCCAGGGACAACTCATAAACATCCTTTCGGATTCTTCTAGCTGACACATAGCGGGTTTTAAACTGTAACTTAACATTTGTCTTATCCCAACATCTTAAAGCCCCTTAATTTAAAAAGGAGATCTGAATTATGCCCTCAGTGGTGGTAGTTCTTCTCAGCACTCAAAAGAAGCTAAAAATAATTGATGAGCAATGAATTTGTGCTTGCTTCTTTATATAATTTGAGAGGGCTGTTCCAGAGAAGCCCCTCTTCCAACATTGAGCTGGAAGCGCACAGTTTTTACTTTGCTTAAGCTTTAAACGTTCAGGTGCAGGTGTAGCTTTACTTGTGTGTTAGCTGCTGAGCATGGAGACAGTCAAAGGGCGTCCACAGTGACTTCCCCATCTCCTTTGGTGGTGAGTCAGCGGAGAAAATGTCTCATTAATTTCCTGGGGTGGTTCTGAAGGCTGGGGTCTGACGTTGACTGAGCGGGATAGTCCTGTTTTGTAGAGTTATGGCAATGTAAATACACACTCTATGTGAGCGCCAGCATTAATTTGACATAGGCTTTCTTTAGGCGCTTGGGTTTGGCTGGGATACATCTTTGTGTTTTGGGCAGCTGGATGTGTCTTCTTTATATTACATATGGAATTGTTGTGGTTAGCTTTATTCAGTGTTGGTGACTTGGGCATCGTTTAAAGATAATGCTGAAATATGTACCTCAAAGGCTTTAAGATAAATTAATTTATTTCTTCAGTGTGGAGGGTGAAGGAGAACACTGCAAACCTATCCAGGGACTCTGTAAGCACGGTACCATTAGTAAAAGCGATGAGAGACAGCGCTGTGACAGGATAACGGGGCAGCCGAGCCAAGAACCCACAGAGTTTGATGTTTACGCTTTCTCCGACTCCCTGTAGTCTAAATAGCTGGAAAGTTCCCGACATCTTGAGGAGGAAGACTGGAGAGAGGCTTCTTATCTTGTAAGTGCCCATCGCTCCCTCTCCTTCGTGGCACCTGCGTACACAGCACGGCCAGGTACTGCAGGGTCCCCTTGGCACTTTTTTTCCCTGCAGCAGTGGTGCCACACTCTGAGGTAACACTGTTTAATTTCGGTTACCTCGACCGTGCCGGCATGATCTGTCCCCGTGGAGAGCAGAGCTTCTCCCCAGGCCTAAAATCTGGAGGTTTATGTTTCTTGGCTGAATCTCCAAGACTTGTTCTGAACAGAAATAAGAACATTTTTGGAGACAGGAGAAGACTAGACATTATTTCTGATAGTTTTTTTTTTTTTCTTTTTGGCTATCTGCATTAAATAGAAATGAAGGTTGAAGTTCATGATATTAGACAACCATTTCTTGGTAGCTATAATTATAAAAGGTGGTTTTTCCTAAGTTCAAAATGACTTTTTAAATGTCCTTAGTGCTTTAGAGGCGCTTAAAAATTGAATTGATGACTCCATTTCTGCTGTTTAAAGTAATGCGAATGTGTAGGATGAGCGAAATGGGAGCAGTGCTCAAGCAGGTGAACAAGCAAAATGGGGGAAGGCCTCAGCAGGAGTTTATAAACAGACTTGATATTTGAGACTTGGCAGGTAAATCTAAAGCTAATATAAACTTAAATTAGATCCCTAAACTAAGCCAGTGGAGAAAGTGGGGAAGGTTTTACCTTTGGCTGCTAGGTGTGCTGCCTTGGAGGGGATTGAGGGCAGACCTGGACAGCAGTGGGAGTTCAGCATGTTGCTTTACACAAACTTCCTTCTTAAATATTCCAGTTAATGAAGGTTACGTGCTTTAGTCCCGAGCTCGTCTAAAGTGTCTTTGCACCATGAATTAAAATTTGGCTGGCTTTGTGGAAGCAGCCTGTTCTTCCAGAAGAATCAGCTAATCCAAAATGAGAGATCTTACTCTACTGGAAAGGAAAAAAAGAGGGTTTTTTTTCCCCCTTGATGTTTTCCATCCTGACCGTGCTTGGCTGTATTCTCTGGGGGTGAGTTTGATGTTACCGCCTGACTGATCATGTGTCCAACGGATTCTCCTGCCTCCCCGAGAGACACCGCTCCTGAGCAGATGTTTTTCCAGTGGTTTAACTCCCCGAAATGGTTCACCCCATGGCCTGATGCTTGCAGGCATTTGCGGGGCAGGAGGGGTGCAGAGTTTTGTTGTCAGAACTTCGTCAAAGTGCTTTCGGGCTTGATGGCAGGTTGGAAAAACACAGGGTACAATGTTCAAAAGGGTGCGCAATGGAGGAGGCTCAGCCTTGCAAGCACGGAGGGTGTAAAACTGGGAGGTACAAGCAGTCGGCTGGAGCCTGGTTCCTCGCCTGCTAAATGCGTTTTGAAACTTTTATCCAAAATCGGGGCTCTACAGTAAAATAAAAATCTGATTATTTGAGATGACAGGCAGCATATGCTAAGTGGTGTTTCAGGAGGCAGGTTGTGAAGACCAGCTCTCTGAGGTGTTATAATATTATTATACTATTGTTATAATAATTATATATTATTATTGTAATGATAAAGTTTTCAGAAGTGGTCAGAAGTGAAAGGCTGGCAGGCATACTGTATCTGAGCATCTGCAAGAGTCGGTGTGCCCTGTTTTCATCATCCAGCATTGAAAGATGATGGATATCTAGATTTCTTAAATGATCCCTGCCAACGTTTGCAGCCCAGCTGAGATTTCATACCTGCAAAGAGTTGCCCTGTGTATCTCCTGTCAGTGCTGCTGCTTTGCTGCAGTGAAGCAATTGCAGGCATCTCATTCGTAGAACAAACACTCAGGTCTCACCAAGGCTGCAAAACCTGTAAAAAACTGTGATTTGGGGCCAGCAGCTCCTGCGCAGCGTTGCCTTTTGGCAAAAGTCTGCCTACCAGAATTTTTGCTGGACTCTTCATTACAATTGGCAAGAAAAAATGGGTAAGGGTGAACAGTTCCGTCTGCTTTCCTTCCCTTTTAATAGTCTTATTTTGGAGAGGCAGAGTGGGAAAGGACCGTGTGCTGGCAGACCTTTTGTATTTTATGTCATGGGCTGTTGAAAGAGTTCTCAGACATAGAACTTCCTTTCCGTGGGCTTTAAGGTCACATCCCACCGCCTGTAGACGTATGGTGGGACGGATAATCCTTCTTTCATCACCAGAGAATGAAATGCTCTCGGTGGCTTTTTGTAGCCAACAAAAATCTTTTTGTCTTTCTTCCCTCCCGCTGTTTTCCCAAGCAGCAAGTTTGCTAACAGGCATTGCCTTGGAAGGGGGGGAGCACGTGCTCCGAGATGTAGGCTCTGAGGCAAAGATGAATGGCCAAGGTGAAATGAAGGGTCTGGCAAACAGTGGTCTGCCAGTGGCGACTGCAACCCGGTTTTGTACAAAACAGCCCTACGATTTTATCAAGCTTCATTGTAAAGGAAGTTAAGGAGGTGGATGAGAGCTGTGGGGCAAAGTTCAGAAACAAAAAGGTGCAATTCTTGGTCCGAAGGTGATCTCGTAAAGATAACAAAACCCAGTATTTATCTGCCCCTGAAAAGCTGGCTCGAGAAAAAAACTGTGGTCTGTTACACATCATGTTGCATGTATGTAGTGACTTTGCTTGTGGTGATTTGTCTACTATAGAAACTGGATGGCTTCTACCGTGAGCCTGGGTAAAGAAACGTTGTTGGAAGATGGAATGCCACCTGCAAAAAAGCCCAGGTAAATTTAATTATACTCCAGTGAATGTCTTCTAATAATAAGAGCTTTTTCTGTAATCTTGCATTGTTCTTTAAAGAGCATGACACTTGGCACCAAGCTCCAGGAGTCATTTTGGTTGCTGATCCAAGAAAAGCGCGCTGTCTCTAGCTATGCCCTGTGTTTTCCTGCGGTGCATGGAACAAAGACCTTAATGCCCAGAACGTACTTTGCTGCTGGTTTTTTTTTTTAACCCCTAAGCCAGGATGCGTGGTTGCACAGAAAGCTGTTTTTTACTGTACTGTCTCCGTGGTTTTGATCGGTGTTAACCCTAGCTCAGGTCCTGTCCACACGTAGGGTCACGTCAGATGCGGTGGTCATGCTTCTTCACTTGAGTTGGATGGCGGTTCCCGGGAGGACGGGCAATTACTCAAATTAGTACGCTTTTGCTGCAGGTAAAGGCTAAATAATTCCACTCTGGAGGCTCCTCATACTAATAAGTAAGTCGTCTTACAGTTCTCCAAGCGGGGACCTGAGCATGATGCTAACTTGGGGCATACCCACACTTCTTTCCATCCAAGGTTGGTACTGTGGCTGCTGTGATAGCATGGGCTCAGAAATTAAGGCATTGCCATCTGCGAATGAGCAGCTAATTCATCTAGGGACTTGTCTTCCACTAACCTGATTTATTTACGAGTTATGGAGGGCTGGAGAATAGTTTCTGTGAGGGAACCCTGGTCTCAAGGTTGATCCAGTGAGTGTGGAATGAGCAGAAAAGAGGCCGGGAGACTGTTTTTTCCTTGCTGAGGATATCAGGGTAGAAACAAGGGCATTTATCAGCATGGGAACAGAATGCCTCTTTCAGAGGTGTTGCATAGGATGTTAAGACTTGGGTATTTGTTATTATTTTGGACTTCAGTGCCTAGGTTTCTGGTTGTGTTTTTATACTAGCTCATTAGCATGAATACTAATTTATTCTTTGCGTGTGAGGCTTGCAGTCCCAAAATTAAAACCCATTTATCACCACTAACAGTGAAGACCTCCTAAAGAGAAGGGTTAACTTGTCTGTTTTTGTAGGCAGTAGTGGAGGGAAGGCAAAGCTCCATCTGTGTGGTGTCGGTTTCCTTTCCTCTTCTCACTAAATATCACGTGTTTGCAGATAAAAAACATTCCTTCCAAATGAGCTGCCTCTCTGGGCTGCTGCTTCCATCCTCCGGGAAGCTGCAGCCAGTCCTCTGCTTCAGAAAAGCAGCTTGACACTAGGCAAGGCATGATGAGGAGAAGCACACCTGCTTAATAAATAATAAATGTCAAATTTAAAAGCACTGTGCAGCTATAAAGCTAGGAAAATAAGGAAGAGGGGAGGAGGAGGAAGGAGAATATAGCCACGCAGCACTTTCGTGAGACTCTTTCCATCATCTGGGTTTCCAAAAGATTGGCCTCGAGCATCCCGCTTATGTTGCAAGCATGACAGGGAAGGGATTTCTGGTACAGCAACATCCCGCTGAGGGGTCTTCTCAGCAAAGAGGGGCCAGGAGGTGGGAAGGTCCTCTCCAGGGCAGAGCTGGGAGGAAGCCTCCGCTTCCTTCCTTTTGTGCTGGGATGAATGGGGCTGCTGTCTTCAGGCCCCTCTTTAGCACCTTATTTAAAGCAGGCGCAGTCACGGTTGTGTTGACTCCCGGCGTGGGGGTCCTATGCATGCTTTGTCTCGGTGCGTAAAGAGTATGTATGTGTCTCTACAGCCATTGACAACATATTCCATGTTGCTCACCACACCTTTTTCACTGTCTCCAGCCTTTCTGCTAGCTTCCAGGTAACTATTATTAACAAGACCTCCCTTATTCCAAATTTTCATGGGATTAGCTTTGCTTCGGAAGTCTTCCTGGGCAGTATTGACTTCCCCAGTAACTGTCTCGGTAACAGACTCAATTGCCAAATATGTTGTAATTACATACCTTGTAATTGTGGGCATTTGTGATGTTGATCCATGGAGCAGTGCGCTGTCTTTGAAGGATACCGAGCTGTTCCTTCCAGCCTCTGTTTACCAGAGGACCGTAATGGACATGTTGACTCAAAATTTAGGCAGAGGGTACCTCCTTTGACCGCGGTCTGCATGTTCCGCGACCCGAGACATCCTTCCATCTACCATGATACCAGCTATGCTACTTTCTCCTCTCGCAGGAAGCTGTTGCCAAGCCTCAAAACCAAGAAGCCTCGGGAACTTGTATTGGTGATCGGGACAGGAATCAGTGCAGCGGTTGCTCCCCAGGTCCCAGCACTGAAGTCTTGGAAGGGGTTAATCCAGGCCCTCCTGGATGCTGCTATTGACTTTGATCTGCTGGAAGATGAAGAGAGCAAACGGTTTCAGAAATGTCTCCATGAAGACAAGAACTTGGTTCATGTTGCCCACGACCTTATCCAGAAGCTGTCTCCGGTGAGTGTGCTTGTAGCACTGTATGTAAATATTTGGTACCCCGCCCTGAGCATGGGATTTGGCTTTTGGAAATAGCCAAACTTGATTCTCCAGCATGCCCCCATCTCCAGTGATTCCTCTATCTACAAGGAACCACAAGTGCACAAGTGCAGTTACTGTGCCAGGTTCCTGAGACATAACTCTGCTGTGGACACCAGCTTTTGGGTATTTCACTCAGAGTATGCTGGGCGGGGGGAGTACCTGCCTCAGTGCAATATGTGCTCTGTGTTAACCTTGCAAGGACCTATAGTTTTGTGGAGGTCTTCAAGAAATATGCGGGTAGTTTTTCATTGAGTCGTTTGGCACGAAGTGTTAGAAGAAGCCTGATTCTGATCTTAATCTGTCTCCTCAGCGCACAAGCAATGTTCGCTCAACCTTTTTCAAAGACTGCTTATACGAGGTGTTTGATGACCTGGAATCTAAAATGGAAGATTCTGGGAAGCAGCTGCTTCAGTCTGTGCTTCACTTAATGGAAAATGGGGCGCTTGTGTTAACCACAAACTTTGATAACCTGCTGGAACTGTACGCAGCACACCAGGGGAAGCATCTGGAATCTCTTGACCTGACTGATGAAAAGAAGGTAAACGATGATGATTCTATTTTTTTTTTCTGTCAGGGCTGAGCTGGGACAGCACAGGACAGTGGCAGCTGCAGGATGTGCCCTCATGTCTGCGTAAGGGGATTGTAACGTTCATAGTAATTTAAATGATGCTAGACAAACATTTGGGGCAGTGAGCAGAGGAATGAAGACGAATGCTCATTTCTGAAATGCTGTGCCTGCTGGCTGACATCCATTGCTCAGGAGGAGCCCTTAAGCCTGGTGTTTCTTTGATCTCTGTCCTTGAAACTTCTGGCTTGGCCTCGCTGAAGTACTGCAAGCCTCGCTTCCACACAAGGCTTGGGTGGACGTTTCTAACCCTCACAGGAAACTCCGTGCGAGACGCAAAGCTGACCTTTCTATTTTTATAATGTGCTGCAGAGTGCTTTTTGTGACAGAGCGTATTTGGGGCTGTAGCCTTCGAGGCTTCCCTCTTGCTCTGTGTCCTCTTTCTGAAATGGTCGGATGGCTCCTGCTGGGTCACTCCGTGTGTTCCAGCTTCTTCTGCCATGCTCTTGTATTTGTAGCTGCTCACTTCACACAAGCCTCCCTCCTTTTGCCCCAGGTCTTCAGTCAGGCAGAAAATCAGACTGTGAAACCCTCAGCTCTTCGCCACCTGCCCACCTCATCTTTCCATCGTGGGTTTTACTGGTGGAGAGCATCTTGTCCTTCTGTTTGCTTGTTAAACGCGCCACATGTAGGTGCTGTGTGGTACTTGGTCTCTTTCCATTCTGACTCATTTCTGTGCTTCACGTTTCCTGCGTGACCTCTTAATCTACACGGCTGGAAGTACTTACAGTGTTACAAATAAGCATTCTAATTATTGCAAGCTTAAACGAGCTAAGGTCTGCAGGAGTAAACCAAGAGCCTCGGAAGTGGCTTTCTGAAATGAAGGTCAGCTGTTGAGCTCCCTCAGAGCTTCTCAGAGCCTGGAGGGGCCAAGAAATAAAACTTTGTAGGCTTGAGAAACATGCTGGCATAGTATTTATAGAGTTTTTCCCTTTTTTCTGCTGAGTCCAGTGTATTGATTCAGTCTCTTCCCATCGCATTCGCCGTTCAACTGAAGTGTTGACCCAAACAAGTGCCGTAGGCTGTAGTCATGGGCCGTGATGTAGAGGCTGATGGACTCATAACCTCTTGAGGAGATAAGATGGGGAAGAAGCTGCCTCTTTGAAACACTTCCCCAAAATGGCATTTTTAACAGCACCACGGAGGCTGACACAATGCACTCGCTAACATTTCTGGAGGGGTTTGTTTTGCGCAGGTGCTGGAGTGGGCACAAGAGAAGAGGAAGCTTAGCGTCCTGCATATCCACGGCGTTTACACCAACCCCAGCGGCATAGTGCTCCACCCGGCCGGGTACCAGAACGTGCTGCGCAACACGGAGGTCATGGTGAGGCAGCCTTCCCTTCCCTCTGCGGGGCATGCTCTGGGGTCCCATACGTTGTGTGTATACATCTCCCGCTTCCCTGGCATGCCCATACGTTAACCAGGCATAGAATCAGCTGAGTTTAAAGACTGAGCTTCACACAGGGTGGTGGGAGAGTCCTTAATTTTGTGAAGTAGAAGAGGAGGGATGGATTCTCTAGCCTGCTAAGCTGCAAAAACACCTCACCACACTTGTGTTGAGGACGATTGAGTGATGGCAGTCCTGCAGAGCCTCATCAGTGATCAGGCAGATGCTGTCTCTTGTGCCGTGTGAAGATAAAGCTTGCCTTGACTGAGAACATCTTTCCCTTTTTTAAAGCGAGAGATTCAGAAGCTGTATGAAAATAAGTCATTCCTGTTCTTGGGCTGTGGTTGGACTGTTGATGACACCACGTTTCAGGCCCTGTTTTTAGAGGCTGTCAAGCACAAGTCAGACCTGGAGCACTTCATGCTTGTACGGAGGGGAGATGTGGATGAGTTCAAGAAGCTCCGTGAGAACATGCTGGACAAAGGGATTAAAGTGATTTCCTATGGAGATGAATACGCAGACTTGCCCGAGTACTTTGAGAGGCTGACGAGCGAGATCGCCACGCGGGGTCGAACAGGTACAGGGGTTACGGGCTGTGCGCGATGGCTGTCTGCGTACGTCCACCATCTCCACACTTACCTCGGGGATCCTGTCATATGACAGCGCAGATCTTGACTGTCACTGCGGACTTTGGAGTGTAGGCTCTGTTAATAGGCCCTCTTATCTATGCTATATTATTCCATAAGATTTTTTTTTTCCCCAAAAAATTGTCTGCAAGTGTAACTGAATTTGGGGCTTACTTTTACAAAATCATTGTATCTTCTTGTAGTTTAAACAGCTCTGTTGCTTCCCACACATCCAAACATTATTTTTCATGTGCAGCTGCAGTTGTTTATTCCCTTTCTTAGTGAACGGTAAGAGCATTTCAGTCTCGCTGACCTTCCTGCTACTTGGCCTGAGCTAATGCTTTAACATACACAAGATCTCGCTAATAAATCATAAAAATGGGGAAAAGTGAGTTTGCTAGCCAGAGCCTTGCCGGCATGCATTCTGAGGGGTAAAACCCAGCCAGGAAAGCCTGTCGTGTGAAACTACTGCACGTGGGCGGCAGGCCGCCCGCATCGCTTGGGAGCGCTTGCTGTTTGCGCACGGGCTCCCCGTGTCTGCGCAGTCACCTCGGGGTTGCCTTTCCACCCGGTCGTTGCTCTCTGCTCTCTCCTAGGTGTGCCTAAGGAGGGACAACAGCTGAACGGCTCTGCCGCTGCCCACGCCGCCGAGATAAAAGGTGAGACTCTCCCGAGCTGTGAGAGGCTTTCTAGCCCCTTTGCAACTCCCTGGGAGTCCAGCGGCCTCTCTGGCAGGTTCGGAAGAGCCTTTACTTTCCTGCAGGATGCAGCACTTGAGCATCAGACTCGCCCCAGGACCTGTGCCGCGGCGGGGTCTCCCTAAGCCAGAGCCAGCAGCTCCCAGGGAGGCCTGCGCGATTTAAGGCCAGTCTAGGGGAAGAGCAAAGCCCACTGCTGTCAAGCCGCTGCCCACACGCACCGAGCTGAGCTGGGACACTTCAGGCGTGAAACAGGGGCCAGGGCAGAGCTTCCTCGGACGGACACGCGCCTGGTTTAACGTAGTAGTTGTCTTTTTAGCGAGGTTGCGTGCGCCTGGGGAGCACGTTCTCCCTAAGGGAGCTGCAGCCACCTCTAATTTCATACCTAGTGCTTTTGTATTCTGTACTTTGAATTAAAAAAAAATGAAACTTGAGCGCTTTTTTTTTTTTTTTTACTTGAAGCTCTAGTTTTCTAGTCCTGTCTTTATACTGTACAGTATTTTGTATGTTGAAGCTTGTATTAAAGGCCTGTTCACGTAACGTTTGGCTGGTGTGTGATTTACACGCCCTCTCAAACACCTCACACAGGCAGGAGTTTGTCTTCCCACCCCACCCTGCCCGCAGAAGGAAATAGGGCCTGGCTGGAGGCAAGTTATTTATACACAGAGAACAAATTATGAAGTTTATTTTATATAAATTATGTCTCTTAGCAGACAGCATTCAATTTATTGCACTATAGCACATCTGCGATACAGAGCTACAAGACATCATAAGAGTTTTGTATTATTCAGTGTAGCACTTCAGACCGGGATCAAGAGGCACTCGAAGGGGTGGGGGGGAGAAAGGGTGCAGGAAAGCAGCAAGCAGCCACTGTTATCTACCAGTATTAATTTTTTTTTTTCCTTTTTACCAGCAAATAACGCTAAGGCCAGCAGGCAGGAGCCACGCAGGAGCACACTGCCTTCCTTCTTCAGCTGCAGTTAGCGTTATCGGACCAAGCTGCCACGGCTCTCCAGCTCCTGCCCAAATACACGGTGTCCAGGTACCCTGCTCTGGTGTCCCGGTGACGACAGAAACGGGGACCTTAAGGCAATTTAGCATCTCCCCTCCAGCCCAGCGCAGGCCGTCGCCATTTTTGGTTTATCAGCTTCGGTGGAGCTACCACTAGCAGCGACAGTAACAGCCAGCTCATCTAACGCTGCCGTTCAGCAGCGGCTATCCTGCTTGCCCCTGACAAAAGTCACTCCTGCATCTTCCCTAAGCTGGTCTAAAAGTCAAAAGCAGCTCAAAAAAATGCCTTCAAACCCCCCAAAAAGCACAGCACGTCCTCGCGCTACCCGCCCCTCCCCATGCGGCACGAACAATACAAAGCTCTGGATTCAGCCTCCTCGCGCGGGAGCCTGTGTCACTTAAAACAGAATGAAGGAACCCAGGGGAAGGGCTTTTGCTGGATAAAAGGAGTTTTATCCAAAAAAACTACCCCTCGCGCTGGTATCCCTTCATTCTGTTCTGTGCTACACGGGAAAGACTAGTCGGTAACGGGGTAAAGCATGTTCTTCTCGGACATCTGCAAACAGCGATTTGGTGGGTTTCAGGCCTTCATGAGCGCTGCGACCACGGCCTTGGCATTAAGGCTTCGCAGATCACAGTACGTTTGTCCGGTACCAACGAAAACGATGGGCTTGCTCGTGATGTAGGTCATGGAGATGGCGGCACCGACCTGCCGAGGACAACAAGCACCATTAGCCTGCAAATCCAGTGCTACCCCCTCAGGGGAACACATCAAAAAGCTCGTCAAACGTTCAGCCTCCTCCTGCTTTCCGGATCTTTACAGTCCCTATACATCCCGCTGGGGTAACGCATATAAACCAAGAGCCCTCACAGACCCGTTTTCCACATGTGCTGAAATCAGACTGCTGTGTTTTGTTTAAATGGCTTAAATGCAGGAGGAAAGCAGGGGACAGCGTCCAGAACAGCGCAGAAGTGCCCCGTGTTTTGACAGTTCCCTTCTCTCCCCCTCTGGTCACCAGCAGGAAGCTCTGTGCAGAGTCGTCTTGACGGCCTCCTTACCTTGTCATCGATGGTATCGAACTTGGTGAGGACAATCCCGTCAATGAGCCGCGGTGTCTGGGCCATGGAGTGATCAGCCAGGGCCTTGTTGAACTTGACCTGAGGGAGAGAATGGATCCAAGAAACGCATTTGTGGTGCTGCCTCTGTCCGAATCTCCTCATGAAACCTGCAGAAGCGGGTTTTTTTTCCCACCCCTCAATCTTTCAGGAAACAAATCCTCGGCACTCACCAGCTGATCCACAGCCTCATTTCCCACCAGGGCTTCCCCAACAAACAGGACCAGGTCGGGAGCGTTGACAGCAATGAGTTTGGCCAGTGCCGTCATCAAGGGAGCATTGTCCTGCATGCGGCCCGCCGTGTCCACCAGGACCACGTCAAAGCCCTGGTTCCGAGCTGGGGAGATGAGGAGGCAACCTTAAGCAGGATGCTCCCCCGAAACAGCGTCTCCCGCCACCGGTTTTCCACTTACCGTAAGAGATGGCCTCCATGGCAATCCCCGCGGCATCCTTGCCGTAGCCCTTCTCGTAGAGCTGCACCATGGTCCGCCCGCCGTGGCTCTCCGGAGGATGCAGGGCGTTGAGGCGACGGGTGTGGGTGCGGAGCTGCTCCACCGCTCCCGCGCGGAAAGTGTCACAAGCTGCGATGAGGACGCTGAAACCATTCTCGATGAGCCAGAATGAGATCTGCAGGTGGCAAGAGATGGAAAAAAAAGCCCGTTACCAGCCACAGCCTGGCCTCATCACCCTGGTCCCAGAGAGCCAGGAGGATCGTGTCCTACCTTGGCCAGGTTGGTGGACTTCCCAACACCGTTGACACCACAGAAAGTGACCACATAGGGTCGGCGATGACGCTGGGCGTCCATGACGTCACGGAGTACATCCACACGGCGCTGGGGCTGCAGGATCTGCACAAGAGCCTCCTGCAGGGCCTGCTTCACCGTCGAGGTCACCGCTGGGAAGAAGGAGATGGAAAGAGAACCGGTCACGCCTGGGGAACACTCCTGAGCCCCAAACCATAAGCAGGAGGCCACGCGGCCACTTACTGGTGAACGTTCCCATCACCTTCCCTTCCAGTTTCTTAGCCACTGATTCACAGAGCTGAACCGCAATCTCAGCTGCCACGTTTTTTGCTTCAAGAAAGAGACAGAGAGAGGGGAGTTAGTGCTGCTGAGGAGGTTACACACGCCGGACGCCGGCATCAAGGGAAGGATGAAGTCAGCGTGCAGGATCCCCACCAGGCTAGACCGTTGCCCCCGCTTTTGATGCGCTGTTAAGGGCTCCCCAGAGGCGAGACAGGAACCCGCCACGGTTCCTGTGGGCAAGAATGGCTCAAACCGCGGGTGCTACCCCACACCGGGGCCCACCCGGTGGAGCACAGGAAACCACCTCAAACTAACCCCCTCACAGCAGATCCAGACGTACCGATCAAGTGATCCTTCATCTTCTCCAGTACGGGGTCCATGTCCTCTCTCGTCAAGCTCTTGGAGCCCACCAGGCCTTTCAGCATGCCAAACATGCCCCCCAGGCCACCCTTCTTCGTGCTGCGGAGAAGCAAAGGAGTTAACCTTTAGGTTTGAGGAGCGAGTCCTGTAGGGCACACAACGGCCAGATGCAAGAAGAGCCCACCACGCAGCTGACAAACACACCAGTTTGTCCCCAGCTGTGTTACTGGTTAGACAGGAAGATGAGTTACAGGAGGAAAATTAAGGAGCACGCAGGGGCTGCAGGAGCCTCTACCTGGGTTTTGAAGGGTTCTGAATAACCTTCTCCTCTTCCGCTTCATCATCGCTTTCGTACTCAAGGTCGTAGAGGCGGCCGGGTTCCCTATTTCGATCCCCCAGGGCCTGCGAGGGGGGGAAAAGACGCACCCTGAAAAAATCAGCCACCGCTTACTGTCATCTCCCCCTGCCCGCTTTCGCCGTCACAGCCAGGCGACAACAGTTATCGTTAGCAGCAGAGGCAGCTCTGCAGAGATCTTTGCCACAAGGGCTCAGCAGGTTGATCCCACCTAGCGCCGCTTGCAGCTAGAGAAAAATACTCTCTGGGCAGCAGCTTTATGGGCTGGGCGCCGCGATCCCCATTTCTCATACCTTCTTGGCCAGCCATGGAGACCAGGCTGGGTTTGCAATGCCCAGCTGATCCCAGAACAATGCACTAAAGCAGACACAGCGATCTGACTTTTCCTTACTGTATCAGGGTCAAATTCCTCCACGGGACAAGCCTCCGTGCTTCCGTTGGTAGCGGAGTTACTGTAATCGAGTACTTTGGCATTAGAGTTCCCCAGATCCCACACTCGGGGCTTCTTCCCCTTCTCCTTCTGTGCCTCGGGCTTCGGAGATTTGCTGAAATAAAGACCAGAAACACATTTTGTTCAATGCAGGAAAGCAGAAGCTATCGCCTCCTTAGAAGGTGTGAAAATTAAAAGCCCAGATTACCCAAAAAGGCAAAAATTAAGGCTAAACCTGGCTGATTCAGTCTCTGGAGTTTATTTATCTGAACTTTAACCCTGTATCGGACCACTTCACCTCGAGCCAGACATCAATGCGCCGCTGCCCTTTGCTCACAGCGGGAAAGCCTCACCAAAAAGAGGTCTGGACCTCTCCCAGGCACACGCTGGGTTTTTGGGTCTCCTCAGGCTCTATTACCCTTCCAGGACCCCCCAGCGTACCCTCTCCCAGTCTTTCCAGCAAGCAGAGAAATAAGGAAAACGGCAATAAGATCCGGGAAAGCAAGATCTGACTTCCAGGGGTCACTGAAGGAAGGAGACATTCGGCTATGGCCGAGGGACACGAGGAAGAGCTGATTTGCAGCACGGGTAGACTGACCACGTCGTTGCTACCCACCTGGACTTCTCCCCTGCTTTCATGTGTCTCTTGAAAAATTCCTCCCGGTTCTTTTGCAGGATTTCATCCTTGGTCAGTTCCTCCCTGTCCCCAGCTGTGGAGGGCTGCTTGTCACCCACAGATGCTTTACCGGGTGCTGCGACAGCTTCAGTTCCTGACGGAAAGAGCCCCGACACGAGCTCAGACCAGCGTCTGGGTGCTACGAGAGGACTGGGAAAGCGCAGGCTGGGACACAGAGCTCTGGAATATTTATTCCCCCCCCCCCCCCCGCAATATATCCTTCCTATCAACTCACCCTCTTTCTTGGAACCTTTGTTCTTCTTGTTCTTGACTTTCTCCTTTGGTTTCTCCCCTCGGGTTTCTATCATACACTTGACAGTCTTCTGGGACTTGAGAGACTGCTCAAACGTCTTCATTACCGTGGGAGGTCGGACTTTACTGCTCTCCTCTGCATCCCTGCGGGGAGGCGGCCCGTCAGCCTGATTTTTAGCTCTGCCCCTCCCCTCCACATGCCCCCCCCCCCCCCCCCCATTTATCTCTGCTCTAAATGGAAATGAGAGAAAAATCAGGTTCTGCTACCGAAGAAGGCGCATGAAGTCGTCTTTAAAATCAAAGGTGCCATTTAGGAGGCCCAGGGTGCCTTTCTGCTGGAACTCATTGCGATACTTGTCTCTGAACTCCTTATGAACGTCGTCTATCAACTTGTCGACGTAGGTTAGAGTCAGGATCTTCTGAAACCCCACCTGCAAAGAAGCACAGCAAAAAGATGTTGCTCTTTCAGCTAATTTAACTGCAGCATCTAGCTGGCAAGGAAACAAAAACCTCTCCATTTAATACAGAGTTCTTTAATTTCGGCCGGCTTCAGTTTTCCAGTCTGACTTCCCAAGCTTTTAATATGCTCTCAAAAAGGAAAAAAAAGGGCACAGCCCAGATCTTCGCTTTACGAGGCGACACCAATAAAAATGGGTTGACTGTTTCACGGCAACAAAGACATGTAGCGAAAGAGCAGAAAGCCTTTTGCTTATCTTTAGGTACACAACGAAGGCTGTGTGGATTTATAGAGATAAGGTACTGAAAGGAAGAGCATTAAAATAGATCCTAAAGTAAAGCTGATGACAGGTTCCTGGCTTTTTTTAAATAGATCTGGTCAAAGTAAAAAGTTTTATTAGCATGTAGCAGCCTGTACAGTTTCTATGTGAGGTTTAATGAGTTTTAATCCTATCGCAGACGATTGAAATAAACTGCTACCACAGCGGTGTATGACCCAGAGGCACCCGCATCCACCCACCAAGTCCACTGAGCTCCCCGAGGAAGAAGCACGCGGGAGCGGGCTGCGCTGGGATCGCCGCTCGATCCCCCCCACCCCGAGGCTCTTCCGGAGCCAGGAACGACGAGACCCGCGTCATACCTCCTCATCCCCCAAAACCCCAGAGCCAGAAGGAGGTAACCCAGTTCTGGGAGTCGAGGTACGGCCCTACGCAATTAAAACATCCATTTGCCGAGACCACCGCAAGCTGATAACGGTTCTCTCCGTTTCCAGACCGGATTAACGCTAACTCGGGGGCGATTTTTCCCAACGCGCGCAACTCCCATCGTGCCGTTTTCCCAGCCGGCACCGGCTCTTCGGCGAGGCCGACGGGCCCGCGGCGTTCCCCAGGCCGACGCGGGCAGCTGCCGGCACGGGGAGGAGGAAGAAGGGGAAGGCGCCGGGAAAAACCTTCGCGTTATCGCCGCGCGAGCTGCCCCTTTTCCCAGGCAGCGCCGACGAAGCCTCCTCGCCACGTCAGCCCCCGCTCTCCCCGAGAATTTAGGGAGGCTGCGGAAAACCTCACCCCTTTGGGAAGGCATTAAACGGCTTTTTTTGGTTTTTTTTTCCCCAACCGAGCCACAGGCGAATGCCCCTTTTCTGGGACAACCCCCCTCCCTCGGGGTTTTGGGGTACCCTGGGGGGGGGGGGGGGGGCAACCTGCCGTCCCAGGGGTGCCTGGGGGGGGGGGGTTGCTTACCACAAACACCAGCTCAAACTGGTTGTCCAGTTTGTACTTGAGCGTGAGGGCTTCATGGGTGAAGGAGTTGTTGCCGCCTCGCTCCTAGGGGAGAGGAACCGTCGGAAGGGGGGTGCCAGCAGTGAGGAGACCCCTCCATCATCCCTGTCACCCCCCCCCCCCCAAAAAAGTGGCCCAGCCCACCCCCCTGGGCAGATGGTCCCATCCTTCCTTCCCCAAATGGGTCGGTCATAACCCCCCCGCCTCCGTAGGTGGACCCACCCGTGTCTCCCCCCCCCCTCCCCAAGCAAGTGATCCCATCCACCCCCGATAAATGCTTGTGCCCATGCCCCCCCCAGTTAGGTGGTCCCACCTGTGTGTCATCCCCCCCACCCCAGGTAGATGGTCCCAACCACGCCCCCCCCCCCCATCCCCAGGCAGATGGTGCCAACCGCCCCCCCCCATCCCCAGGTAGGTGGGCCCGCCCAGTCCACCCCCATCCCCAGGTAGGTGGCCCCTACCCGCCCATCCCGTCCCGTCCCCCCCCCCCCCCCAGCTGGTGGTCCCGGCCGCGTCTCCCCCCATCCCCTCCAGACAGATGGTCCCGCCCGCCCCGGCAGGTGATCCCGGCCGCCGCGGCGCGCCCCGCCCAGACCTGCAGGAGGACGGAGCGGATGAGGGCGTTAACGGGAGCGGTGGCGGCGGCAGCGGGCCCGCGGACGCCCTGGAAGCACCAGAGGACGAGGCCGCCCTTGCTGAAGATGGTGAAGAAATCGAGCATGGCGGCGGCGGCGGCGCCGGGCCCGGCTCCGCGCACACGTCGCACTGCCCCCCGCGCTTCCGCCGGAAGCCGCCGCCCCACCGCACGCCCATTGGCGGAAGGGAGGGAAAGGGGCGGGAGGGCGGCGGGCGAATGACGGCCGAGGAGGCGTGGTTGAGGGGGGCGTGGTTACGCGGAGGGAGGCGTGGCGACGGGGGTAGGGGGCGTGGCCAGGCGGCATGCTGCGCTGGGGGCGCGCTCTGCGCCCGCCGAAGCGGGGGGGGACCCCGGGGGGGTCCCCGGCACCGGGGGGGGCTCCGGACCGCCCCCTCCGCACCGCGGCCCCGCTCAGCTCCGACATCTTCCGCGGTGAGACCCGGGAGGGCCGGGGGGGGGGTGTCCCGTGGAGATTTGGGGGGGCGAGGTGGTCGGGGAGAGGGGGGTCGAAGGGATGGGGAGGGTCGGAGGGAATGGGGGGGGGATCGCTGGGGGGGTTATGGGGGGGGTCCCCGGGGGACTGTGGGAGGACCCAGAGGAGACTGGGGGGAGTCCCGGGGGGTTGGGGGTCCCAGAGGGTACTCGGAGGTTTTCAGGGGACCCAGGGGCAACTGGGGGGGGGGGCATGGGGGGGCCCGGAGGGGACTGGGGGCTCCGAGGGGGGACTAGGGAGTCCCAGAGGACTTGGGGGTGGTGTCCCAGGGGACTGGGGAAGGTCTTGGGGGGTCCCACAGCAGAGTGGGGGGACCCAGGAGGGACTGGTGGGGGTCCCAGGGGACTGGGGGGGGTCACAGAGAGTCTGGGGGGGTTCCAGGGGATCCTGGGGGGGTTGTCGCAGAGGGGCCTGCGGGGCACCCAGGTAGCTGGGGGGGCCTGGGAGGTGCCAGAGGGGCCTAGGGGGGTCCCAGGGGATGTAGGGGCTAGTGGGGGGGTCCCAGAGGGGACTGGGGGGGGTCCTGAGGGGTGCCGGGGGGCTGCCAGCTGTCCCCCCCCCCCCAGGCCTGACAGCCCACCCCCCAATATACCGGCAGAGCTGAGGCCAGGTCTGAGTCGCCTGGGTCAGATTCTGAAGGATCAGCTGCCGGTTTCGGGGGGCGGATGGGGGGGCTGGACCCCCCCGGGGACCCCCCCGGGTCCACGACCCCCCGAAGAAGCTGACGTGGTGGTGGTGGGGGGCGGCGTGGTGGGCTGGTCGGTGGCGTACTGGCTGAAGGCGCTGGAGGGCCGGCGGCACGGCATGAGGGTGCTGGTGGTGGAGCGGGACCCCACGGTGAGACACCCCCCTCCCGGGGTGGGGTACGGCCTCGGGGACCCCCCCTGAACCCCACCTTCTTTTTCTTTTTTTTTTTTTTTTTTTTTTTTTTTGGGGGGGGGGGGGGTTGGTGGGGGGGTCCTCTCCTTCAGTATTCCCGAGCCTCCACGGTGCTGTCAGTGGGGGGGATCCGGCAGCAGTTTTCCCTCCTAGAAAATATCCGGATGTCCCGCTTCTCCGCCAGCTTCCTCCGCAACATCAACGTATGTGGGGTTATTTTGGGGGGGGGGGTAAGTTGGAGGGGGGGGGGGTCCAGCCCTGCTCACCAGGGTAGCCTCCCCCCCCCCCCTTACAGGAGCACCTTGGGGTGCCGAACGAGCCCCCCATCGACATCCAGTTCCAACCCTCGGGGTACCTCTTCCTCGCCCCCCCGCAGAGCGCTGCCAGGCTGGAGGCCACCGTCCAGCTCCAGAGGTGGGGGGGACAGACATAACCCCCCCCCGGGGTTGGGGAGGGTTTGGGGGAGGGGATGTCTCATCCTGACACCCCCCCCCCGGCATGCTGGCTGTCCCCAGGGAGGAAGGGGTGCAGGTGGCCCTGCTGTCCCCCACCCAGCTGAAGGCGAAATTCCCCTGGATAGACACGGAGGACGTGGCCGTGGCATCCTACGGTACGGGGGGGGGGGGCGTGGGGGGAGGACAGATGGACGTGGGGACCCCCCCTCAACACCCACCCCCATCCTCCTCCTCATCCCCATCCTCATTTCCATCCCCATCCCAGCCGGGTGCATCCTTCATCCTCAGTTTATTTGGGGAAGGGGGGGTCCAGCCCTGCTAAAATTGGGGATTTTGGGGGGGGGGGGGGGGGTTGTCACACTGAGGTGCCTGCCCCCCCCCCCAGGTCTGGAGGACGAAGGCTGGTTCGACCCCTGGACCCTCCTCAACGCTTTTCGGCGCAAAGCCGCATCCCTGGGGGTCCACAGCTGCAACGGGGAGGTGCGAGGTGAGGGGGGGGGGGGTGGGCGGGAAACAGCGCGGTACCCCCCACCACCCCCGGGACCCCCCCAGTCTCACACACCCCCCCCCCCCAAAAAAAAAAAAAACCCTCCAGGTTTTGTCACCTCGGCTGAGGACACGATGCCGCCGTGGGCACCGGCACCGATGACGGCCCGCATCAAATACGTCCACGTGAGTGTGTCCCCCGTCCCACGCGGGAGGGTCCCCACGAGTGTCCGTGACCCCCCCCCATCCCAAATCCTCATCCCGTGTGTCCTCTGTGTGTGTGTGTGTGTGTGTGTCCGTCGTCCCCCCCCCCAGATCCACATGCCGGACAGCCTGGAATACCAGCCGGTCGCCTGCGCCATCGTGGTGAATGCCGCCGGTGCCTGGGCCGGGGAGCTGCTGGAGGCGGCCGGGCTGCCGGGGGGGCTGGCACAGCCCCCCCTGCCCATCCAGCCCAGGAAGAGGTGAGGAGGGGGGGGGGCTTATTTTGGGGGGTTCACATCTTGCCATCGCCCCTCCGTTGTGGGTGAAGCCCTCGGTGCTTTATTGGGGGGGGGGGGGTCATCCCAGCACCCGCCGCCCCTCTGTCGTGGGTGAACCCCCTTGGTGTTTTTTTTTGGGGGGGGTCACATCCTGGCACCCATCATTTCTTTGTCGTGGGTGAAGCCCTTAGTGGGGTTTTTTTTTGGGGGGGGGGTGTCATGGTGGGGGGATGCATCCCAGCACGCAAGAGCAGGAGGGTGAACCCCTCGGTGCTTTTTGGGGGGGGTCTGCATCCCAGCACCCCCACCACCCCTCCCATCTTCGGGGGGGGGGTTGAACCCCTTGGTGCTTGGGGTTTTTTTTGGGGGGGGTTGAACCCCTTGGTGCTTGGGGTTTTTTTTTTGGGGGGGTTGAACCCCTTGGTGCTTGGGGGTTTTTTTTGGGGGGGGGGGACACCGAAGTACCCACCACCCCCCCAATCTGGAGGGAGCAATACAAACCCCTCCACACTATTTTTTTGAGTGGGGGGCACACACACATCCCAGCCCCTCTAAAGGTGGGGGGGGGGCCAGCCTGAACCCCTCATCCCTATTTTTTTTGGGGGGGTGCCCCCCCCATCCCTATAGGTACGTGTTCTCCTGGCACTGCCCCGACGGCCCCGGCTTCTCCTGCCCCCTCCTCGTCGACACCACCGGAGCTTATTTTCGCCGCGACGGCATCGCCGGCAACTACCTGGGCGGCATGAGCCCCCCCGAGGTGAGCCCGCAGGGGGGTCCCCGATATTATTTTCCCCCCCCCCTTTTTTTTTTTTAACACAGACCCCCCCCCCCCCCTCCCCCGGTCAATTAATTTTTTTAATTTTTTTTTTTTTTTCCCCAGGAGGAAGAGCCGGATCCGGGCGATCTCTCGGTGGATCACGATTTTTTCCAGGAGCGGGTCTGGCCCCGTCTGGCTCGTCGGGTCCCAGCCTTCGCGTCCCTCCGTCCCCGGGGGTCTTGGGCGGGCTACTACGACCATAACGCCTTCGATCGGAACGGGGTGCTTGGCCCTCACCCCAAATTAGAAAATCTGTTTTTAGCCGCCGGTTTTAGCGGGCACGGGTTGCAACACGCCCCCGCCGCCGGCAGAGCGGTGGCCGAGCTGGTGGTGAAGGGCCGGTACGAGAGCCTGGACCTGCGCCGGCTGGGATGGAGGTTTGCCGAGGGGGAACCGCTGGAGGAGGACGGGGTGGTGTGATGGGGGGGGCGGCGAGGGTCGGGATGTTTGGGGGAGGGGGGAAACTGAGGCACGGCGGTGGGGAACCACCCCCCCCCCCCCCCCCACCACTCCCCAGCCTGGAGGTTGGTGGGGGATCGGCGGCAGAAATAAAAGGGATGGATGGCGAGTGCGCTGGGGGATTAAATTTTTGGGGGGGGGGGGGGCCCCAGCCCCCCCCCCCATTAGCCCGGTACGGCCTGTTCACGGCTGCCACGCTCCCCCCGCCTCTGCCCCCAGTATCCCCCCCCCCCGGTGCCCTCAGGCCCAGTGCTTCCATTACCGCCCCCACCATGTAGCCCCGGTGCCCCCAGTACCCCCCCCCCCCAGCCCCAGTAGCTCCATTATGTTCCCATACCCCCAGTCCCAGTGTCCCCAGTACCCCTCGTTGTCCCCTGTTGCCCCCCCAGTGCCCCTCAGCCCCGCTCTCCCCAGTCCCAGTGTCCACCCAGTGCTCCCATTATCCCTCCAGTGCACCCCCATTATCCCCCCCAGTGTCCCCATTATCCCCCTCATTGCCCCCCCAATTTCCCCATTATCCCCACATTACCCCCATATTACCCCCCATTACCCCTCCAGTGTCCCCATTATCCCCCCATTGCCCCCCCAGTGTCCCCATTACCCCCATTATCCCCCCATTGCCACCCCCAGTGTCCCCATTATCCTCCCCATTATCCCCCAGTGTCCCTGTTATCCCCCCATTACCCCCCTCCAGTGTCCCTGTTATCCCCCCCACTATCCCCCCCAGTGTCCCCATTATCCCCACCATTACCCCTCCAGTGTCCCCATTATCCCCCCAGTGTCCCCCCAGTGTCCCCATTATCCCCCCCATTGCCCCCCCCAGTGTCCCCATTACCCCCCATTACCCTCCCCATTGCCCCCCAGTGTCCCCATTATCCCCCCCATTACCCCCATTATCCTCCCCATTGCCCCCCCAGTGTCCCCATTATTCCCCCATTGCCCCCCCAGTGTCCCCATTACCCCCCATTACCCCCCATTATCCTCCCCATTGCCCCCCCCAGTGTCCCCATTATCCCCCCCATTACCCCGCAGTGTCCCCATTATCCCCCCCACTATCCCCCCCCAGTGTCCCATTATCGCCCCATTACCCCTCCAGTGTCCCCGTTATTCCCCCATTGCCCCCCCAGTGTCCCCCCAGTGTCCCCATTATCCTCTCCATTGCCCCCCCAGTGTCCCCATTATCCCCCCCCATTACCCCCATTACCCCCCAGTGTCCCCATTATCCCCCATTATCCTCCTCATTGCCCCCCCAGTGTCCCCATTATCCCCCACATTACCCCCCGTTGCCCCTCCCAGTGTCCCCATTACCCCCCAGTATCCCCATTACCCCCATTCCCCCCCAGTATCTCCATTACCCCCCATTGCCCCCAGTATCCCCATTCCCCCCTATTACTCCCCCATTCCCCCCAGTATCCCCATTCCCCCCCATTACTCCCCCATTCCCCCCAGTATCCCCATTACCCCCCCCATTCCCCCCAGTATCCCCATTCCCCCAGTATCCCCATTATCCCCCCATTCCCCCCGGTATCCCCATTATCCCCCCATTCCCCCCAGTGTCCCCATTCCCCCCAGTATCCCCATTATCCCCCCATTCCCCCCCAGTATCCCCAATTACCCCCCCAGCCCATTTTGGCGCCCCCTGGCGGCGCAGCGCTGCCCTGCCGGCGGGCGGCACCAGCCCGCATGCGCGGGGAGGAAAAGGGGCGGGCAGGAGGAGCGGGGGGCGGAGCTAGCGGCAGCGCGCCTGCGCGCGGGGAGGGGGCGGGGCGCGCCTGCGCAGCGGCGGGAGTTTCGGCGCATGCGCGTTGCGTGGCGGCCGGGCCGGCGGGAGCTGGGCCCCCTGCCGCGCCGTGCGGCCCCCGGCCCGCAGCCGCCGGTGAGTGAGCGGGGAGGGGGTTGGACAGCGGCGGGGGAGAGCCCTGAGGTAACTGTGAACCCCCCGGGGGAGATCGTGGGGGTCACCCCCGGGAACCGTGGGGGCAGTCCTGAGGTAACTGTGGGCCTCGGGGGATCCGTGGGGCAACCCTGAGGTAATTTTGGATCCGGAGGGGTCCGTGGGGCAACCCTGAGGTAATTTCGGGTCCCGAGGGATCCGTGGGGCAACCCTGAGGTAATTTGGCGTCCGGAGGAATTCTTGGGGAAACTCTGAGGTGATTTTGGGCTTCGGGGCCACCGTGGAGGCAGCCCTGAGGTATTTGTGGGCCTCTGGGGGACTGTGGGGCAGCCCTGAGGTAACTATGCCCCACACATACACACACACAGTTCTCAGGGGGACTGTGGGAACAGCCCTGAGGTAAATTAGCGCCCCCCCCCCCCTCCAGCGTAAACTATAGGGGTCACCCGCCCCCCCCCCAGTAACCACAGCAACAGCTCTGAGATAAGTTTGCCCCCCACCCCCCCAGGAAACCATGGGCGTCACCCCCATTAACAGTGCAGGGAGACGATGCCCCTGCCCCCGGTGTAAGTGTGGGGCAGGCCTGAGTTCCCCATCCTGGGCACCTCTGGGGTGCTATGAGGATCCCGCCCCTTCCACAGTGACCCCCACTCTGGGGTGCCCCCCAGTTACCCAGGAATACCCCTGGGTAAAAATAAATCGGGCAGGGCTTTCTGTAAAAGCTGGAACTGTACAGCGGTCAGGTCTCGCCATACGTTTCTGAGCCCGAAGGCCGGTGAGGCGCGGCCACCTGGAACAAAGAAAAACCTCGTTTCTGCCTTTTGTTTCTGCTGCGGCTCTGCCAGCATGACCCGGACCTTGGACGCCTGGCTAAAGCGAAAAGACCCTGATGCCGCACATGGGGCTGAGCGCCTCTGCCTCCAAAGGATTGATTTTAGAGTGAAGGCACCTGTGATTAACTTGATGTTAATAAAGCTGGACACCAGTTCTGATTCCGCAGTTTCAACCGAACTGGCATTCGCCGCTTCATGGGAGCGCAGTTCAAACCCTGGCAGGTTTTGTCTTGGAATAACCTTTTTTTTTTTTTTTTTTTTTAATTGTTTTTAATTGTTTCTGTCTTGCGCTGTGCGTTATAGAGCAACAGCAACGCTGACATGTTGGGGCTTGCGACACCAGCCTGCTCCAGAGCTGCCGGTAGCTCTCACCTAGGAGAAGCGAGCGGTTTGAATCCTGGTGGAAAAGCTCCACGAGTTTTATTAGCTGGTGATTTTTGTTTTTTCATAATTCAGACGCTGTCTTTATTTCTGTGGCGCTTTACAAGAAGCAGAAGACTGACTGCAACATTTTTGGCAAAGGGCTGTTTGGAGTAATTACTGCTTTGGGCAAAGAGCTCAAGAGCAGCCCTTCTTCCGTCAGGCTCCTAATTGTAGACCTCGAGTTTCTTACCTGGCTTGTGAGGAAGAGGAGGCGCGGAGCTGTAAAGTGTTAAATTAACATTGGATTTAGCAAAGATGTTTTCGCACCTCTCTGGGCTGGCTCTGCTGGCTTTTCTCTTCCGAAAATGAGCGGCGCAGCGTGGTGTTGGGAGGGATGTTCTGCTGCGTTAGAAACACAGGCTCTGCTGTTCTTGAAACCCCGAGCTCGTTAATACAAGATACTGTGGAATTAACAGGACAGGTCCTTTCTCTGGCCCTGCATTCGAGGATGGTTGCCTGACGGGAAGCCAGTGAGGACAGGGAAGGCTGTTGAAAATCGCGGCCGTGTGATTTGGCTTGTAATTACCCCGCTCAGACCGATGCTGTTAATGCCTGCCCACGGTCCTGTGTTTTCTCTCTCCGCAGGCTCCATCCGTTTCCCATCTCTCCAGGATGAGAGAGGTTTGGGTTCGGCTTTCCCCCTCTCCCTGTAGTTGATAGTTTCGGAACCAGAGGTGATGCTGGAGTCGAGATGGCAGACAGCGTGAAAACCTTCCTTCATGACCTCGTCAGGGTAAGTCTCCACGTTTCGGGTCCTCCATCGCGAGGACTGGTCTCGTTTGCTTTGGTAACGGTGGGTCTTCCGCGGGGAGCACCCTCCTTCCTGCGTCATCAAGGGCAGATTAAAAAACTTGACAGAAAAGGGGCTCAGGGTATATTTTAATCGAAGACGTCAGTTTTGTAAAGCAGAGATACCTGTAGGCAAGCTTTCCGCTCACTGATGACAGTTAGGTTTGACGAGGCTGTGTGGGATGCATTGCTCCCCATGTGTTTCCTAGAATAATTTCCTCCCAAGCTGGCTGTTGTGCGATGCGTCTGTTGTAAAGGGCTCGGCGTTTGTCTGGGGCACTGCTGAACCTGTGGTGGATTTCCTTTGGGCAAAAGTTAATTTATAGCCTGTACAAACGTTGCAGCTGTGCTGTGGTGATGAGGCTTCGTGTGAACTCAGTGCTCCCACGCTGTCTTGTATCACGCAGGTGTAAATACAGCCTTAAAAACATTCGTGACATGACGCTAAGAAATAACTCGTGTTCAGAAGTAACTTGGTTTGAAAAACTTGCCGGGTTTGATCTTACAGATCTGCGGTGCACTGGCCATGATCTAGAGCGTAAGAGAACTTGTGTCGTTTTCAGAATGCTCTCACGCCATCTGTAAAGCAGTGGGTAGAGCAGCCCGTGCAATTAATTTCCACCTTGTCAGGTACCAGCGGCAGCATGCTCTGCTGTTTCAGACATGCATTTGGCATCAAAATTTAGCCTGTTTGGTCAAGAACTCCATATACGAAGCTGTCGCGTGGGTCACCTGGGTAGTGATGCTGTCCTGGCTCACGCGAGCGTCTGTATGGTCTTTATTGTGAAGCGAAATTTTGGTAACAATGGTTACGATATCGTCCGGAGCTGGAAACAGCTGCTCGTGGAGTACTAGGAGGTGGCACTAGAAGTCTTTTAAACAAGGAGTAAGACAAAGATTTCTGGGCACTTTCCTATTGACAGGTTTGCATGGATGTGGCTGATGCGAGGATGCTTCTGGGACAAGGGCAGATGCTTTTATTTGTAAAGGAATAAGCATCAAACTCATACATACAGCCAGGACACAAGGACTTTGCACGTCCTAAATGTTTTGTATAATTCTATTTTATTGGCCTTAGAAATGCTGGCAGGGGATGAAGGGCTTTCTGCCAGACGGAAGAAACGGGCTGCGAGAGATCTGACTCTTTGGGTTTTGCCAAGGTTATAAATAGTGGAGATCGGATGAGAAATCGCACCTTTTTTAAAAAAAAACAATACTGCTGCTCCTAAAGATGCTGGAACGGTGCAGTGATTTAGGTCACCGGGCCATGGAAAATAGGCGATGTTGCTGCTCCAGAGCTTGGCTCCGGCCCAGCCCGGTGCTGGCTTCCCCTCCTAGCCAGGGAGTGAGGGTGGCCACATTTAAGTCCCTTTCTGTAACCGGGAGGTTTTCGACATCCTGGGTTGGCCGCGTCCCGTTCCTCCTGTCGCTGCGGGGTGGAGTGTGACGGCCTCTCCTTGTGTCCGCAGGGAATTAAGGACTCCATCTGGGGCATCTGCACCATCTCTAAGCTGGACGCCCGGATCCAGCAGAAAAGGGAAGAGCAGAGGCGAAGGAGAGCAAACAGCGCGCTTGCCCAGCGGAGGTTTCACATGGAAGAGAAGAAGCAAGAGAAGTGAGTATGGGGCCTGACGAGCCATAAATCAGGTAAATCGCCTCTCCTTTTAGTCTGTGGAGGGCAGGGAGAGAGAGCGTGACTCCGCCTGGAGCTTTGAAGAGCCCGATGAATTGCAAAACCCCTGCAAGTCATAGTGGTTTGGCAGTGCTTGTGCTTTTTTTTCTCTCGTAATACCCGTCGTATCGCAGTAGTCTGGCTAAAAGGGAAGTTGAGGTAAGCGGGGTTTATGAAATAAAGCCATTGTTGTTGCCCACGCTTGCGAAGATCTCCATAAAAATACCTGTCAGGACCGTCCGAGACCTGCGACCTGGCTGTCAGCGAAAGCAGAACTTGTGGTGTGCCTTTGAAAATGGTTCGTAAACTCAATTGCGCTGAAGGGCAGAGACAACAAATATGAAAAACGTGATGTGGAATGCCCTTTTCCCCCTCTGTGTAATGAAACTGGAGCTGTTACCGTGAGATAACAAGTCAGATTGTTTATGTTGTTTGACAATTAAGAGTATGCAATTAGTTTGAAATAATAATAGAAGGTATACAAGCTGAAAGAATGTGGATTTCTGGGTTTCTTCCTGAATACTTGTGCTTCCTTTCAAAGATTCGTCGTCGTTGTCATTGGTAGCCATGGGATTGGGGAAGAAACGGCAGCTCAGATCTGATTTACATGTCTGGGGCAGATTGAGTATCTTTTTTTCCCCCAGCCTTGCCGTGTTCCGCAGCCGTCTGTAGCGGCTGCATCCACTAAGGCTGGGAATGCCAGAATTACATCCACGTGGGAGCAAAACAGCATCTGTTCTTGTGTCTGACTCCCAAACAGCACCGAGATCTTTCTCCACTGCCCTAATTACAGTCGGGCTGGTACTTAACGCGGTGACGTTTGGTCAGTGATGCGCCTTTCAAGGCGTGTTTACAAATGCTTCCGACTAGCTCGGTGGTTGTCTAACTTTATCTCAGGATGACAGAAAAGTCTTCCATGTCCCCTGATCCTGATCCTCCCCAGACGTCCCTGCAGCTTTGAACGTGGGCTGCCCTTGAGGAATAATATATATCTGGGGGGGGACTAAACAGTCATATTTTGCTGGTTTTCTTTGTAACCAAGTCCCTTCAGTAGCAGAAGCTGACTGGAAGAGTGCTAGAGTTCCACAGAGCTGCTCTCTTGCACATCTGTAGATATGCTGCAAAGAGGGAGAAGCCAAAACCACCCTGAGCTGAAACAGCCTCTTCTGAGAACAAAAAGCGCCCGAAAAGCCCTAATTCTATCGCGGCAAGAGCTTGAGGAGAACAAAGCCCAAGATCTCTGTAATAAGGGCTTTAAAATCTGGAGGAAAGCTTTGCGTTTCTTCCGTTTCAGTGCAGATACGGGGAATTAATAAAGGTTGAAAGAATCTCCCTGATTTCTAGAGACTGCGCAATGGCTGAAACCTGGCGCCAGTCCGTGCAGGGATTTCTTCTGGGGTTCCCCCGTGCAGATAAAACCGGGCGCGTTGCTGGCGTTGAGCTGGTTATCTGTGACGTTTGGAAGGTGTCCGAAACACAGGGCAGGAGCAGTTGTCGCTTGTTAGGGGACGTTTGTCCGGGCGCTGGGACCTCGACACGTTTTGCCCATCTCTCTCCTCTTGCTCTGCAGCGAACCCCGGATCGTGAGCCGGATATTTCAGTGCTGTGCCTGGAACGGAGGTGTGTTCTGGGTAAGTGGACGTTTTTGGTATTTTCTCTGTTTAAAACCCCGTAAAACCAGGGCCCCGCTCCAGCCCTTGTACCCGTTCAGTGACGAGCTGTCACCTTGGATGCGGGAATCCATCGGAGCCACTAAGTTCCCAGTCCTGACGCTGTATTTTAAGGGATGCGATACGGGACCCTAGACTCGCTTGGGAATCCTGCGCCTTAAACCCAAGGTGCTGCTTTTCCAAGTCTTTCAGACTGCTCTTCGCCTGAATATTCAGCTCCTGCTCCCCTGCGGTCTAGGATATTGCTTTACTGAATGGAATCTTGATACCCTAAAGACATTTTCCTCAGCTCTGACCTTACCACGGCTGTTTCGTGAGGCTAATCCTTAATGGAGCAGATGCTTCACAGCCTGATCAATCACCAGCTTTGTTTTTCTGTTAAGACTGCGGCCGGGTACGAGGAGTTGGCACGGAGATGTTAAAAGTGCTCGATTGTAGATTTTGGGCTGTATTTAGTTGGAGATCCTTGGTCCCCTGTGTCAACAGAGCATTGCCTTTAGAGCGGCGCACGTGGAGGAGCAGGCAGAGGGTCTGCCTTCGCATCGGTAATTACAGGGGCTCCGGAAACGACCGTGCAACACCTCACCCAGAACCCTTCTCGTCTCTTTTTCCCTGTAGCTTAGTCTCTTCTTGTTTTACCGAGTATTCATACCTGTCCTTCAGTCCGTCACGGCCCAGATCATCGGTAAGTGCCTTTCCCGTTGGCATGTTACGGGGCACTGAACGATCCATGGGACGGGGTGGGGGGTCCCGGCGCCCGCCACAACCTGCCGAGGCTTTGTCCCGTTGAGCTGTTCCTCGCACCGCTGTCTCCTTGCGCTGTTTTTCTTCTCCTGTACTAATCGAGGCCATCGTTAATTTAGTAGAAAAGCAGAGAGAGGGGTAACCCTGCTCACAGCAGGGAGGTGGCTCGTGGGTTTCGCCCCTCGTGATGCACAGGTGTCGGGTGTATTTTTGCGAGTAAATAAAAAGCGAGTGGCTGGAAACGTTCTTTGGAAGAGCAAAGGTTGGGGTCGGAGATTTCTCCTGCGCTCAAGCACTGCCAGGAAGGATTCGTGATGTGAAACACGGAGGTTCCTACAGCGGTTCCTCACGCGTTTCTCCCTGTCCCATCTTCCGAAGGTGACCCTTCCTTACACGGCGACGTCTGGTCTTGGCTGGAGTTCATCCTCACCTCCATTTTCGGTGCCCTCTGGGTCCTTCCCCTCTTTGTGCTCAGTAAGGTCGTCAACGCCATCTGGTTTCAGGTGGGTGACGGGGATGCGGAGCGTTCGTCAAGCAAACGAGGCGGGGGGCAAATATTGTCCCGGCTGCTTTTGAACTCCTGAAGCCCCCCGCCTCTCTTTCGAATTTCATTTCCCTCAAGCCCCTTTTCCTTCTTTTTTTTTTTTTTTTTTTTTTTTCAGGACATCGCAGATCTCGCGTTCGAAGTTTCGGGCAGAAAGCCTCACCCCTTTCCCAGCGTCAGTAAAATCATCGCCGACATGTTGTTTAACCTCTTGTTGCAGGCGCTGTTCCTCATCCAGGTGAGATCACAGTCGCATGCCGAAAAAACAACCTGCCACCAGCCCGAGTCACCCCTCCTCTCGCTCTGGGGTGACATTCTCCCACCGATCCGCAACTTGCCTGCTGTTTAATTTTTATTTTTTATTTTATTTTTAATCCCCAGGGGATGATAGTGAGCCTCTTCCCCATTGATATCGTAGGCCAGCTGGTCAGCCTCCTCCACATGTCGCTGCTTTACTCACTCTACTGCTTCGAGTACCGCTGGTTTAACAAAGGTGAGGGCCGCCTCTGCTCTCCCCGCGAGGCTGAAGTGTTTCCGGATTGAGGGTTTTGGTTTTTTTTTTTTTTTTTTTTCTTCTTCCTCGGGGTGTCCGAGGCAGATTTTTCCTTCCCATTTTTATATGGGATGATGAAGCGTAACGGAGGTCTCTCCTCCCCGCGGGTTCGTTTCTGCGGGATTTTCTTTCTGGCCAGGAATCGAAATGCACCAACGCTTGTCCAACATTGAGAGAAACTGGCCCTATTACTTCGGCTTTGGCTTACCGCTGGCTTTTCTCACGGCGATGCAATCCTCTTACATCATCAGGTGGGCAGCCATTTTGTGCCCTCTCCCCGTGTGTGTCCCCCCGCGACACGCGCCAAACCCAACCCGCATCCCTCTTATTTTTTTTCTTTTTTTTTCCCCTTTTCCAGCGGTTGCCTCTTTTCCATCCTTTTCCCTCTCTTCATCATCAGCGCCAATGAAGCGAGGACCCCCAGCAAAACCTAGTGAGTATCCCACCACCACCCCCAACCCTCCCAATCCCCGTTTGTCGTCGTTGTCCCCCCCTCCAAATCCCTCTGGGGGCAGTTTCCCAGTGTCGGGAGCTGACCAGCTCTCTTCCCTTTCAGCCACTTCCAGCTCCGTCTCTTCTCCTTGGTGGTTTTCCTCAGCAACAGGCTCTTTCACAAGACGGTTTACCTTCAGTCTGCCCTGAGCAGTGCTTCCTCTTCCGCTTCCTCTTCCACTTCCTCTTCCTCCGACCGCCTCCTCTCCCCCCAGCCCTCTCCCGCCAAACACACGGTGCAGCCGGGGCACTGAGCCGTCACCGAACCCCGAGAGGGGACAAAGTGGGGGGGGGACACCCCGCCTGGAAGCATCCCCGGACCCCCCGGGGGGGGCCTTGATGTTGATTCTTGCCCCCCGCTCCTCCCCCCCCCGCCACCACCGTGACAGAAATTTGGGGGGAAAAATCTGGATTTTTAACACCTTTGTGAGTTCGAAAGAGCCGGCTCCTGCCCTGCGCGTGTTTTACAGCGGACTCTTTTGTACGCTCCCCGCCTCGCCCCGTGCCATCTCCCCCTGCCCCCGAACGATTTGTGACACCCCCCCCTCCCCGTTTTAACGGGAGCGGGCCCCCCCCCCTTGTCTGCCCAAACTCAGGTCGCGGTGTGGGGGGTGTATTTTTGGGGAGTTCCTGCTGCAGCCAAGCCCCCGTCCGCCCCACGTGCATGTACCGTTTCTGTAGGGTCGGGGAAGGAACCGGTGACGTTGAAAACCAAAAACCCTTCCAGGGTGGGGTTTGGGATTTTGGGGGGGGGACGGGGGGGGGGGGGGTACGACGGGCCGGGACGGTTTATCAACTTTAGTATTTTCACACTGAAAACATTAAACGGAGAAATCACGATTTGCAGCCCTCCTGCGCCTGCCCCTGTCTCTGAGCTGGGCGGGGGGTCGGTAACCCCCCGGGACCGGGACCCCCCCCCAGCCCCAACCCCATCCCGAACCGTCCGCCGCTGCCGCCTTCCCCTGGGCGGCGCCCACGTGGCGCGCCACCCACGTGGCGGGGACGGCCCGCTTCCGCATCCGTCCCACGTGATCCGCTTCGCCCCGCCCCTCCGGCTCCCCAAGCCCTGAGGGACACGTCACGGCTCCTTCGCCGCCAACTCCGCCCGCCCCGCCTTCCGCCAATCGGGAGGCGTCGTACGCGGCGCGTCCCGCCCCGCCCTCGGCTGAGGGCGAGCCGTCGCGGCCAATGAGCGCCGCCTCCTCTGGAGTGGCGTCGGTGAGGACCAATGACCGAGCGGGAGGGGCGAAGCGGGAGAGGGCGGCTGCGCGGGGCGGATGGCCGGGGCGGCGGGGGCCGAGCGCGGCGCCCGGGTGAGGGCTGCGGTCCCGGGCTGGCGGGCGGCTGCCCTTGTGCCGAGGGGTGCCCGGGCCCGTGGGGCGGGGGACTGCGGGGTCCTCGGGCCCGTGGGGTGGCGGCCGGTGGGGTTACGGGGTGCCCGGGCCTTGTGGGGTGCCCGGGCCTTGTGGGGTGCCCGGGCCTGGGGGGGTGAGGGGGCTGTGGGATGTGAGAGGGCTGTGGGGTGTGAGGGCCTGTGGGGTCCCCAGGCCTGTGGGGCGAGGGGACTGTGGGTTTACGGCGTGCCTGGGCCTTGTGGGGTGCCCACGCCTGGGGGGTGAGGGGGCTGTGGGGTGCCCAGGCCTGGGGGGGCGAGGGGGCTGTGGGGTTACAGGGTGCCTGGGCCTTGTGGGGTGCCCAGGCCTGAGGGGGTGAGGGGGCTGTGGGGTGTGAGGGGGCTGTGGGGTGTGAGGGCCTGTGGGGCGAGGGGACTGTGGGTTTACGGGGTGCCTGGGCCTTGTGGGGTGCCCAGGCCTGGGGGGGCGAGGGGGCTGTGGGGTTACAGGGTGCCTGGGCCTTGTGGGGTGCCCAGGCCTGAGGGGGTGAGGGGGCTGTGGGGTTGCCCAGGCCTGTAGGACGATGGGGTTCGGGGTGGGCAATGCTGTGGGGCGCGCAGGCGTGTGGGGTGAGGCACTGCTGGTTGTCAGGGGCTGCAGCCTGTGGCCCTGTGGGGTGCCTAGGGGCTGGGGGGGGGGGGCAGGGGGGGGGGAGGGACGGGGTGCGCAGGGAGGTGGGGTGCAGCACAGGGTGTGGGGTGCACGGTGTCTTGCAGAACACAGAGAAGCTCGGAGGGGCTGGTGGCGAGAGCGGGGCCGTAGTCCGTAGCTGAGGGACAGCTTTTCCTCCTTCCCACCCCGGTATCTGGGGACTGGCCGGAGGCTGCTGGTTCCCCCAGTAGCTGTGGCGTTACTGGGTGGTGAAGGGTCCCCCCACACCTCGTGAGTCATCTACCGGAGCTGTGGAAATCAGGATACCGGTGGTACCCCAGTGGCAGAGCCACTCATGCCCGGGAGGCATTTGCATTCTATCGCTATTAGCTGCTTCTTATTATCCCCAGGGCAACCAGGAAATAATTACAACACGGGGTTGTTTCTGTATCAATTAGTGACAAATGTGTGCAAGTCAGAATCACTTCTAGGTCACAGAAAGATTTTTTTTCAGGCCTGGTTTGTACTTTATTTTTAAATCTCAGCCTGTCCAAATCTGCTCTCCCCGGTGTTGTAGCTCAGAGACGTGCGTGAACGGAGGATTTATCCAACAGTTCAGGGACTTAACCTGCAGGGAGTGGTGGGAGATTTTTTTCAGGATTGATTAGGTAAAGAAGTATTTTAAAGAAATTGGAGCGTTTTCAAGAGCAGAAAGGCATTACTGTCTGGCCACAGTTTCACTTCATTGGTGTCTAGTACCAGGATTGCACTGGCTCTTCCTCCACCCGGGGAGGTTGAATTAAATAGCCAAGTTGTCCAGTGTAAGCAAACCTGATTTACGGTGCTGGTCTGCATTATTAAAGCACTGGGATGTATATGTTTAACATAAATAATTCAAAGTGGGAGCGGCCAGGAGCTGTTCGGACCTCCTATATGGGAGAAAACAGCACCAATTTGTTGCATTCTCCGTGGATTATTTTTACGTGCATCCCTTACAGGTGGTGGTTAAACTCCAGAGACCAGCCAAGGAAAACTTGGTGGTTTTGCTGAAAGCTTACACTTGGGTTTTGGTCTGTACGCAGAGAAACAGAGGCGTCCCCTGCCCCGAAGAAGTTCTGGTCTCTATAAAAGAAGGAAAAACCTCAGCCGAGACTTGGGGCAACTGATCGGGTGTGGGTGGGAGGCGAGGGGATTTGGGGAAGGGAGATGTGGATCAGCAAAAGCATCTGGCCGGGGTAAAGGGTGGACACAGCCTCCTTGGGCAGGAGTGGGGTATTTAAGGTCCTACGTCATGAAACGTTTAGAGACGTTCTGGGGCTGCAAGATGGCTCGCTCTTTGATCGTCTTCCCTGTTTGTTTTCAGGTGTTCAAGTGTCCTCAGTCTCTGCCTTTGATGTGAAAATGACCAAGTTAGGGTTTCTCCGGCTGTCCTATGAGAAGCAAGACACTCTGCTCAAGCTCCTCATCTTGTCGATGGCAGCTGTGCTGTGTAAGTCCGCGTCCTGCTGCGCTGGCCTTGTGGATAGATGCTAGTGCCCTCAAAGGGGGACCCCGGGATGTGGCCACCTCTGTTCCTTCTTCCCTAGGTTGTGAAGCTCTCATCTTTCTTAAGTGAACGTTGTTATTCCTTCCATATCTGTTCCTTTGAAAAACACATCTTTCTCTATCTTCCCAGTGGCCAGTTTGAGACAAACAATTTTAATCAAAGTAATGATAAACCTAATAAAACTCTGGCTCGGTGAGTGCTGTAGATTCACTCTGCCCTTTTCCTGTGTTTGCAGCTTTCTCCACAAGGCTTTTTTCTGTCTTAAGATTTGAAAGTGTCATCCATGAATTTGACCCGTAAGTGTCGTTTTCTCATTTTATGGGGGCCTCCTGGGTTTTTCCTCTTCTGGAGAATGCGGAATTTGGGTGTTGTATGCGGGGATCAAATTAATCCCCCACTGAGGATGAGGGATTTGGAGGGCAGGTTTCAGTACAGCTGGTTTTTCCTCTTCTAGGCCCAAAATTCACTTCTCGGTTCCCAGGACTCTTCCTGCAGCCTGGATATAAGCAATTGTCTGCCACTGCTTTTCTGCTGGGATGTGGTTATTCTCTGACTGAGCAGGGCACAGCAGGAGAGAGGGCTCTTAGTACAACTTGTGTCCGCATCCCAGGCTTGTTGTTGATTAAATCAGGTGCAAGGGAGAATGTTACCTTTGCAAACCCGCTTTTAAACCCCCTCAGAGGAGGGCTGAACCTTTGCAGCTGAGGTTTGCAGCGCTCCAGGGAAATTGGACTAATTCCTTCTGTGTGGAAAATGCGCAGTCAGCCCTTACAGCAGTCTCTTACCCCTAGATGTTGGAGAAGGGTATCCAAACAGGCATGCGATTTGGTACTTAACTGCCTGTCAAAAGCTGCCTCATCACCTGAACACTTGTTAAGGACTACGCTTGTGACCCGAGGAGCAGTGAGCCGTCAATATCTCTATATCCAGATGCAGAGATGCTTAGTGCTTGTTGCTGTTACAGGTATTTTAACTACCGCACAACCCGCTTTCTGGCAGAGGAGGGCTTCTATAAGTTCCACAACTGGTTTGACGACCGAGCCTGGTACCCCTTGGGCAGGATTATCGGTGGGACCATTTATCCAGGTATGCTGTCGGTCTTCTGCTGAGCCGAAACACACCTCACGCAAGGGAAAATCGGGAGAGGGGCGGGTAGCGTGCACGGAGCAGAGCCGTGAGTGCCAGCTGGGAGAGGTGGGGAGCTCGGGGGATGCCCTTCGTCAAGGCATCTTGGGCAGCAGCTCCTTCCTGGTGAGGCTTTCGGCTGCCCTGCTGTTAATTGCAAGCTAACGACCCCCAGTGCTGCGAGCAGACCAAGAGCGGCCTGGTAACGGTGTCGTTCCTGTCCCTCAGGCCTGATGATCACGTCGGCAGCAATTTACCACGTGCTGCACTTCTTCCACATCACCATCGACATCCGAAATGTCTGTGTGTTCCTGGCTCCCCTCTTCTCCTCTTTCACCACCATAGTGACTTACCACCTCACCAAAGAGCTCAAGGTAGGGGGACAATCGGGACATACCTTGCAGGCTTTTGCTTTACGGAGGAGCACGGGCTGCGTGCCTTTTGGAAAGGCAGCTCGCAGCTCTATTGGAGGTTTGGAGGTGACCACCACGCTGGCCAAAACCCAGAACCTCTGGGAAATGGGAGAGCTGTTTTAAAATTTCATTTCAACACTCAATTTTTATTCCTTCTACCATATCTGTGCATAGTATGGCATGGTAACAAAAGCTCTAAAAACTGATGGCTTTTTCCACCCTTGGGCTGTGTTTTTTTTTTCCTAGGATGCAGGGGCAGGACTTCTTGCTGCTGCCATGATTGCAGTTGTGCCCGGGTACATCTCTCGATCTGTTGCCGGCTCCTACGATAACGAAGGTGAGTTTGTGACTCTTGGAGCAGGGAAACCTTTAACAACTGTTGGGTTCTGGAAAATAATGGTAAAGATGCTGCAGGGCATGATAGAAGCACTGTTCTTTCCCAGCGAGCCCTGCCAGGTCCCTGTGGTTTACTGACCCAACCGCTCAGAGATCCGTGGTTGTTCTCGCCTACGCAGTTGAGAAGAGGGAGTGTTTCCCAACTCCAGCAGCGAGCACACCCCATTCCCCAAGCGTCCTTGTTTGCAAATCAAAAAGGGTTTTGCCACTTCCACAAACTCTGCTTGGGATCGGAGCTGCTGCGCAGCTCCCCCGTGCTTTTATCTCCGTTCCAGCGGTGACTTTGGAACTGGCAAAGGCAGCAATCTCGTTTTCAATGCCTAGGGCAGAAGGGGATCTAGGTTCCTCTCCTGTAGCTGGGCTTTTGGGGACCATGTAAGGAGTCGCTGTGTCCAGAAAGGCTAGCTGATGTGGCTAGAAGAAGCCACGTGAGCTGTTATCTACAGTAAGACACAAACATCGCAGTGTTTCAATGTAGAAGTCAGATATGAGAAACCCTTTTCCCAGGCCTGGCTCTTTGTATGAGGTGCTGCTCCATCTTCTGACGGAGCAGCAAAAGCATTTATGTATATGTTTTTAATGCAATTGAGTGCTCTGGTGCGCCCCAGAGATTATATTAACGTTTTAGGGCTGATGTGAGCTTGCTTTGACCTTTCCGTGTCTTCCCACCCAGGTATCGCCATATTCTGCATGCTGTTAACTTATTACATGTGGATCAAAGCTGTCAAAACTGGCTCCATCTATTGGGCGGCAATGTGTGCTCTTGCCTATTTCTACATGGTAAGCATTCCTTCTCCCAGCACCGAGGTGTTTCTGACTCCAAGGACCGCTCTGGATACGGTGACTGAAAATACTTGGCGTGAAAATGGAATGAATGCTCTCTTCATTCATTTCCGCTTGCCAAAACTAGCGGGGTTTTTGTGCGAGGTTTTATTAATAGCATGGAAAAATCTGGGCCTCTGGCAGCTGTGACTCTTGAGGATGCCCTTAGAGAGAGCGGATCTCAGCTGGCGTTGCTGCCGGGTGAAGATCCTGTGCGTGATCGCAGGAAAATCAAACCTGCTGCATTTTGACCTCTGCTGTGCAACCTGTTCAGTCCTGGAACTTGGGGGTTTTTTGGTTTTTTTTTCCTCTCTTGGCAGGTCTCCTCGTGGGGTGGCTACGTCTTTCTGATTAACCTCATCCCCTTGCACGTTCTTGTGCTGATGCTGACCGGACGCTTCTCCCACAGGATCTACGTAGCCTATTGCACCGTCTACTGCTTGGGAACCATCCTCTCGATGCAGATCTCCTTTGTTGGCTTCCAGGTGGGGACCAGGATGATTTTCAGACTTGAGGATGGTCATTTCGTGGGTTGTAGCGGAACAACAGCGAGTTGGTACCTGGTTTCTCTTCTTGCCTTCGCCGTTGACATTATAAGTGGGTGCTGGCTTCTAGGTCTAGCTCCCATTACGCTGATCCGTTGTGACCTTTGGCAAGATGAGCTTTTGGAGGTGCTGGATGACTTTCAAAGCTGCTAACAACCTTCATGGCACCAGTTGCCTTTCACGAAAAATATTACTGGTTTCGGTGAAGGAAAAGCTCATGCCAGCGTGCATCTTGGTATAGCAGGAAAAACGCTCGCTTAGCTCACGTTGTCAAGAGAATCGCTATAATTTTCCATGTGGACTGCTATCTGGGAACCAAAGCCGATGTAAGAAAGTGACTCACGGCACCTGTGCCGTCCACGGGGAGGGGACAGTTTCCTGTGACTTTGGCAGCGATTTTGCTGAGAAGCTATTTGTAAAAAAAAAACAAACAATACCAGGTGCAACATGGCTCTTGTTCTCCTCCGTATCTGATCACGCTCTCCCCTGCTTGCAGCCTGTCCTTTCCTCGGAGCACATGGCTGCCCTTGGAGTCTTCGGCTTGTGTCAGATCCACGCCTTCGTAGACTACCTTCGGAGCAAGCTGAACCCGCAGCAATTTGAAATCCTCTTCAGGAGTGTCATTTCCCTGGTTGGCTTCGTCCTCCTTACCATCGGGGCCGTGCTGATGCTGACAGGTAGCCCAAGATGGTGGCAGTGATGAGCGCATTTCGCTGCCAGCTTTGCCTCCTTTCGTTGCTTTGAAGAGCACGTAATTTGTCAATCCTAATTCTGCATTGTTGCCCGCACTGCAGTTTCAGTGCTTGCGAGCCCCACTCTAAGGGTGGGGGGGAGCTAATTTGTGCGTTAGCAGGAAACTATTTAAGAAGCAGCTGTAAGATCTGGGCTCCAGGTGATGCAAGGCACAGAGAGAAACCTGCTGTGACTCAGCATGCACTGGGAACGCTGAGCTGGTGCTTCGGAAACTGCATGTCGATCTGTAGTAGCGAAGAGATGCTAAAAATGTAGGTTGGGCGGGGGAGAAGTCTTTTTAGGGTAAAATTGCACTGCATTTCCTTTCTAAAACAACAGTTTTGAGTAATAGAGATGTTAAGTGAGGTCCAGGATTGCTCATTCAGCCTTGCACATGCTTCCCTTGTGAGAGAACCTGTTGGCATTGCTGGTTACTCTCTGCTGGAATGGAATATGAGTTTTTTTCTCCTCTTTCCTAGGGAAAATCTCCCCATGGACAGGACGTTTCTACTCCCTGCTGGATCCTTCCTATGCAAAGAACAACATCCCCATCATTGCCTCTGTCTCCGAGCACCAGCCCACCACTTGGTCCTCCTACTACTTTGACCTGCAGCTTCTCGTTTTCATGTTCCCAGGTGAGCCCAGCGCAGATGTTGTCAGAGCCCAGTTTGTTAAATCACCATACGACACCGGAAGGGTTTTATTCTGCCGGCCGTGACCACAGCCTGGTGGTGCCAAGTCTGCCGTGGAGTGCTACGTGCCTCTGCCGGCTGTTTTTTATTTCGGGCAACAGATTGCTGAGGTGAACCTGACCCGTTTCTCTTTCCTCTTGGCAGTCGGTCTGTATTACTGCTTCAGTAACCTCTCGGACGCCCGCATTTTTATCATCATGTACGGCGTGACCAGCATGTACTTCTCTGCTGTGATGGTGAGGGCTGCTGCCTGCTGGGCGCAAGCAGGATGACAAAATGGTCTTAACGGAGCTGATTGAATTTATTTTTCTGAACTTGATGATTGCTCTTCCATCCTGAGCTGGCTGCAATGGTCATGAGGCTTTTCTCCCTTCCTTAAAACTCGTTTATTCGCTCCTCCGTGCAGCGAGGGAATGTGACGTTGCAAAACTTACCGGCTTTGGTGTTACTCGCTTCCTTACGGCCACCACTGTCCACCACTGGGTCTCTGTTCCTGGTCTCCCATAGCTGGGTTGCAAACCCAAACAAATTCTCCAGGTATCCAAGCAGGGACTGACGACAAACGGCTGCTTATGAACCTGTTTCCACTCTCGCTCCAGCACCCCGAGCCCTAAATGCGGGTCGATTTCTGGTGCGGAGGCATCTACCAATTCTTGGCTCCACCTAAGATTGCCCAAGGGTGTTAAATTGAGGTCACTTCTGCGCCTTGGCCAATTTTGAGGTCTTCAGAGAACGTCCCTCAGGGCCATCTGAGATGGTGGCAGCTCCCGGTCTGCACCCGCTAAAAAAAAGTATCAGCTATGGGTTTATCTCGAGGCTGATGTTTCTGCTGAATTAGGGGTGGCACTTAATTTCCCTCTTCTCTCAGATTTCTGCCTGGATTTCTTCTCCGACAGGCGCTGACCGTTCTGCTGTTGCCCATAGGTGCGTCTTATGCTGGTGCTGGCTCCGGTGATGTGCATCTTGTCCGGCATCGGCGTTTCTCAGGTGTTGTCCACCTACATGAAGAACTTGGATATCAGCCGGCCAGACAAGAAGAGCAAAAAGCAGCAAGACTCCACCTACCCCATCAAAAATGAAGTGAGTGTTGGGCCGGCTGGTGAAGGGCGAGAAGACACCTCGTCCTGGTGGGGATGAGTGCGGGAGGCTGACGGCCTCTTCCCTCCAGCGTTAAGCCCGATCTGTTCCCCCAGGTTGCCAGTGGCATGATCCTGGTCATGGCTTTCTTCCTGATCACCTACACCTTCCATTCCACCTGGGTGACCAGCGAGGCGTACTCCTCCCCCTCCATCGTGCTCTCTGCCCGGGGTGGGGATGGCAGCAGGATCATCTTTGATGACTTCAGAGAAGCTTATTACTGGCTACGTCACAACACGCCAGAGGTAAACGGGGGTAATTTGGGCAGTGGGAACCCAACGTCCACCAAGGTGCTGACGGCACGTCGTGTTTGGGTGCAGGATGCGAAGGTGATGTCCTGGTGGGACTATGGGTACCAGATAACCGCCATGGCCAACCGGACCATCCTGGTGGACAACAACACCTGGAACAACACGCACATCTCCCGCGTTGGTCAGGTAGGTCCTTCCCTCACCCACTGCCTTGCCCTGCCTTTCTGAGGCAGCCACGTGGCGTGACTGATGCTGTGTCTGCTCCAGGCGATGGCATCGACGGAGGAGAAAGCCTACGAGATCATGAGGGAGCTGGACGTCAGCTACGTGCTGGTAATCTTTGGAGGCCTCACTGGGTATTCATCTGATGGTAAGATCTCGCTCTGAGCTGGGTCAAACTCATCCACGGGGCACTGGTGGCACAGGCTTCTCCAAAACAGCTCTTCAGAGGAGCAAAGTCCCACTTTCAGTGGAGCCCGCAAAGTGGAAACTGTACCAAAATGCTCCTCTCTGGAAGCTGCAGGTACCTTTTTTTGCCCTCCCCCACCTCAGCTCAACCCCTTGCTCTTGGCCCCCCAACTCAACTCAGGTCCTCCTTTCGCCCCACATCAACTCAAGTCTTTGTTCTTTTGCCTCAACTCAACTCCTCATTCTTTCATGACTCAACTCCTTGCTCTTGGCCCCTCAACTCAGCTCAACTCTTAGTTCTTTCACAACTCAACTCCTCACTCTTTGCCCCCCAACTCTCTGCTCTCCACCTTTCAGATATCAACAAGTTCCTGTGGATGGTGCGGATCGGGGGTAGCACGGACACGGGGCGCCACATCAAGGAGCACGACTACTACACCCCCACAGGGGAGTTTCGGGTCGACCGCGAGGGCTCCCCGGTGCTCCTCAACTGCCTCATGTACAAGATGTGCTACTACCGCTTTGGCCAGGTCTACACCGAGGCCAGTAAGTCCCCAAAACCACCCCCCCCGGGGAATGACACCACTTTTGGGGTGCCCCACCGTGCCCCCGCCATCTCCGGGGCACGAGGCGGCAATGCTGCCTGTACTTTGCCCTCTCCTAGAGCGACCGCCGGGCTACGATCGGGTGAGGAACGCCGAAATCGGCAACAAGGACTTTGAGCTGGACGTGCTGGAGGAGGCGTACACCACAGAACACTGGCTGGTCCGAATATACAAGGTATGGCCCCAAACTGAGCCCAAAGCCCCCAGATCTGGGAAAAAAAAATGTTACATTTCACCTAACTGAGCCTTTTTTTACCGCCCAGGTG